>NW_021628238.1:1099979-1118371 GCF_900005855.1 Plasmodium gallinaceum | reverse complement strand
ACAAAAAAAAAAAAAAAAAAAAAGAAAAAAAAAGAACATATTTGAAAAAAATAATTAAAAAATATATATAACAATATATATTAATAAAAAAAAATTAATAATTATTAACGTTATATGAAAACACAAACAGGCAACATTCCCAAAAAATTGAAGGCGCATATCATAATAATAAAAATAATTATTAATTAAATACAAATAAAATAACTTAATATAAGTTATCAATTAAAAAAATATACTAATAAAAATTATGATTTTATTTAAATACAAACAAAGTTTTACAAATTATAGAAATAAATGAAAAAGGATTACAAATATTTAAATATACATATACATTTATTTTATATAAATATATATTTATTTTCACATAATGAAACATATTCTTCTTTGGCAGCGATTACAACAATTTTCTTCTACATTTTCACTTGGTCCATCAGCTACTGTATATGATAAACACATTTCATTTTGAGGTGTGCTATAGGAATTTTGAAAATACGAACTAGAAGTTGCATTACTAGTTTTAGTAAAAGAATAATTATTATTTTCACTTTTACTTCTACTTTTTTTTTCCATTTCTAATTTGTTGCATCTTATAATTAATTTCTCTACTTGTTTTTTGTATAATTCAATAATGTCTTCTGATTCTTCCTTTACTAATATTAAATCGTTTTTTTCCTTTAAAAGATTTTTTATATTCATATTTTTTTGTAAAATTTCTTGATTTTTTAAATTTAATATTTTATTTAATTCAATTTTTTGTTCTTTTTCCTTTTTTAATTGTTCCAATTCATTTTTCTGTTTTTCAATAACTGTATCATAATTTTTTATTTTATCATTCAATATTTTTAATCCTTTTTCTCCCCTTTTTAATAAAGAAATTACATCAGTTGAATCTTCTTGATAATTATTGTTATTTAGTATTTCACTATCAAATTCTATTAAAAAGGTTTTAAATCTTTCTACAATTGCCATTTTTTCACTTAAAGCTTTTTTTAAATCTTGATTTATTTGCTTTCTTGCTCCTAGATCTTCTTGTAATAATAAAGTTTGAGGAGAAGATCTTTCTATAAAACACCTATCACAAACTCTTACCTTTTCTGCATAATAATATTCACTAATTTTAAGCTTATTATCAGAACAATTTGAACAAAATACATTCCCACAAGCTCTGCAATGATGTTTTCTTATTCTTACATTAAAAAAAACATTGCAGCTATAACAATTAGTTACTTCTTCATCAGGAACCCAGAAAAGCTTTTTTTCATTTTCATTTTCTACATCTCCATTAAAAGAAGTTGATGGCGTTATATAACAATCGTTCTCTGTTGAATTGCCCATATATTTTCTAGGTAGATGTATTCATGAAATTGTTTTAATTAATAAATAAAATAAAAATAATAATATTTATTCACAAAAAAAAAAAAAAAAAAAAAAATAATAAAAAAAAAAAAAATTAAGAAAAATATAAAATTTATTAAAATTTAATAAAAATTATTTTAATTTCAAATTAAATTAATTTTTTTTTAATTCCTATCTTATTATTAGGTTATATAATTTTAAATTAATTTCAATTTTTTATTTTTTTTTTTTTTTAATTTTGACTGTACTGTTAATAAATTTAATAATTATAAAAATAATAAAACATATTTGCACACGTATTTAATAATATAAAAAATATGAAAAGCATTTTATAATATAATAAAAGTATGCAAAAAGGATTAAATATATAAATGCTCTTTAAATAAAGTTATTTAAATATTAGAAAAAATTATATAAAAATTTATATTTAATTTTTAAATGAAAAGCGCAAAGTATTGCCATACTAGAATTATGTACAGAATTACTAACAAGTATTTTAAATTAACTAAAAGTTACTAAATGATAAAACTAAATTTAGTATTACTTCTATTTTCGTTTATATTAATTATTAACAATAAAAAAAAGAAATAGAGAAAAAAGAAAAGTTATAAAAAATTTATTCTTTTTCTTAGTTAAAAATTAAGGAAATAAAATTTTATTTTACGAAAATGTTATAACAAAAATAAAAATATAAAAAAAAAAATTAAAACTATTTTTATTATCTTTATCATTTTCTTCTTTTTTCATTATTATTTTTTCCTCGTTTGTAAATTTAATTTTTTTTTTTGCTTTGTCATTTTTTATATATAATTTGAAAATTTATAAATGTAAAAAATGAAATAGAAGAAAGATTTAACAAAAATGAAAATATCATATAAATATAAATATTCCCATGATATGATTTTTATATGTATATTTTTTTATTTAATAAATGATAAAATATATAAAATAAAACGATTGATAATATAAAAATATATATATAAATGCTGGTTTATCCTTAATGGAAATACCGAAATAGAATAAGTTTCGTTTTAATTAAATAATATATATATGTATAGTATACATATTTTTAATTATTCTTAAGTATAATTTAATTTTTTTCGTAAGGAAACAAATGCCCATTATTTACATTAATAGTTTGATTATTGTCATCTAATAATAAAATAGATCCATCATTAGCTAGTCCTTTTAAATAGCCAAAAATTTTATTATTATCCTGATCTATTAATACTTTTTTTTCTCTATATAGAAGACGTAGTGATATATAATCTAAAAGTGATGAAAATCCTTCATTGTATAATTGATTAATAGCTAGATGAAAATTTTCAATTAATTTTTCCATAACATCTTCTACTGATGGAATTGAGCTGGGATTATTAAAATCTTCTTCTAATTCCTTTTTAATTGATGTAAAATTATTATTTAATATATTTTTATCATCTATTAATTCTACGTTTACTCCTATTCCTACCATAATACATACATAATTATCTAATGAAGAATCATCTAAGTAATGTAAATTAACAAGGCAACCAGCAAGTTTTTTATTATTAATTAAAACATCATTTATCCACTTTATTTGAGTTTTTAAATTATAAAATTCCAATGTTTTGCTCACTGCAACAGTAGAAGTTTGGGCTAAACAACTAGTTTTCTCTAAATTTTTTTTATCCCATAAGAAAACAAAAGTTGTAAAAATATTTCCTTTTTCAGATAGCCACATTCTATCTACATTTTCCTTTGTATCTCTAGTTCCAATTCCTTTTGTTTGAGAATCACAACTGACAATAATCATATTATCATTCTTTAATTTCCCACTTTCAAGAAATAATTTCATATTTCTCTTACAATATAATTGTGTTGAATCTAATATATTAAAATGAAGTCTAAATGCGTTATATTCATGGTAATATTTTTCAAATAGTATCTTTTCTTCCATTTTAATATATCTTAAAAAAAAATTTATATAAAATTCTAAGTAATATCTTCAAAAAATATATATATATTTAAAGAATTAATTTTAAAATAAGTATAGAATAAATTAAATCACCAAGTTATGTAAATTAAATGCATTATTATAAATTAAAATGAGAATAAAATGAATACATTTTTTAATAACTAGTGTTTAAAATAAAATAGCATATTTTTATATGTATACATTAAAAAAAAAAAAAAAAAGGAGAAATTATATTTTAAATAAATAAAAATTTTAATTATTTAAAAATGTGTCCTTCCACACTTCAAAAAAAATATTTTCAAGGATTAGTAGTAGATATAAATGTGCTGCATTTCTTATAAAAATATAATATATTATTCATTTTAATTTTTTTGCTCTTGAAAGTTATTTTATTTTTAATAGACATCATATATTGGAAATATATCTAATCATTTTAAGAAATAAATTTGTCATGCATTTTAGGTTTTTTCTTTTTTCATAAATTATTCTAATTATAGGAGAGATTAACATAAAAAAAATAGAGCTATTAATGCTATTTAGGAATGGAATGTATCTCTAATATCAATTTATATTTTTGAATATTTTATACTATATTTTTTTTTTTTTTTTATATATATTTTAAAAAATTGTGTATTTTATACATATTTTATAACTAGTACTATATAAAAAAGGAACACTGCACTAGAAGGCACATTTTTTATTATCAATGAATATATTTTTCATTATATACTAAAAGTAAAAAAAAAAATTGGTAATTTTTTTTTAATAAAAAATAATCTAATTTTTCACTATAGTTTAAGAGAAAAATAAAAATATAGATATTATAACATTTGAATATTTAAAATATAAAATCTATTGTTTCCAATTATAGAATTCAATTGTAAAAATATATATTATTCGCGTTAACAAAAAAAAGTTTTATTTTATGTATGTTATATTTTAAAAAGAAAAAAACAAGATAAAAATGTCTTTAATATTATAATTAAATATTTATTTAGTGATGTGAAACAAATGATCTGTAATATAATTCATTAGATTTACCACATTTTTTTTATTTTTTGCTTATGGTTTTTTTTTTTTAGTATAGGCATTTTACATTTAATTTTTATTCTATTTCTTTTTTTTTTTTTTTTTTTTTTTTTTTTTTTTGAGAAAAGAGAAACAAATGAAATTTATATATATGTAGATTATAAATATGATTAGAAAATGTTTAATTCACAAGGTATGAAAAGATGGACAATGAAAAGATTTTTATGTTTTTCTGTAGGAACAGCAACTATTATTTATGCAACACTTCTAGTATTAGTATCTATTGTCATGCTAACACATACATCACATTATAATGTAACACTTTTTATAATAATATCAACTTTTAATTTTATATGTGCTATATTAATATTTGTATCAGTTTCTCATAAAAATGCTTTTACAGCATATATAGCTTATAATATAGTTATCATAAATTATATGGTTGAAGTTATTGAATTTTTTATATGTCTTTATAATACATGCACATCTCATAGTGTTCAATGGTATTATGAAAATTTTTATTGGCACAGGAAGATAGTATATAATTATAATATGTTTTATGGATTATTAGAAATGATAATTCACCTGTTTATGTTTTTATTGTCTTTTTTTGTTATACAATTAATATGGAGTTTTTATAGAATTTTACAAGTTGGTGGAAATATTTTTTCTTTTCAAACAGCAGAACATATTGAAAGTGTATTACATGGAACACATTACTATACATACGGAACTATTCCTAATGTTCATACATATTAGTATGTATATAAGGAATTTTTTTTATTTTATATAATTTCTTCCTATTTAAAGTAAATTGTAAATGTATATGTAATTTATGAAATTATTTATTTAAAGTATTTTTAAATTATTTTTCTTTATTTAATTTCATTTTTACATCTAGTGTTCTCTTTTTCCTTTTTTTTTTTTATATTTAATTAAATTAATTTACCTAATTTAAATATATCTATTTCGTATAATATGTATCTTTTTTTTTTGCAATTTTCTTATTTTTTTTTTTACCATATTTAAATAATCTATTTAATCACAAAATAGGCTTTTTTTTATATTCGTTATTGTACATTCTTTCATTTGTTTATTTTACTTATTATATTAATTTTTTTTTATTTTGTTTTAATGTTATAAAATATATTTTTTTTAAATTATTATATACATAAATATCTTAAAGGTAATATTATATCTAAGCACTTTAATAAAACATATTAGGAATTATAATATTCAAAAGTATACGTATAAAAGAAATGAGTGATGTATTTAGAATATCATAAAGAGTTGTAAATTTTTTAATAAAAGAGGGGAAGCATTAAATATAAATGAAGAACGTTAAAAAGAAGGTAATTTTTATACGATTATAATGTATATCAAATTTAAAGTACATATTAATTGAAAATAAAAAAAAATTAAATTTACTTAAGCAGCTAACAATATAAAATATATATTTTATGTGTTACATATCCGTTAATATATTTTTAAAATATACTGCTGTAATTCTTTAAAAAAGTTGCATCTAAAAACATAAAACAAACAAATTTTATGTAATTACAAAAAGATAATGTTATTATTATTTGATTATAAGAATGTAACTTATATTTATACACTTAAATAAAATTTAATCATATATATATATATATAAATTTTTAATTGTGCACATTAAAAGCATAATTTTTTACAGGATTTTTTCATAATATTGTCCAAATTAAATTGCCATAAAATTGTAACAATTCTGAAATTTATATCTACGGCATTTGTACGATTATTAAAATTTATATGCTTAAAGAAAATAAAAGCAAATAATTTCAATAAATAACCATACTACTAAATTTATAATAAAAAAAAAAAAAAGTGAAAAAATAAAAAAAAAAAAAAAAATTATAAATAAAAATCCATGTAATTTTCTGGAGGAATTAAAAAAATATATATATAAGGAAAAATAAAAAATAGAGTATTATATTTGTAAGAATACTTAATGCTTTTTAATCTTCACATAAAATTATGAGCATCATTTTATAAATTCAGATTAAAAAAAATATTTTAATATATTTTAAAATAAGAACTTTTCACTAAAGAATAGAGTTTCTTATACTGTTCTATATGTTAAATATAAGTACAAATTTTTTTTTTTATTCTGTAATATACAAATATATATATTTATATGAAGGTTTTTTTTTTTTTTTTTTTTTTTTTTTTTTTTTTTTTTTTTTTTTTTTCTTGCGTGCACATATTTTTTTATTGAATTTTTTTTGAATAAATGAAATTATGTATTTTATTTAAAAAGTAATTATAAAAAATAAAAATTTAATATAAAAATTAATTTCATCGTAAGTTTATATAAAATATACATATATATACTGATATATATAAATATACAAATATATCAATAATTTATTTTTTTAATGAATATTTAAAAATGGATTTTCTCAAACAAATAAGAAAACGACAAAATGATATAAAATTATCTCATATTTTCAATTTTTCACCATTAACACATGAAGAAAAAAATCATTTAATTAAAGTATATGGCCTTTTAGCCATAGGTACTATGGTTACTGCATTAAGCTGTTATTTTGATATTTATTTTATAAAGATCCCAAGATTTTTAGCATCTATAGTCAGTTTAATATGTTCCTTTGCATTGGCGTGGTCATGTAATTCTCATTATGACTTAGCTACTAGATCAAAAAAGAGATTACTTTATTTTGGTGGTATGTCTGTGTCAATTGGGATTTTAATTAGTGATTACATTAGTTATGTTAATTATTTAAATCCTTCAATACTTCCTCTAGCTTTATTTGGTAGCTTGTCAATATTTTGTTGTTTTTCTTTGGCAGCCATATTTTCAAAAAATAGGTAAGAAATAAAAAATAAATTTATAAATGTAAAATTTTTTACATATTGAATTTTTAAATTTAGTATATACTATTTTTTAAGTATATTTTTAAAATGAACCATTTTTTAAATGGATTATATCATATTTTAATGTTTTTAATTAATATGTATACCTTTAATATAATATTGTTTTTCTTTAGGATTTCTCTATTTTTAAGTGCCGCATTATGTGCTGTATGCTCTTACGTTACTTTAATTTCTTTTATGAACTTTTTTATAAGATCAAAATTTATTGATACAACATTATTATATATTGGATTTTTTATGTATATGGGGTAATTATTATATATACAATTTAAAATATAAAAAAGAAAAAAAAAAAAGATAAAATAAAATATCATAGTTTCCAAATGTCTATAATTTAAAAAAAAAAAATAAATTTATATTAACATTTTTTTTTTTTTTTATTTCTTCAGATTTGTATTATTTGATACTCAAATTACATTATTTGATTTTCGTAGAGGAAATAAAGATTATATAGTAATAATATATATTAAAATATTTATTAATATTATATTGATAAATGGAAAATAATTAAATAAAAATAAAAATATATAGATATATATATATGTATATATATATGTTGTATTAATTTTTTTTTCCCATTTTATTACAATAACATATTTTTAGAGTTTTTAATACAGTTTTTATAAGTACACCTAAATATACTTATAAAATATTTTATGTTTTTTTTAATCATAATGTTTATATTTTATATTGAAATTTATTTTTATTCTTATTATAAATTTTTTTTTTTCTTCTTTATTTTTGTAGATGCATTCCATTTGTCTCTACTTAGATTTAGTAGGATTGTTTACACATTTATTAAGAATTTTAAGTCAGAAAGAAGAAGAAAAGAAAAAAAATTAACATGGATATGTATTAATAGATTATATGCATTTTTTTAGTTCTAAATTTAGTCCTAAAAAATTAGTATAATACAAATATTTTAAGAAAGCCGACGTATATATATTTTTAGTGTATAACGATAAAAAAAAAAAAAATTTTTTTTTTTATATTTTTTTTAACCTATCATATTCTTTTTTTTTTTTATATTATTATTGTTATATATATTGGTGTTAAATAACTGTTTAATAAAATTGTTGATTATAAAAAGTAAAATTCTTCATATGTATATATATATATATATATATATGCGTATAAATTTTTTTATAATAAATTGAAGCAATTTATATTTTTTTCATTTGTTGATTTTTTAAATTAAAAAATGAAAAAAAAAAAAAAAAAAAATATGAATATGAAATTTTTAAAAGTAATAAAAAGTACTGCTTATATTTTTTTTTAAAAAAAAAATTAGAATTTACATAAATGATTGAAACTCTTATTATTGTTACTTTAATAAGATGCATTTGTGCATATATAAATATAACATATTTTTGCAAAAAAATTTTATAATATGAAAAGGAATTTTTTAATAAGGACATACAAATTTCTTATATCTCGCCATAATATATACCTTTTAAATTTTATTAACTTTTTAAAATTGAAAAGTAGTATCTATGTAAATAAAACATACGCTATTTCCAAAAAAAAAAATAGGAACATTTTAAAAATAAATAAAATGGAAATAACTGTAAAATAAAAAATAAAATAAACTAAAAAAAAAAAAAAAAAAAAAAGTATTTATTTCTCTGCTTAAAATCAAATTTTTTTTTTATGTTTTATTTAAAGTATTTATCTCAAGCTTTAGCACAAACTATAGATAATGAATTGATGTCTGAAGAAATTGGATACACAACTGAGCAATTAATGGAATTGGCTGGATTATCAATATCTCAAATAATTTTTCATGAGTATAGCCTTTCGAAATTCCCTAAAATTTTGATATGCTGTGGTCCGGGTAATAATGGGGGAGATGGCTTAGTTGCAGCTCGCCATTTAAAGGAATTTGGATATGATGTTGCTGTAAATTACCCAAAAGAAAATAATAAAATATTATTTAAAGTTAGAAATATTAAATATTTAAAATAAATTTTAAATAATCATATATTTGCAATATAACATATTTTTTTATTGTTTTTTTAAGCGATTATTAAAATTATTAGAGAATTATGAAATTAAAATTTTAAAAGATATTACACCAGATGGTAAATTAAAAAAAAAAAAAAAAAAAGTGAAATCAATTAAAAAAAAAGATTTTCTTAATTTTTACAAAAATATTATAAAATAGAAGAAGATGTTAGAAATTTTTTTGCTTATTATATTATTATATTTAATGATAATATTGTTAATGATAATTAAATGATTCTTTCTGTCTATATAACTAATTTTTGTTAAATGTTTACCTTCTTTTTTCAATAGAACTAAATAAATATGATTTGATAATAGATTCTATTTTTGGATTTAGTTTTAAAGGAGAACCAAGAAAACCTTTTGATGATATAATTAAAGTAATTCATTAATTTATTTTATATATATATATATTTATATATTTAAAATGTATTTTCTTCTGTTTTATAATTATTTCAAAAATTAATATTACAATTTTCACTGTTTAAAATATTTCTGGTTATTTTTATTTTTATCATTAAATAGATGATTAACAATTGTAAAAAGTCAATAGTCTCAGTTGATGTTCCTTCCGGTTATCAAATTGATTCAGGTATATTATAGAAACAATTTAAACAAATAATAAATAAATTTCGATATAATAATAAAGAAAATTAAATAATTTTTATTCAGGTGATACAGGAAACCTTTGTATTAATTCTGAAATGAATATTTCACTAATGTTACCTAAACAAGGATTAAAAAATTATCAGAAAAAACATTATTTGGGAGGAAGATTTTTACCAAGGTATATATATATATTTTTTTTTTTTTTTTATTAAAATTTATTACTTTAATATTCATAAAATGATACTTTAATATAATTTGTATTTTCTAATTTACAGTTCTATAATAAAAAAATATAATTTGAAAGTCCCTCACTTCTCAGGTTTGTTTAACTTTTTTTTTATTTTTTTTTTTTTATTTTTTAATATGAATAAATTTCTACTTTAAATATATTAAAATAAAAAAAAATGCCTTTTTCTATTTTATAATTTATAGGATATAACTCTTTTATTATGCTTTAGACATGGTACTATAAAAAGATTATTTTATGTATTTTTTATTTATTTTCTTCTTCTCTTTTTTTTTTTTTTTTTGAAGCCATATTTTATTATTAATGATAAACAATTTCATGATTCATCATTATTTAAAAAAAAAAAAGAAAAAAAAAAGAAAACAAAAATTTGTCATATTTTTGTGAAACATAAATTTTTTCTTATTCATGCTTATGAAAATATTATTTTTGTTATCTTCAGAATAAATGTATAATTTTAAAATTTGTGTGCTTACAAAAATAACATTTAAAAATAATAAATAATTATTTTAAAATTCTTTTTTTTTTTTTTAAAACAAAAATAATAAAATCCAAAATAATATAGTCATATAAATATCTCAACGGTTAAAAATATTTTTATTCCATTTTTTTTTACATCAATTTGAAATATGTTTTATATATATATATTTCTTTTTGTTTACCTTTAAACAAAAGTCTATATATACATTTTTATGTATAAATACTAACACAATATAAAAAAAGAAAAAAAAAAAAAAAAACATTAAACAATATAATGCATATAGTATAATTTTGATAATTTATATATTAATATTTATGTATTATTTTAGGAATGAAATTTTTCTTTTTCTTTTTTTTTTTTTTTCCTTAAAATATTTTAATTTACAACTTCAGTTCATTTGCTAAGAGTTCAAATGCATCTATTTTTACATTTGGTTTCTTATTACATTCTTCGTTTTTTTTTGAAGTTATCGTAAAGGAATTAAAAAAATTATTTATATGATGATCATCAATTTTCATAGAATTACTTAAAGAATTTTCAAATTTATCAGAAAAACAATTTATATCATTTAATTGTTTGGTGTTATTTTTTTCATTTATAATTTTTTTCGAAAAAGTTTCAAAACTTTTATAATTTCTACTATTTTCATTATTCTGCAAATCATTTAAATATTTATTTTCATAATTAGTTATATTGTTGAAACTTTTACTCCTAATATTACAAAGATTTTCATTTATATCTATTAAGGGTGCATCTACATTATAATTATTTGTATCTTTTAAATCATTTTTTATAAAGGAATTGTCCTTTTCTATATGAAATATATCCAAATTATTATTTAAATCACAAATATTTTTATTATCACTAGAATTATTTGTATTCATATTACTTGAATTATCAAGTTTAATTTGATTTATACCATTTAAATAAAAGTTCTTTGAATCCGATGTTTTTATTTCTCTACAATTTGAATTATTATCAAAGTTGTTACTTTCAAAATGAAAAAAATTATTATCATAATTTAAATTTCTTTCGTTGTTTTTATTATTTATTAATGTCATGTTTTTTTTATTATTTTCATTCTTATCATCTATAAAAATTAAATTTGACAAACTTTTACAATCTGCTTTTATTTTAGAAGAAGAATTGTTTTCACTCAAAAAATCATTTGTTCTTTCTAAATAATCATTTTCTTTATTCCTAGAATTAAAAGAATTATTGAGTTTTATTTTATACGAATTATTATTAGCAGTAGTATTTATTTTATTAGAACACTTAACATTTAAACTGCTGAATAATTCGTTATTAATACTTTGATTATTAACTGAAAAATTATCAAAATTATACATTAAACTTTCATTATAATCTTTTTTTTCATTGTTTTCATAATTTTGGTAATTTTTATTATAATTCAAATGATTTATATTATTTATTGGTTTATTATTAACGCAATTGTTGTTATCATTTAAGTGGGATGACAAATGATTATTATTAGTATCATTGAAGTAAATATCACTTATTTTAGAAGAATTTTGAATATTATCAAGAATAATCAAATTAGTGCTATTATCAAAATATGAACTACTATTTTTATTAATATCATTATTATTATTATTTTTATTAATATCATTATTATTATTATCATTATTATTATTATTTTTATTAATATCATTATTATTACTATTTTTATTATTATTATAATTATTTTTATTAATATCATTATTTTTATTAATATCATTATTATTATTATTACTGTTAATGTTAGTCATAATATTTGTCGTAGACGTAGTCGTAGTAGAGGTAGTAGTAGTAGTAGTAGTATTTCTGTTATTATTATTTATCTTAATATCATCATCAATATCTAGTAAATTAGGAATTTCAATATTTTCTTTAATTTCTTTTTTCATTTCATCATTTGGAACTTTTTGTTGCAAACCCATTAAAATAAAAATTTCAATGACCTGTTTTTTTAACTGTTTAATTTCTTTCGATCTATATAATTCTTCTAAAGTTTGATTTTTCAAGTTTTGTATTAATGATTCTAAGGTTTCAATTGCTTTTTCTTTTTCTTTTTTCTTTCTATGAATTAATAAATGTTTTATAACACATAATACTTTAAATTTATATTTCCAAGTTTCTTCTTCATTTGGATATTTATTTTTCAACTTAGATGTAAGAATAGATACTATTAATTTTGTATCTAGAGTCTCACATTTTTGTGAAAATTCATTTAAAACATTTTCAGATGGTATTTTTTTAATACCAGTAGTATTTAAAATATCGTCGATTATTTTTGTTTCATAAATTCCAGAAATCTGTGATTCTTGAGGTTTTCTTACTTTTTCTATTCTCTTAAGACTTGGATAATTATTATGAGAATAACTATAATTTTCAATTTTTTTAACATTATTTTTTTCAAAATTTTTATTAAATGAATTTCCATTCATTATACTTTGAATATTTAATGATCCATTTGAATAATTTTTTGTTATAGATGCACTAACTTTGTTTATTTTATTAACAAAAGAAGAAGGTATATATTTGCTAGCAACTTCATTCAAATATTTAAAAGCTATTTCTCCTTTTGTTTTTTGAGATGGATTTTGATTAAAGTATGGATTACCAAAACCGGACATTTTATTCATATAACTTTTATTATGATAACTATTATATAAATTTTTATTTCCATTTATATCACTTATTATTCTATCACTCTTATTATAATGATTATCTTTCTCAAATACCTTATTTCCAAATCCTTCTATTCTACTATTTTTCACTATATCTTGACTGCTACTTGATATACTTTTTGTATTATTTTCTATTGTATCATAAGAATAAATTAACCTAATTAAATCAGTTGCTTCCTTTCTAACAAGCATAGATGGAGTTTCTCCTTTCAATTCGTCATTAACAATGTTACATGTTTGACACTCTTTAATTATATCAATTTTTTTTTTTAAAAAAGTTCTGAAATCAGATCTTTTTTTATCACATAAATGTTTTAATATTTTTAATGTTTTTAATTTTACATTTAAATCTGTCCTTTGTAGTTTTTTCAATAAATATTCTCCAACTAAAATTAGTGATTCCTTTGAACAAAATGTCATCTGAGAAATTTCATTATAAAGATAACCCGGTGTTGGCTCATCATTTGATGAAGTCGCTTTATTTAATATTAGTCTATTCATTTTTTTCTCCTTTTTTATATTTTAAAATTTTGATATTATTCATATTTTTACATAAATCCTCTTTTTAACTTCTTTATCTATATTATTTTATAAAACAAATGCTATCTTGGTATGGTATTTATTTAAGTTATTTTTGCTATAATTTGCAAATGATTTCAACTACAATGTTTTTTGGAATTTATTTAAATACTTTTTAAATTATATAAGTGTTTTATGGTTAGCTTATAAATAACTTACATAAACATTTCAAAATTTATATAAATTTTTCAATTTATAAATGTATATATTATGATTTATATTAATATAATAAGATTTATATATTTATATGATTTACATATTTTATAATATATATAAATATTTTGTATTTTTAAGTATAAATGAATTATATTTTATTAATGTTATTTCCTTTATTTAATATGTTTCACTTTATTATTTTTAATATTTTTTTTTTTTTTTTTTTTTTTTTTTTTTTTTAATAATAAACTCTGTAATTTTATAAAAATTTTTGAATATTTGTTTTTATATTTTTTTAAAAGCATGGCCTACATTTTTTTTTTTAATGGAAATTTTTTTTTTTTTTTTAAAAAAAGTTAAAATATAGTTAATGCATTTAATTTATTTCTTTTGATGATCATGCTCATTACTGTATATAAACCTTTAAATTATATTACACTAAAATGTTTTGTCTTTATTAAAATTAAATAAAAAAAAAAACAATTTTCATTTAATGAATTTATCCTCATTAAATATTTTTATTTTTTATAATGAACAAAGGAAAAATTTTTAATATAGAAAGAACAAAAACTTTCAAAAAAAAAAAAAAAAAGTAAAAGAAAAGAAAAAAAAAACATGGCATCATTTTTTTATCAAATTAAAGAATAATAAATCTTATATGTGCACACTTCTATTTTTTTTTTTTTTTTTTTTTTTTTTTTTTATTCTATTAATGAAAATTTTCATTTTTCAATTAATTTTATGTTTAAATTATTCGTCACAAAAACATTGTGATAGTTGATCTTCAAGTTAAATTTTGAATAAAAAACATTATTTTTTTTTTTTTTTTTTTTTTTTTTTTTTTTTTTTGGTGAAATGTTTTCGTCACAAAAACATTGTGATAATTGATCTTCAAGTTAAATATAGAATAAAAAACATTAAATAAATATTTATATAATCTATATATATGTATCTTTCTTATTTTATTTTAAAGAATAATTATTCCATTTGAAGTAGAAGAATATAAATATATAACTCAAAAAAAAAAAAAATGAAAAAATGAAATAAACAACATAAAAATAAAAATTTTTATTATCATTTTTACGATAAAATATTAAAATAATATATTAAAAGAATAATTTAAACATAAAATTAATTGAAAAATGAAAATTTTCATTAATAGAATAAAAAAAAAAAAAAAAAAAAAAATAGAATTAAATGAAACAATAAAATCTTATATAGCATAAGAGTATAAATATTCTTTAATTTTATTAAATAAATTATTAAAATTTATTTTATTGTTAATTAAAAAAATCAAATTAACTAAATTATTGTTAAAATTATTTTCTATTAAACTTTTCATACTTATTATTTTAAGAAATTCACAATTTGAATTATCAAATAGAATAACATCATTTTTATATTTCAGATCAAAACTAACTTTAAAAACATCTTCTAAAATATTTGTAATATATTTAAATATGTCTTCATTATAATTAGAGAAAGAAACATCGTTTTGAAAATATATGTTCAATATATAATTTATTAATTCTTCATCTAAATCTTTATCTAATCTAATGGAAATTAAAATTTTTTTGACTATATCATGAAATTTATTATTTGAATTTTTATATATATTTAAAAAATTTAAAGTAAATATTTTATGAAAAAGCAACGTGGAAATTTTAACTGCTAAAAAATTATCTTTAGGTGAATATTTACTGTAATAAATATATATGTTTAAAAAATAATAAAGAAGTTTATCTATTGCTTTCAAATTATATAAATAAAATATATTTTTTTCTAAGCATATAAAAGTATTTTTTATCATATTTTTAAAAGTTAAATGAAATAAAAATTCATCTAAATATTTTATTTCATTTAAATTCATGTTTAATAAATTATTCTTAACATATTCATACATATCGAAGTTATTCTTATATAGTAATAAAAAAAATTCCTTGTTATTATTATCAAAATTGTTTTTATTGATAGAATTTATGTAATTATTATTATGTATAAACTTAAATAGGCAAGATATTAATATGATTATTTTGTCTGAAGTGAAATCTTTATATTTTCCAATTATAATACATTTATAAAAATAATCTACATGCAATAATACATATATATTATTTATATATGTGCATAATAGATCAATATAATATAACAATATGTCTATATTTTTGTTCTTATATAAAATATCTAAAAAATATATTAAGATATTTTTATAATTTGATGTATTAGCAACACTTGTAAGAAGAATTTTTAGATATTCATTATCAATACATTTCTTCCTAATATATTGATTTATTCCATCTAAGAATTTGATTTGTTCATGTAGTATTATACTTTTGTTTTGTTCACCATTTTTTATATTAATACTATCTTCAATAAAACAATGATTAATTGAGTTGTTATTGTTGTTATTTAACGAATCATTATTTATACATCTGAGATTATTATACATGTAATTATTCTTAATAAGATCTTTTTCATTATATTCATTTAAACTGTCATTAATTTTATTATTAATGTAATTTGTGCCTATGCAACCATCAGTAGTACTATTTCTAAAACCATTTTCGTAATTTCTAGTATTTAAATTATAATCAACTTTTTCATTTTTGTTTATATAATTAAACTTCTCACAATATGAGAAAATGGAATTAAACACATTTAAGCATTTTTCAAAATTTTTGCAAACTGTTATATTATTTTCTATTATATCATTACTTAATTTTAGTATATTATCAATTAAATTTAGAATAGATAATTTCAAATCTATATTTTGAATATTTTCAGTTATTTTCAATAATAACAACAAATGGTGTAAAGATAAATCATGTAGTAAGTGATTCTTTAATAGGAAATCGTAAAAATTTAAAAAAAAAATTTTTTTTAACTCAACAATTTTCATGCATGATATATAATAATAGCAATTAATAATTAAATTAAAATTATTTAAGTCATTGTAATTCTTAATTTTTTTTTTTTCTTTTAAAAGAATTTTTAAATTGGCTACATTTATTGAATTTAAATTGCTGTCAAGAGAAGCAACAAAATAATCAAATAATTCTTTATTATATATATTGTAATTATAATATAAAAAAAGTATATCTGAAATATCATTTAGAAGTAAACTTTGTTTTCTTTTATAAAATAAATAGTTTCCATATTTAATCAAATCTTTCACAAGATTATATATCTCAACGCTATGATTTATAGTATTGAAAGAATTAGTATTTGAACCATTTATTAAATTAACTTTTAAAATATCAGATAAATCATTTTTTCTTCTACTAGATTTAATTTCGAAATATGCATAAAACATCTGAATTAAAATTAATTCATTTGTTTTAAAATTATATATATTATTTAAAACATGCTCATTTATTCTTTTTAAATATTCTATATTTATATTATAAATTAAGAAGCTATATAATATCATTAATATATGCTGTGAAGTACAGATATTTATAGAATTTATAATGTAATAAAATATTTTTTTTGAATCATTTGAATTTTTTGTATCATTTTTGTTGGTTATAATTTCGTAATTACAACATAAGTTATATGATTTTAATCCATTTTGCATGTCATAATGTTTCTCCTCATTTTTACTTTTAATAATGACATTTTTATAAAGATAAGAAAAGCTTAAATCTAAATTAGATACATCATTTTCCTTTTTATATTCAATTTCATTAATTTTTTTTACATTTTTAATCAATTTAATAATATAATTATTATATTTTAGTTTACTGTATAAATCTTTGTTATTGATAAGAAGAAATCTATAAAATTGTAAAGAGAATTTGATATCCTTCAAAACATTCTTTCTAGAATGAAACTTAAATAACATAATCTATGTATTAATATTTATAAAAAAAAAAATTTTATTGTTAATTCGATATTTGTTCATTTCCAAGTATTTTAATAGTATATTTATGTATAACTGTTTATGTATTATTCTTATGAATGGGTTTACTATAAATTATTTCAATGATTTGATTCATTTAATTTACTTATTTTAAAAAATAATTCGATAAATTATTTCATTTTTATCCTTTATTAAACTATTCAGTAAAATTATTTTAATAAGGATTCCTTAATTTAATTAATTTTTTTTTTTTTTTTTTTTTTTTTTATTGAAATATTTATTGCTATTTCTTGTATGATGATAAAAAAAAAAATATAAAAAAACATAAAAAATAAACAATAGCTAGCCTTATATTTAAATAATAAGTATACCTAAAAATAAAAAAAAAAAAATTTACTTATTCATGCAAAAAAAAAAATGTATTTTAGATGTAGTGATTCTTTTTTTTTTTTTTTTTTTTTTTTTTTTAAAAAAAAAAAAAAAAAAAAAAA
>NW_021628238.1:1080493-1098979 GCF_900005855.1 Plasmodium gallinaceum | reverse complement strand
TCTATTGTAAGAGTTATATTCTATTTATGAGCGTTTGTTTAAAAATAGTTTATATTAGGATATAAAAAGTATGAAAACAAATATATATTAAAAAAAAAAAATAAATAATATAAATACTAAAAAAAAAAAAAAAAAAAAAAACATATGTTTATTAAAGATAATATATTAAAAAAAAAACCATACATAAGAAAAAATTGCAAAAATGAAGAACATGGTGAAAAATAGAAAAGAAAAAGAAAGTCATATATCTGACGATTCTAAAAAAGAAAAAAATGAAAGAAAAGAAATAAGTAAAATAAAATTAATTTTTGTTAATATTTACAAAATGGTAAAAAAAAAAATTAAGAGTAAACACAAATATTCTTTTTTTATGGGGATATTTATTGTATTCCTAATTTGCAGTGGATTTTTTCAAATACTTACAGAATTATATCATACTCATTTTTATAATTTTAAATATATTGATGTATCAAATACAGAAAAACTAAAAGAAGTATTTTTTAATAATACACCATATTTAGTTTATTGTAAAAATAGTAAGCATAAAAGTATACACCCAGTTATTAATTCAAGTAGATTAAATTACCCTGATATATTGAATGTAGCTATTATAAACTGTAAAAGTTTATTACCAAGTCAGCAAAATATTTATCAAAGATTTAATTTAGATGAAAGTATTCCAGCTTTTATTATTAGTTATGGGAAAAAACCAAAACCGATTAGCTTAAACATATTAAATAATAAAAAAAAATTTTTATCATTTATAAGAGATTCATTAGTATTTTCAGTACCACTTTTTAGTAAGTTTCCTCAATTCCAAACAAAATGCCTTAATCAAAACAAAAAATGTATTTTATTTATAAGTAGTAAAAATTTAATACGTAGTAACATAAAATATAATTACATTAATGATATTTTCATTAATAATAAATATTTTTCAATAAATCCAATGATAATTGACAGCAGTAGATTTCAATTAAAATTAAATGATGAAATATTTACTTCTTATTCTAAAAATAAAGATATTCATGTACTTTGTCTTTTTAATCATCATAAAGACAAAATTGATGAATATTATGGATATTTTTATAAAGATAATTTTGAAGATTTCAAAAAATTATCAAATTTTGTTTTAAGTTGTATGAATGCTACTAATGAAAGTAGTCAAGTAATTAAATTATCAAATACTCCTAAAATTAAGTATAGAACATATAAACAAAAGTAAAAATTTTATTAAAAAAAAGTAAGAAGTGCTTTGAGAACAAAATTATTTTATTTTGTTCCTTAAATAATGCAAAAACCTTTCAAGTATTCTTTATAATATAAACAAATATATTTTTTTAAATTTTATGAATTATATATATTTTAAACTCATTTGTATTACCAGTTCTTTTTTTTCTTTTTTTTTTTTTTTTTTATTAGTTAAAATTAGACTTTTATATCTCTTCTATTTTGACCAAATTTTAATTTATTCCATAATGTATACAATGGTCATCATATATTTTTGTACTTGTTAAAGTTAAATGAAATAATTTTTATTATAAATTTTTAGAATTGTAAAAATTTGTATTTAGTTTTTTTCTAATGATTTTTTTATTATTTTTTTTTTTTTTTTTTTTTTGTTGTTGTTGAGAATATATTTGTATTTTAAAATTAATCAAATCATTATTTTTTTTTAAAACTATTTTATATAAAACTTTCTTTTAAGAAATTCATTAATAATTTTAAATATGGAACTTATTTTATATATATTTTTTTGGAAAATTATCAAATAAAATAAAATTATGTTTTAATTTTAAATTTAAAAAAAATAAAAAAATATTTAGTAAAATTATAATAGTTTGATAAGAATTATAAAATCTAAAAACTAATACAAAAAAAAAAAAAAAAAAAAAAAAATTTTATAACAAAAATCTATATAAGAAATTTTTATAAAGTTACTCATATTAAGCTCTATAAATCCTTATTTTATTTTCTTAAACTATTTTCTTATAGTTTCAATTTTTTTAGAGATTTTATTATATATATGTATTTCTTTTTTTCTTACATTATATTTTCTAATAAAATAACTTTCAAACTAGACTTTTATTATTTTTTTTTTTATTCTTCTGAGTCATTTAATTTTTTTATATTATCTTTATTATTATTTTCTTCATTATTTGTTATTTCTTTTGATTTATTCATAACTTTGTTATATATATCTTTAAAAAAATTTGTATGTACTAAATCAAAACTTCTCTTATCTCGAATATTTTTTTTGTGTGGCAAAACAATTTTCATAATTTCATCATTTTCTCTTTGTAATTCTTTAACTTGCAATCTTAATGTATCTAATTTATGGTTTAATATTAATTCTTTTTTTGCTTCTTTCAAGCTATTTCTTTTATACTCTGCTACAATTATTAATGCTGCAATAAAAAAAATAATAGTTTCACCAAGGATTTCACTTCCTACATTAACTGATTTATTTTCACTTATAAATGAACTATAATTAACATTCGTTGTATTTGAGTTATAAAATTTTTTCTGTATATATTGTTCAAAAAAGTAGTATTTCTTTCCACAATAAATGCATATACTTTTAAATTTTTTATTTTCTATAGCTTTATTTTTAATATAGCGAGATATAGGTTTACTTACTTGTCTGATTAAAACAATTCCTATTTTAAAAAAAGGAATCATTTTTTTTTATTTATATTTCTTTTTATTTCTCACATAAAACGTATGTAAGAAAATATAAAAAATTCAAGCGTTTTCAATTATCTATTACAATTTTTTTAAAACTTTGAAACATTTTTTTTTTTTTTTTTTTTTTTCTTACATGTGCATTATGTACATGTAAAACATTTATTTTTAAGTTGCTTTTATCCTTATATATTTATTAAGCATTTTGAATTACATATCATTTTGAAAGTTTTAAAAATTTACTTCTTTTTTATATTGCATATTCTCCATATATATATATATATATATATATATATATATATATATATATGTAAATATGCATATTTTTAATTAAATCCGTAGTTTTTCTTATATATTTTTTATTTTTACTGGAATAAAGTCATTTAGCTATATTTAATACATTTTATGTAAACCATCCTTGTTAATAATTTTTTTAGAATTATAATTAAAAAGGATTTTCATATGTTAAAGGTAGAAGCAAAAAAAAAAAAAAAATGTCAGTAAAAGAAATAAAAAAAATTTTACTTTATATTTTTTATCTTGATAATAAAAATGTAATTAAATAGTGTTGTAAAAGATTTTTGTTTTTATTTTTTTTATTTTTATTTATGAAAAAAAATAAAAAGAAACACTAAGCTAAATGAAAAATCTACAAATTTATTTTGAAAATTTTTTTATATGTCATGTCAGAATTTTTTAAATATCTATTATATTTATAATAAAAATTAATACATAAGAATCATATTTTATGGTTTTTTTTTTTTTTTATTCTAAAATATTTCTTATTTAATTTTTTTTTTATAAATTTTTTATATTTTTATTACCTTTTTTTTTCTTTTTTGGCATGCTTCCAAAAACACGCAATTTTCATCTTTTTTTTTTTTTAATTTGTCCTTTTAATTGAAACTATTAAATATATTTCAAAAATATAATTTTCTCTTTGAATATTAACTTTTTTTTAAATTTTTAATATCAAAAAATCATGTTATATATTTTAATTTTGTTTTTTATGTATATCTTAAATAATATTAACATAAAGTCCAGTGGATTACAATTTGCAATTTGTTTTGTATTTTAAGAAGAAATAATATAAAATTACCATTTTTTTCTATTTCGCAAAAACTTGGATTATTAATATAATATATAACAAATTTAATATAAAAAATATTATATATATATATATATATATATATATATATATATATATATATATATATGTATATATATATATATATATACATGTATTCATTGAATTTATGTGAATTTAAGAATAAAAATTTATGATACATTATTTAAAATAAACATGAAACAAGAATTCAAATATTAACAAAAATAAAAAAGATTGAGAAAAAGAACATGAATTTTTTGTATATTTATAGATGGTATTAAAAAAATACCATATAAAAAGTAAACTAGTTAAAAAAAAAATGTAATAAATAATCTGAAAAAAAATAAAAAATTATTTATTAAAAAAAAAAAATAATAATAAATAAATAAATTAATAAATAAATAAATAAAATAAATTAAAAATTACAAAAAAAAAAAATGAAGAATACTAAGTATAATCAGTCTAATTTGAATATACATGGAAGAAGCAAATATGAATTACGATGTAAGAAAAATGAAATGAACAAAAATATAAATGAAGAAGAATCAGAAGATGTTTCTAACGTTTTAAGCGACTCATCATTGTCTTGTTGTTCTATGTATATGATTAGAGAAGAAAATAATAGGGGAAAAAATGAAGAAACCACTAAAAAAGTGCATTTAAAAAATAAATATAAAAATAAAAATACATCTTTAGGCTTAGATAACAAAGTAAATAATGTTTTTTCAAAGCAAAGCTATATATATGAACATTACAAAAAAAAAGACATTTTATTGAGTTTATGGTGGAAAAATATTATAGATTTATATTCAGATATATTAATAACTAATCTATGTAGTAATGTTAGTAATATTGAAATTTTAAATATGAATAATAACAAAAATGATTATCAATATTTAAACGAAGGTATTATACTTTTTCATAATACGAAAAAAAGTAATAATTATAAAATGAGTATTTTACGTGTAATAACAAAGGAAGAAATAAATAAAAAAAATGAAAATGACTTTTTTTATTCATCTGCCGTTAAAAATAATGTTATAGATGAATCATTTAAAAAATATTATTGTAAAAAATATAAATATATACCAATTATTAAAAGATATAATTGCATGAATATACCTTATTACACTACTAATTCTACAATATCTTATTGCAATAAAGAAATGAATAACTATGAAACGAATTTTATACACGATGGAAATGTTATTATAGCTAATAAATCAATTGAAGGAAAAATTTATTTATATAATATTAAAAAAACAATTGATAGAATAAATAATATAGAGGATATTGAAGGAGATGATGAAGAAAGGGAAGAAGAAAATGAAGACAACAGTAAAAATGAAGATAAAGAAGAGAATGAATATGAAGGTAATAGAAAGTCTGGTGATATCAATAAAAACTGTTTAAGAAATAATGATCTATATTGTGAAAAGGATATTAAAAGTAAAAAAGCAAAATATTCTGAAAGTTATAAAAAAAAATTAGAGCAAAGAAAAATATATGATGGTGAATTATTATTAGAATTGTTAGGTCATAATAAAACAGGAAAAGGACTTTTTTTAAAAAATAATTATATGTTAAGTAATGGAGATGATAAAAAAGTGTTCATTTATGATATTAATAGTAGCACTATAAAATCTAATGATAATAAGTATGGAAATGATCATATAAATGTAAGTAAAATAAACCCACTTATATCAATAAAAACTAATGAAATCTATAGTAATGTGAGGTGGTTGTATGATTCGTTAATTATTGGTTCTACTTATAGTGGATACTTTTCTTTATTTGATATAAGGATGAAAAATGAGTTATATAATTTTAACAATTTAAATAATAATAACAGTCGTCACAATGTAAATATGTACTCTATGCACAAAAAAATAACTAATTATGAAATTTCTGATATTGATAAATATAATAATGAAGATAATAATTTAATTTGTTTAAGTTCTTTAAATAATATTTTTATTTTTGATCTGCGTTTTATAAATAATAATTTACCATATAAAATATTACACGATAATTCATATAATAATTTTAGTATAAATGACTCTTACTTTGAACCATATCAAACAGAATTACAAAATGGTGAATATAATAGTAATACAAATGTAAATTATTTTTATGATCATTCTTATAATAACTTTTATAATGAAGACTTTTTTAATTCTGATACTTTTATTCATTCTTTGTTTTGGTGCAATATTGAAGCTTTTAATTATATTGGTTCGTTAAATAATAAGGGAATAATTAATATATATGATGTAAACAAAAGTAAACATCATTGTGTATTTACATATGGATGTAAATATATTAAACTATTTAAATTTAATCCATTTAAAATTAATAATTTTATATCTGTTGATAAGAATAATATTTTGATTCTCTTTACTTTACCAGATCAAATTTATAAAAGTGATTTAGATTTATATCTTAAGGATAATTTTAAGGAAGAATAAGAAAAAAAAAAAAAAAAAAAAAAATTTGATCCTTTCCTGTTTTACATAAAAATTATTATTAAAAAAAAAATATATATATATATATATGTATATATATATATATATGTAATTAATTTTTTATGTATAATTCATAATAGAAAAATAATTATTCCTCAAAATTAAATTTCATTATAGATGGTGCATTGCTTTTACATTGTAACACTGTAATATTGATTTATAAAATATAAATTGCTTTAATTTATTATAATTTTTTATAGTCTAAATATATATGTATAATTTTTTTTTTTAATGAAACTTTGTTTATTGCATTTTTTTAGATATTCATGAATTATTTTAATATTTTTTTTTAATTAAATATAAATGTTAAAAAATATATATTTTATTATATTTTCAAAGAAAAGTTTATAAAAAGTAAAAAAAATGAAATTGTTTTAAAACAAAAAAAAAAAAAAAATTAAACATTTTTATTTAAAATACTTTTTTATGAATGTTAATAAAAAAAAAAATGTATTTGAAAGGTTACAGAAACATTAAAAAAAAAAATGAAAAATAAAAAGTAACTCTATATTTTATTAATATTCTTTATTTACAAAACTTCTTTTATAAATAATGTACAATATTTTCTATATCTTTTTTATCACAAATAATAGATGTCTCATTAAAATTATTTAAATTTTCAAGTTGTGACTTCTCCTTTTGCAAAGTAAGACTTTTCATTTCTACTCTTCTGTTTGGAGACAATCTATCTAATTCTTCAATTAACTTTTTTTTCTTTTTTAATATTTTGCTTGTTCTTCCTCTATATGATTTGTATTTAAATACATCAATTTGGGTATGTTTAATTGCATCAGTAATCATTGATGGCCTTCTATATATTTTGATATTTTTTGGTGCGAAAATTTCTATTATTTTTATTCCCTGCCCTGTTAAGGAAAACCAACCTAAATCAGATATAACAATATCATCTACGCTTTCAAAATCCTTTCCATAAATCTTGATAGTATGTTTAACAAACGGCTTTAATAAATCAAAGTCATCTTTTATATGAGGTGGGTATAAAAAGGAACATTTCTTTTTTTCTAGAAAAGATTGCACTTTTTCACTTTTACAAATATGAATAGTGACTTTATTAGACATATAAAATGTTAATAAACAAAAGTTTCCATAAATTAAATTGATATAACATAAACTTCCTAAAATTATAGAAGAATCTTCTTTTAATCTATATGTAAATGGCTGTATTTTTTTATTTATACTTATACTGTTTAAGTCTATATCTTTATATAAAATAGAAGAATACTGATATTTTGTTGGTATCCCAATCGTATCAATAATATTTATGTTTTTTTTTATTTTAAATACATTATAATTTAAAGTTGTATAAGGAATACTTGAAGTAGTAACACCTCCTTTTTTTCTTTTATTATAAATATCTCCTATATGTTTGTAATTTATATATTTCAAAAATGAATTAATAAAAGTGGATTTTCCAACATTTACACATCCAACTATATATATATCAATTCCTTTATCTAAATCTACATAGTATTTCATTCTTTCTTCTAAAATATTATAATTATAAAATTTTAATGCAGATATGAATATTAAATCATTTATATGAGAATTCTTTATTTGTCTAACTAAATTTCTGAACCACATTTTTACAATTTCTAAATTTGTTGATTTGGGTAAACAGTCTACTTTATTAACTAGCCAAATAATATTTACATCTTTATTTTTACAACCTATATATAGTTCAGGAAGTATTGTATTTTCAATATTTGTAATATCAATTAAATATAAAACTAAAGATTTTTTTTTCATTTTTTTAATTAAATTATTCATTATATGATTTCTATCTCCTTCTATATATTTAGCTTTACTTGCTTCCATTTTTTCTACATCCAACTTTTTAATATCATTTCTTTTTTTTAATATATCTTTCTTTTCAAAAATATTGATACTTCTTTTATCAATATTATACGAATTATCCTGATAATAATTTTCTTCCTTTTTGCATCCTTCTTCATCTAATTTTTTAGGAATAATATCTTGAGATTTATCATTTGAATTTAAATTTTCTGCTTCCTTATTCTTTTGGATAACATCAGCCATTTGCAATTGTGTATTACTTACATTTTTTGTATTACAATCTTCTATTTTTTGAAAATTTCTTGTTTTTTCCTTAGAACATATGTATTCCTGTTTATTTTTGTCATTTTTTGAAATATTTTTAAAATATCTATTCATTTTTCTATTTATAAAAGCTAAATTGCTAAAATTCATTTTATCTTTATTTTCATCCGTCAAATTATTAAATTTACATTCTTTCTTTTCCGTTAATTTACTAGAATTATTTTCATTTGATATATTATTTTTCATTTCTAACTTTTCAGAAAAATCAGTTTTATTATCAATTTTATTTATATTAATACAATAATTTTTATTGTCGTCTTTAATTTCTTCATTTGGAGATTTCATATTATAATTTTTATTTATATTTTCTGGATGTTTTTCTTTGGTAATTCCAGCTTTTTTTTTAATATCTTCTTGTAACTGTTTTCTACATTTTATTATATTTTCAATTCTATTAATATCAACTTCACATTTTACATCAGCACTTTTATAATGTTGTAATCTATAACATCTTTTACATAAAATAATTTTTGTTTTTATTCTAAAATTAGAATAATTGTTTACATCAACTTTAACACCATCTGGAATTGAATCTACTTCTTCTCCTTTTACTTTTGTATAAAATTTTAATCTTCCGTTACTATATTTTTCATAAACTTTATACGGAACAAAACCACTTTTTCTTTCGTTTGTTGTTTGCAAAAATTCTCCACATCCAATACAAGTTAATTTTCTTAAAGGATTAATATAAAAATAATCTTCTTCTATTTTTAAATTTTTATAAATGTTACTGAAATGGAAAAATTTTACATTTTCTCTGCTAATAGAATTTATTAAATTTTTTTTTTTTATGAAAAAAGAAGTTCTTAATATACAGTATCTTAAACATTTAGAATTAAATATCATAATATATTTAATAAGTAAAATTAAATAAAAAATAAAAGTATTTATACTTCAAAATTTAAAAATCAAATATATTATTTAAAATTTTGAATTTAGATACTATAAGTTAAAAAATTTCAATTTCGATTATTACAAATAAATGGTTATTTATTATAACTTCTCTATAACATTATAAAATATCCTATATTAAAATAAATTTTAATCAACAAATTCTTTCTATTAAATAAAATTTTCGTTTTATTTGTTTAAAGTAATAAAAAAAAATATGCCTTATATATGTTATATACACGAAAAACTTTTACCTTAATAGGTAGTATGTTATTTTAACTTTTTTTATTTTTTTAAAAAAAAAAAAAAAAAAAAAAGTTAAAGAGTAATAATTTTTAAAAATTATATGACAGAAAAAAATAATAAATTAACTAATTATATTAACCAAAAGTGTGACTACGTAAGATAGTTTTTACTACACTTTTATTTTATTTTATTTTTTTTTTTTTGTTTTATTAATAATGATATGAATATCTTACTGATATAATTTATTATATTAATCAACAACTAGGCTTTATTGTATTTTATTAATTTTTTTTTTTTATCATATATCAAATCATTATGTACATTTATAAAATATGTATTTTATTATAAGCTTTGATTGAATATAAATTGTACACAGATTAAAAATTAAAAAAATAGAAAATATCATTAAGATGAATATTTTAGTAAGAGAAAAAATGAAAAATAAATATGCATATACAAAAATAAACGATATATATGCATAGATGTTACAGATATATAAAAATAAAAATTAATACAATTTATATATGTATTAAAAATAAAATTCACCTGTTTATACTTTATTTTTCCCTTATTTTTCATTTTTAATTTTACATAGAATTATTGTAACATCATTTATTTGAAAATAAGAATCCTTAAAATTTTGTAAGCATATATTTTTATAAAATAAATAAAGATTATTATTTTTTTTTTCTATTTATTAATACAATGAACTTAAGGTTTTAATTATTCTTTTGAAAAAAAAGTTACGCATTTTTTCTCTTTCTTTTCTACATAAAATATATAAATGTAAAACATGGCAAATAAAAAAATTTTGAAACAAAAATATATAAAAAAAAATATATAAATGCTAATAATGTAGGAATAAGCGTATATTTATAAAGATATATATAATATAGTTTTTTTTTCTCTATTAATTTTTTAGTTTTGTTAGTGAAGTTTTCATAAGTTCTGAATCAAATTCTAAATCTGATATAACACATTTATAAAATTGCTCAATCTGATTAATATGTGGGAGTTGATTTTTGCTGATAAAATTTATTGCCATACCCTTTGAACCAAATCTTCCTGTTCTTCCAATTCTATGAATATAAGTTTCCATATTTACTTTCTGATTTTGAAAAGAGTTCGAATTATCTTCTATTCTGCCTTGATAAATATATGGCAAATCAAAATTAATAACTAAACTTATAGAAGGAACATCTATACCTCTTGATAATAAATCTGTGCATATCAAAACTTTTGAAATTCCCTTTTTAAAATCAGACATTAATGTATCTCTTGTTTGAGGATCCATTACTAACACATTTGCTTTTTGTACCTGATTTTTTGTAAAACGACTAATTACACTATCGGCACAAATTAAAGTGACATTGTGGTTATTATCAGTCATGAATTTGTATAAATTATAAGCTGATTTCTTAGAATTAACAAAAATTACACATTGAGATATAGTCATAGAACAATATAATTCAGATAAATAATAATATTTTTGTTCATCATTTTCTGTAATTAAATAATATTGCTTAACACATTTTAATGTTAAATCTTCTTGTCTTACACTTATTTTTGTTGATTGAGGAGCAAATTGATCAGCAAATAAACGAACATCCTTATTATAAGTTGCAGAAAATAAAAGAATCTGACAATTTCTTGGTAGAAATCTTTTAATACTTTCTACCTGAGTAGACATATTATTTTTAATATCAATTAAATCATCTGCTTCATCCAAAACAAATAATTTTATATTATTTGTATCAATATATTTTCTTTTTAAAAAATCTAATGTTTTTCCTGGTGTTCCTACATATATTTGAAAACCTCCTGATTTATTATATTTTTCACATAGGGGTACAGCTAAAAAAACTTTCACATTTAAGTATTTTGTAAAACTACTTATGACATCATAGTTTTGTTGAGATAATTCTCTAGTGGGACATATACACATAGATTGCAAGGATGATAAATTTCTATTAATTTTTGATAAAATTGCAATAACAAATGTTAATGTTTTTCCTGATCCGTTTTGAGATTGTGCTATTAAGTTTTTGTTACTATTTAAAATAATTGGTAACGCATATGCTTGAATTTTCGAAGGACTGAAAAATTTTAAATATGTTAATATTTGTATTAATTCATTATCTATTTTTAATTCTTCCCAAGTATTTTTTGAGTGATATAATTTAAAATCACTTTGGTTATTATTGTTATTTGTTTTAATATGTAAGTTATTCGGTGTGTCCGTTTTATTTTTTTCATTATTTAATATTTTTAATTTTTCAATTAACGATACAGCTTCTTCTTCAAATGATTCCTTTGTTTCATTATTTTCGATTACATATTCATCATTATCTTCAACTAATTCATTATGCTTTTTTTTTATTAATCCTTTGTCTTCAGTATTTAAAATATTTTTATCATTGAAATTTTGTTGATTTATATATATATTTTTATTCATATGTTCATCTGCATTATTATTATCTAATTTATTTGAATTCAAATTATTCAAACCAAAATTATTTAAATTACTATTATTTCCTTTATGTGATTCTGAGATATTCTTTTTATCGACATTATTATTTATTAAGTTTGGTAACATTTCTTTTTCAACACATCCTGAATTATGCATATCATTTACTTTATTTATTTCATCTAATTCATTTAAATTATCCAATTTATTGAATTCATATATATTTTTCTTTTCATGTAATTGATTTTTATTATTATTTGTATTAATTCCATTTAATTTTAAGTTTTCATTTTCCTCATTTATTTTTTTATCATCATCTTTTTCTTTGTCCTTAGAAGATTGATTATTATTTTGATTTTTATCTATTAAATTTTCAGTATTTGACATTATAAGTCCTTCATTTTTTTCTTTTTCATTTATATTTGTACTATTAAGACTTACTGGATTTGCAGACAAGCTGTTTTTCATTTGATTATTCATAATGTTTAACATTTGCTGAAGAATTTGAGGATCATCCTTATTTTTTTGTATATAACTTAAAAACATATTCATAACATTTTCATCTTTATTATCTTTATTCTCATTATTTTTTAAATTGCCATCTTCAGTTTCTTCATTTTTTAAATTTTCATCTTTTGAATTGATATTTTTTGCATTTTCACTCTTGATGTTTTCATCATTTTTGTATTGTTCATCTTCTGTATTAAAAGTTTTATTTTTGCTCACATTTTGTTCATCTTTCTTTTCATTGTTGATACTTTCCTTTGTATCCATTTTTTATGTAATATTAAAAATTAAAGAAATATATGATTTTTTTTTTTTTTTATATTAAAAATATATTTTAATATATTATCATATATATAAAATCTTGTACATTTAAAAAAATAGAAAATACAAGAAGTATAAAATTATATTCCTTTAAATAAACTTTAAAAAATTTGATTAAAATTACAAAAATTTACATACTTTTTAAATAAATTTATGTCGTTTGTTTTGCTTTAATTATTATTTCTTTATCTAATTGTTTATTATGTTTTATATTTTATAATTCATGTATTTATTGCGTTTTATTTTGATTTATTTGAAATATAAATGATTAAAAATATTACTTGTTTATTTTTAGTAAATATATTTCATTTATACCGTATAATTATCTTTAATAAAAAAAAAATAATAAAAATAAAATAAAAAAGTTGAAATGGTTGTTTTAACATATAAAAAATTACTGCCAAAATATATACTTTCATAAAAAAATTACATCTTTAAAAAAAATTCATTTCATTATTATTCTTATTTTTATAAGAAGTTTATTTTTAAAAACATTTAATTACAGCTACAAAAATATTTTTATATAAAAATTTCTACTATCTTAAATTTGTTATTTATTGATATATGGCAAAAAATATGATAAAAGAATGAATAAACGAAATAAACAAAAAAATTGTTGTTGAAGTAATATTTATGATATATAATAATTCTTTTAGATATATTATGAAAATAATATAAAATTATAGGTAGCTTCAATATTTTTTTTTTTTTTTTTTTTTTTTTTATTTAAATTAAAAATTTTATTACAAAATATATATTAAGAACAACATAATAAAGATAAAAAAAATTAAAAAAAAGTTTATACTTTAAAAAATATAAAATATTAAGGTAAAAAAATATATGAAATGTAATAAAATATGATAAATTAAATGGTGTTGTGTCATAATTTAGAAAAAAATATTGAATTAATTTTGAAAAATGTAAAATAATTTTAAATAAAATTTTCAGAAATATCATAGTACTTATTCAAAAAGAAAATCGAATTGATTTAGTAGTATTTTAAAAGTGAACATGTGTTATTTAAGATTTTTTAAGACATTTTTAAAAGACTTGTATAACAGTTTTTCTTCATAACAAAAAAAAAAAAAAAAAAAATAATTATATAATACTGATAAATATAAAAAGTAATTTGAATTATAAAAATTAAAGAAATAATAAAATATGTATGTATATATATATGAAGAAAAAAATTGTTATTTAATGAATATACACATTAAAGTGTTAGAAATATTTTACATATATATATTTATATATATAGAAAATTGAAATTGAATACGTTAACAAAAACAAAAATAGATAATTTATAAAAATAGAAAAATAATTTAATAAAATATAGAGAGATATATGGATTTTATTTATGTTCATATTCTAAATTTATTTAATAATTTTATTAAATAGAATATAATATATACAAATGAAAAAGGTTTTATAAAACAATATTATAAAAAAATGTGCAAGTTTTAAAAATTCAAATTTTAATTGCTAAATACTCCTTTAAATATGGCATTTAAATTTATTTGATCTAATACATTACCAACAACTTTATATTGCTCTCTTGAACATTTACAGAAGTTAAATAAATTGTAGAAAGATAAAAATAAACATAAAAAGCATAACAAGAACCAACATATTTGTAATGATATTAACATTTGAATTGTTTGTATTAACCATATAAAAAAATTTATATACAAAGAATACCAAAATATATTTTTATCTAATTTATTTATTAAGTTGTCTTCTAATGACTTAAAAATAATCTTGTTAGAATAATCATCACTCATATCTATCCACCATGTCATTTTTACTAAAAACCTTTGTAAAATAAAAAAAAAAAAAAATTTAAATATTTAAATTTAACATATATATATATAGAATATTCTTTCCAAATTAAAGAAAAATATATATTCAATAATATTGATGATAAATTTAAAAAAAAAAAAAAAAAAAAAAAAAGACATAAATATAATTGTTTCATATCATCATTTATTTCTTTATTCTCTTTTTTTTTTTTTATTTTTTTACCTTCCAGTTATATTTTTAACTAAATAAAAATCTAATGAAACTAAAAAAAAAGTGGTTGCAAATGTTATTATAAAATCATTTTCTTTAGATTTTTCGTTTCTAAATATTAAAGGCCCTAAAAAATAACTAAAAAAAAAAAAAATTTAAATAGTTTTTTTTTTTAGTAATATATGTATAGTTTATTATATAAAATGAAGAATTGGTATATTTCATATATAATTAAAATATAAAATATCAATTAGGTCTTTAAATTCATAAAATATGTTTATATTTTTAATAAGATATATATTACAAGAATAAAGACAAAAATTTAAATAAAATATGAACAAAACATATATATGGGTGTTTAATATTTTGAAAAAAAAAATTTAAATAATTATTGAATTCATTTCTGTTAATTGAATTAAAGTTATTTGAATTTGTATGAGGAATACTCATTACATCATCTATTCTGGATGGAAATTTCAATTTCTTATCTTCATTTTCATTACTTTCAAAAATATTATTGTTCATTTTGGTAATTTATATGTAAAAAAATTTCAGTTGTGTATACATATATATGAAGAGAACAAATTGTTTTGAAATTAAGAATAGAAAAAAAATTAAAAAATGAATTCGCTTATGTAAATATTTTAGAATTTCATACTTTATTAAAAAAACTAAGTATACTATATTTTTTTTTTTTTTTTTTTTTTTTTTTTTTACTCAAAAATAATTACATTTTTCGAAAAAATAAAAATAGCAAAAAATAATTTTTCAATAAATAGGTTATTAGTAAAATTTTTAATATTTTTACTCATAAAGATATCAAATTAAATACACAATTTTTTTTTTTTAATAAAAAGAAAATTATGTTTTTATATAATATGCATTAAACATATTTTGAATATCTTCAAAATATGTAAATAATTATATGACAATTTTTATTTTCATTGTTTTGGTTGAATGATTAAAAATGAGATAATTTTACTGAGAAGAAAAAAAAAATAATAATTCTTAATGAGAATTAAAAATAATTTATATGTTGAATTAACTATAAATTAAAATGATTTTAAAAAAAAATATAAAATTAAGTATTTATGTATAAATATATAAATTGTTAAAAAGTTTCTTCACATTAATATTACTTTACTCTTACTTTAATTTTTTCCTTTTTTATAGTAAAAATATAATAAATATTTTGTTTTAAAACTTATTTTTGTCATTATATATTTATATAAATAGAAATGAAGGGAAAATGTATATAATGTTGCAAGTATTATTAAAGTTCATCCTATTTTTCAAATATAAATACATTATTATTTAAAATATATATTACTTTGTAAAATTAAATATTTCTATATTGAAATATGTTAATTGTTGAAAGTTTTAAATTATATTAAATATTTTTAAGAGTAATTATTTAATTAAAAATATAAATTATATAAATAACATATACATAGAGATAGATATTGATATTTTTGAAATTATATTAATTAAAGAATGTACGAAGATTTAAAGGAATTAAGTAAATATGAATACAAAGAAGAATCCGATAGTAATTCAGAAACTTCTGATTCAGAAGAAGAAATTGAAGAAGAAATAGATATTTATTTAAATAATATAAACGAAAACAATTTAAATAATATAAATACATATTTAATACAATATCCATTACGACCAAAATATAGGCCATATAATTTTACAAATAATATACAAAATATTTATACTAGTAAAAACTACAATAAATTAAAACATATAAAAAATAATATTAGTGCAAATGAAGAAACATATGTATTTGAATATAAATTACATGAATATGTAAAAGATGATATTCATGAGTCTAACATAACTTATAAAAATGAAGCAACTGATAAAAACATAAGTAGATTAATTAGTACTAGCGTTTTATGTGAATATATTACTAATTGTGTTTGTATATTTCAATATAATGAGATAAAAAAAAAAAAAGAGATTTACATGATTCCATTAAAACATATTTATCAATTTAAACCATGTCTTGATAATATTAAATTTGAAATGAAATTTAACGAAAAAAATAAAAATGGTGAAAATTTAACATCTGATTTAAAAAATAATATAGAAATAGAAAATAATAAATACATTAATGATAATTCAACAAATGATATAGATACATGGACTAACATTGTAAATATATATGATCCTGATTCTTATGAAGCCCACGAGATATTATCGTTATTCACTAATATTGACGATAAAAATAATATGATTAGTTATAAATATAATGGTAATAATAATAGTATGAAAAATGATATAAAAGAAATTAAGTTTAACAATGATGGGTATTTATATTTAAATAATATATGTAAAAATGCAAAAGAAGAGAATAGCATATTATGCAATAGCAGTAATAAAGAACGCAAATTCAAAGATAATAAAAATAGTTCATACAGAACTGAAGAAGATATATATATGAATATAAATATGTTATATTTTTTTTCCTTAACATTAGATGAACAGTTGTTAAAAATATTCAGAATAAAAAATGTTCAACGCTTTGATGAAGTTAAAAAATTTATAAAAAAAAATGTGGATGATGAATCATTAATAAATACTATAAAAAATTATTGTGTTAATATATTAGGATTATGGGTTATTAAATCAAAATATTTATATAAATTTTTAAAAGGTAAAGAAAAAAAAAATGAAAATGATAAGAAATTGGAAACTTTTTCTTATGTTGATTATAAAATTAGAGTTCGTGATTTGCTATTAGTTATACTATTCAAACAAGTAGAGTCTATATTACTTAAATTTATACATGATAGAAAAATTCAAAATAGTTCAAATGATATGATCAATGATGATAATTTCTCTAAAAAAATTAATTCTTCTACATCTATAATAATAGAAAATTTTGAAAAGGCAACAAATTTGTCAAATAATGTTTTGCTAGAAATATTTACTCCTCTTTGTGAATATAAATACACAGGATATTTTTTTAAACATAAAATAGATGAGATTTTTCTTTGTAATAATATAAATTTATGTTTATCATATAATGAGAAATGGAAAAACAAAATGGTTAAAATTGCGAAAATTATACAAACATACAAAAACAGTAAAATTATTATCAACGATTATAAATTAGACACGAGAACGTTAGAAAAAAACATTACGGATTTATTGCATAATAATTGCTTATCATTTGATGATATTTATAATCAAATAAAAAAAGAAGCAAAAAATACAAGTATTGATTTACCAACTTTTAATCAAGTATTAAATAATATTGGTATAAATATTAATAATATGTGGTGCTTAAAAATAGAACATGAAAACGAATTTAACAGCTGTAGGAATGCGGTAATTAATATTTATCAAAATAATCATAATGCTATTTTATCAAAAAGCGAAATAATTAATGAAGTAGAAAATTATATAAAATCTTCTTTAAGTATTCCAGATATTTATTTTAGAAATATTTTAAAAGAATTTTGTGTTCAAAAAAATGGAAAATATTTTTTTAAAGGTAATGATCAATTAAAAAACTTATAATGAAAATATATTTTTTCTTTTTTTTTTTTTTTTTTTTTTTTTTTTGTATTAAGTTT
>NW_021628238.1:1072366-1079493 GCF_900005855.1 Plasmodium gallinaceum | reverse complement strand
TTTTTTTTTTTTTTTTTTTTTTTTTTTTTTTTTTTGTATTAAGTTTACATAAGTTATTTCATTTCTATCTATTATGGTTGAGTATTTTATTTTTGTATGCTTTTTAAATATAATGTTTTTTTTTTCTTATTTTGTAGAATAATTTTACATAATTTATTCTAATTTTGAATTTTTCATTTTAAAATATAACTACTGAAAGTAGTTATTTTATGTAATAATTCTAAATAATATTAAAAATCATTATTTATTTATGTAGTATCAATATTTTTTGTTTTAAATATTTTTATAATGTTAAAATAATAGATATGTTTTTAATTATTCTTTTTTATAATATTATATATTACATTTATAAAATTTATTTTTGAGATTTATTAGAATAATACATATATACATTAATTAAATTTAAATAAAACATTTTATCCAAAATATTTCAATTGACTCAAAAACCTATAAATATAAAAAAATTAAATTTATATTTTTAAATCAAAGTGTATATAACAAATTTTTTTTTCTCGTTTATATTTTTTCTAATTTCATTGCAATAATAATTATTTCTATTTTAATATTTTTTATATAATAATTTCTTTTTAAGCATATTATTTTCATATTTAAGTAAATTCGTTATGAAGATATATATTATGCATACTTTTATTGGCATATATACACCTGTAATATTTATATATTATGAGCACCTAAAATAATTGAAGAATAATATTTTTTTTTAATTATAATTATTTATAAGTATTCGATAAGATTTTGTATATTATATATAAAAAAAGTAAAATAAAATAAAAATATATATAATTTAATAATTTTTATGCTATAAAATATTTTTATTTTTTTTCATTTTTTTCATTATTATCTAATGAATATAATTCTGTAGCTTGCTAACATTTTTTTTATAGTGTATTTAAAATCTATAAAATAAATTATTATTTCTTAAAATATATACTTTATACTTCTATAAATTATTTTTTCTTTACTTTTTATATTTTATATACACACATTTTTAAAAAGGAATAAAAATAACGATGTTTCTTTCTATAAATATTAAATATAAAATGTATACTTCGAAATTTAATTAATTATTTATTTAATTATTATATTTTATTATCGTCTTTTTTTAATGTTTTATTTAAAAAATAATAAAAATAATTGAAATACTATATTCTACTATTCATAAGAATATTAAGTACTCATTAAACATTATCAAAGCATATTTATAACAAAAAAAAATTTGAATAACATTAAAAATATATATCCTATATATATGTTAATTTAAAAGGTCATATCATATTTTATGATTTTAAAAATGATTTTATAATATATTCTCAATGTATGCCTCATTTTAAAAAATTTTTTTTTTAAAATATATATATATATTTTTTTTTTTTAATTTGTTTTAATAAAATTCATATTTTTTTAAATATATATGATATTTTATCAATAAATATCTTACTTAAATATACTTAAAATATATATCATATTTTTTCATTTTTAATTTTGAGTATTTTTCTTATATTTTTAATTTGCACATTATTTGAATATTATTAGATACATTTAAAATTTTTTGATACAATAAAAATATTTACTTTTTTTAATTTATATTATACTTCTTCAAGGTATGTTTTAATTTAATATATTTTTAAAAATTTTATTTAGTGATTAAGTACCACATTATAATTTTTAATGTTTTTAAGACAATTTTTTTCTTTTATTTTTTTGTTTTCTAATATATATACATATATGTAATAAAAAAAAATTAAAATGCTAAAAACATATAATGTAATATGGAAAAAGGAAGAAGAAGAAGAAGATTTGAAAAATGAAAAAAAAAGAAAAATTTTCAACGAAAGAGAAATAGTAGATGAAAAGAAAGATATAACAAATTCAGATTTTGATGAATTAATAAATGATATAGAAGACTTACTAGAAGAGCAACAAATCAATGAGACAGAAAAGTTATATAAAGAATCCAAACCACCTAACGAAAAATTTAACAAAAAAAATAAATTAAGTATAACTGATTTATCCGCTCAGCTATGGTGTGAACAGCAATTAGAATTAGTTTTAACAACAGGAAGAAAAAGAGAAACAGAAGCAATGAGATTAGGTATAGAAAGGCATGAAGTTTTAGAGAAAGCTGATCATGAAATAGTAGATGTAGAAGTAAACACAAGAGAAGAATCTTTAGGTTATCGTTTATTAAACACAATTACGCTTTTAGGTCAATTGTTTGAATGTAAAAAAGCAAGAGAAGTATGGGTATTTGGTATTATAAGGAATTATGTATTAAGAGGAATCATAGATGAGCTAAGAATTGAATATGATAATATTTCAAAAAGGGAATTTCTTATTATTTCTGATACAAAAACTAGAAAAGAAAAAAAAGAACCTAGTTTAGCTCAAAAAAGAACATCAGCTATTCAGGTACAAACATATTGCTTAATTTTACAACAATTAAGAAATGGAAAAGCGGATTTCAAAAAGTTATTTGAAATTTACGAATGTGATCCTCAATTTGAATTTACTGCTGTCGATTTAAAAAAATATAAAAATTTAGAAAATCTATCTAAAGAAGTTAATAAATTATTTATTAAATTACCAAAAATTAAAGAAGAGATGGAAATAGTTTACGAACATCAAGGAAAAGAGTTTGCTAGAAATTTAATACCTTACTTTTATCATTCAACTATATATACTATTAATTTTTTGCTAGATTATTGGGAAGGAAAAAGACCTAGTGAGGTTGTAGAAAATTCTGACAAATGGAAATGTAAATTTTGTGATTTTGTAAAGAATTGTGTAAGATGCCCACTTGATTTATGAACAAAATAAGAAAAAAGAAAAATCAAAATAATTTATCTCAAAAAATATTAAATTTTTAATTTTCTATTGTAATATATTTTTTCATAGATTTATATATGTTTTGATGTATTACAATATAATTAAATGTGTATTATAATAAATATATACTTGAAATATATAGTTTTTTATTTTTAACACTTTTTTGTTTTTTTTTAATAATAAAACTTTTAAATTTTCTCTTCACAATTTTTAAAAATTTTAAAAAATACTAAAAAAAAATGTTTGCATAAATCATAAATTTTCATAGACAAACTTTTTTTTGCTTTAACGAAAGCTTAAAAAAAAAAATTTTTTAAAATGAAAAAATAAAAACATATGAATATATTAAAAATGTTTTCTTTTTTTTATTTTCTCTTTCTTTACATTTTGTTTTTTCAATTTATGACTGTTACTTTCTTTTTCTTTATTTATGAATTTACAAGCATTTTGGTATGCATTAAAAAAACTTTTAATAGTTGATATAATAATTTCTTTAAATTTTTTATCGTTCAATTTTCTTATAAAATAATATGGTAATATATAAAATTCTATGTAACTTTTAAAACATTGTGTGTGGAAATAGGTAAAGTTCGTGTGAATATAATTTTTTGAAGGAAAGTAAAAATTATTATATATATTTTTATTTTTATTGTCATTATATATGTAATTTTTTATTACTTCTCTAAAGGAACTTGCTCTGCTTCTATTTTTATAAGAATTTTCTAATATATCATCAGTTATGTCATTAATGACATTTTCAAAATTTTTTATAAATGCGTTTATCTCTTCATCAATGAATTCTTTTTTTACATCAAAATTTTTTAATTGGTTACCTATTTTATTCTTTTCTATATTTGTTTTCTGTAATTTATGTAATATATCTAATGTTTCGTAAGGAATACAAAAACTTTTAAATAAGTTATTGTAGTAATAAATGAAATCATCTTTTTTTTTCTTTTTTTTTAAATTTTTTATTTGGTAATTATAGTCTAAAGATGATTCTATATTTGATTTTCTTAGAAAACAATTTTCGCTAATAATATTTTTAATATCCTCCAAAAAATCATCGATATTTATTGATTTATATATTGTCTCATTTTTTCTGTTGGAATGTAATTCAGACAAAGTACATTCCTTAATATTTTCTTCTTTTAAGCTTTCTTTTGTATCAAGAAAAATATCCATATTATTTAATTTGTTATTTATTATATCGTATCCATTTTCATTATATATGCATTCACATGCTTCATTGATTTTATCTGTACTCAAATTAAAATCATAATTATCTTCCTCTTCATCTTCAAATATATTATTTAGATCTACAGAAATAACATCTACATAATAAAAATCATTATATTCATAAGAATAATCGAAAGAAAACACTTCTTTGCATAGCAAGCACTCATTATTATGATAATTATTTATATCAAATATAGATGTTTTCTGCGTATAATTGTCATAAATATAATTAAATAGTCTATTTTGAATTTCGTTAAATTCTGTGTTGCTTTTAAAATTTTTAAGCATTAAAAAATAAGATTTCCTCAAATAAAAAAGAAAAATATGTTTAAAAACGTTATTTTGTAAAAAATATTTCTCATTAAAAATATTAAGAAAAGAATTAATAATATCAATTTGAAATCTAGAATCAGAAAAAAAATTTTCACTCTTTACAACATTGTTTTCCTTACATTCCTTAATATTTATCTGCTGTAATTTTAAAGCATGTTTATTAGTAAAATTCCCTTCATCTGAATTAAATATACATTTTTTTTCATTGGGATTATTATTATTACCTTGAAAAATCTTATAAAACTTTGTCATATTATTTAAATTGATCTCATCTACCTTATGATATGCAAAATTTGTCTTATCATCCGATTCCTTACTATATACTTTTGTCGCTGATAAAAATGTATTTATTGGAGACAAATTTTTACTAATATAAAAATCATTACTTGTACATATTTGCCATATATTATTTTGCATATCTAAATTTTCTCTGTATTTATTTTCATCAGTATTGTTATTTTTTGAAAAATTATTTGTACTTTTATTTGTTAAAATGTTATTAAAGATTTTTTGATTACCTGTATTTTCATTCATTTCTGTAATTCTTTTAATCAAAAAATTATTTAAACTTCTTTTAGGAATCCATGAAGGAAAATCATAATTCAAAATATCTTTTATTTCTAAACATTTCATAATATTTTTGTACATTGTAACCCCATCTATATAATTTATAAGTACATTATTATCTTCAGTAATAGTGTAATATTTCGACAAATAAACATCATATGTGTTTTGATTGCCATAAATAAAATCAAAACAATTAATTTGATTATTATTATCTGAAGTATTTTTTATATCATTTTCAAAATATGTTTTGTTTCTTTCTTTAACATTTTTTTCTAATACAGTCCGATTTGAACAATAAAAACTATCAATTTCATTACATTTTCTAGTAAAATCAAATATATTTTCAATATTTTTATCATTTATACCTATATTATTTTCTTCATTTGATATATTCTCATTAGATATATAAAATGAAATGCTTTTGTTATGTTCATCATTATTGTTATTAGAAATAATTTTAGTTTTATCATTTAAATTTAATTGATTATTAAAATTTATTCCGGTGTTTGAATAATCCTGCTCATTTTTAAAATTTACTTCACTACTTAAATTTATTTGATTATTTAAATTGGGATAATTTTTTACATTCATGGGATTATTTGAGTTATTATTATTATTATCAAAATTATTTTTTATATTATAATCAAAAGAATTTTGAAAATTAATAAAATTGCTATTTTTTGTAACAACATTATCATACAAATCTTCAAGAAAAGAATAATTTTTACATATAAAAAATTCAATAGATAAATTTACATGCTCAAGATATATACAATTTTTTTTATTTTTTATTATACTAGATTTTTCTGAACTGTTCATGTAATTTTTGTTTTTCTTATAATGATTTTCTATATGATTTAATTTTTCTAAGCTGGTATAAAATCGTAATCCACAAGTAAAACATTGGAAATTCCTTTCTTTGTAATAATATTTGTATATTTCTTTTAAGGAATAAGAATTAGTTTGGAATTCATCAATATTTGCTATTATTTCTAAATTTCTTTCTTCTTTTTCGTTGTTTTTTTGTTCATTTTGCAATTGAATAACAAAAGAAAGTAACAATAAAACATCATACATAGATAAATCATCTATATACAATAATTGATTAGATACACTATTCAAAAATTTTTTACCTATAATTTTTATATCATCACCTTTTAATTGTATATATTGCTTCTTTTTATCCATATTATTAACTAATATTGAGTTTTCCTTTATATTTTCACTAATATTTTTGTTGTTTTCTTCTTTCTTTTTTTTTTTTATTAATACATTAGAGTTATTAACATATAATTTTTCACAATTTGATATATTACAACCTTCTGATGAATCTTCAAAAAATATATTTTTATCAATAATATCGTTAAATTCAATACTACAAAATTTTCTGTTAACACATAAGATATCATGACTATTACTTAAATTATCATCAAAAAGATAATTATATATACTTCTTAATTCTTGCATTTTTTCAATATACTTTTCCATATCCTTAAAATGATCTATACAAATGTCATTTTCATTTAGTTTTTTTTTTTTTATTAATTCAAAATTTTCATACAACGATAACTTCGCTCTTTTATTTATATGATCATTTTCTGGATCATCTTCGCTTTTCATTTTATTTCTTTTTTTCCCATAAAAATAATTATTATATGGTGTATTATTTATAGTATTATAAGAAACATATTTAGTTAATATATCTTCATTCATGTTTCGTAAAAAAACGAAATAATAAAAATATTGAAAGTTTTACATATAATTCTATATAATAATATTTTATTTAATTTTAATTAATAATAGATTGAAATTTTTAATTTTTCATTATTTTTTAAGTTATGAAAAATTATGGATGTATTTATATACATTTACAAACATATAAGAACTATAATTTAAAAATATTCAATATGAAATATAAAGAAAATTACAAAAATTAATCAAAAAAATTTAAAGGAAAAAAAAAAAAAAAAATGAATTAAAAATCTAACTAAAATTATAAAAATGGTAATATGAAATAAATAAAATTTTATATTTTAAATATATTGCTAATCTAATAAAATTCATTTAAAAAAAATACTTCATTAAATTTTCACTTTTTTTTTTTTTTTTTTTTTTTTTTTTTTTTTTAAAAGTTTTAAAAA
>NW_021628238.1:1043982-1071366 GCF_900005855.1 Plasmodium gallinaceum | reverse complement strand
AAAAAAAAAAAAAAAAAAAAAAAAAAAAAAAAAAAAAAGAAAAAAGGCTGAAACAAAAAAAAATAAATTGTTTTTTATTATTTAAAAATATCTTATTTAAAAAAAGGAAATAATGTAAAGTTCTTTGATGTTATATTTTTTTATTATTAAAAATTATGCTAGTTATTAAAAAAGAGAAATGTGCAGCTTTAAATTTTTTGACATAAATATAAAATCAGAATTTCAGAATATTTTGAAAATAAAAGAAGCAATAATCTGAAGATTGATGTAAATATTTATAAAAGGAACTTAAATTTTAATTTAATTTTTTTATAGTACCTATAAAAAATATAAATTTTTTTTTCGTAAAAATTATGTTTTCAAGAAAAAATAATAAAATATAAAACTATATACACTCACAAATATGTATATATAAATATATATATATATATATATATATATATATATATATATAGTTCAATTACATATATAGTATTTTTATGAATGAAAGTCATTTCTTATCTTTTGAAGAAAAAATATAAATATTACCATTACGTAATATAGCATATTCCTCTCTATTTGGCAAAATTTCCTTCCTTCTTCCATCATAAAATAATATTTGTATATGACCATCGTTGTATTTGCAATCTATTTGTCCACTTGGAAACCTTGAATAAAAAAAGAAAAAAATTAATATTAAAAATATATTTAAAAATATAGAATAATAATTTTTTTTATATTCTTATTTTTTACTTATTTAAATGGCATTTATTTGGTATGTTTACTTGATATATACCTTTACTAACAAAATTGTATAACTAAGTAGAAAAGAATTTTCATTAATATTAAAACAAATATAAAGTTTATTGTAAAATTAAATATAAAGAATAACTTCAATTCATAAAAAAAATATTATAAGAAAATAAGTGTAGAATATTGTAATTTTTTAAATATATATATATATATATATATATATATATATATATATATATATATATATATATATATATAAAGATAATAATATCATACCATATAGGAATTTGATAACTTTGCCTTATAATCTTTACTTGGATAAAGATAAATAGTTAAATTACTTGGATGGATAATTTTTTTGTTTTTATTTTTTTCAATTATTTTTAAACCATCATCAAATAATGTTTCAACCTTTCCATCAATAAATGCTTGTCTATATTTTATTTTTTTTGATGATGAAAAAACTGATTTAATAACTTCTTCACAAATATTAAATAATTCATCAAAATTAAAATTTAGTATAAACTCCCAACTTTTACCAAAAGGATTTAAATTATAATAATTATTTGTTGATCCATTTTTCATATAATTACTTTGTATCAAATTATTATTTATGTTAATTTTATTATTACAATCATCATATGAACTTCTATTAACAGGATAATTGTTTACATGTTTATTATTGGTCAAATTATTATTTAAATAATTCATAGTAACATTCGATATATTTTTCTGTAAATATTTTGAATTTTCTTTTGAATATTCATAATTTTTTTTTTCTTTCATCTTTGAGGTACTTGTATAATTGCTAATATCTTCATTTGTTTTATGAGTTAATAAGTTATCAACTAAATTTTCATTCACATTTGTTAAAGAATTTTTATGATTATCATTAACGCTTTGTGTAGTTGGTATATTGTTATTTATAATTAAATTATTTACTGATATTTTTTCATTTAAATTTTCAAACATTATGTCATAATTTTTTGTTACTTTCATTTTTTCATTTTTAGAATATAAATAATTATTTGAAAAAGAAGAATTTTTAAGATTTTCATCATTCATATTTATGTCTTCATAAATAATATTTTTGTTTATAAAGTTATTTGTTTCATTGTTATTTTCATAAAAAAATTCTTTGTAATTTTTTTGATCAGTAGTAATACTACTTTTTTCTTCTTCCATATCTAATTTATCATTATTTAATATTTTTTTATTTTTTTCTATTATTGATTTTACTTTTTTCAAATTTTTATTTATATATTCTTCACTTGTTTTAAGAGAATCTGAATTTTTCATATCTTCTTTATGAACAAATAAATTACTAAGTGTAATTTTTTTTTTTTTTTTTAAACTATTACTCGATACATTTATACATGTATCATCTTTTCGTGAAAATTTTTTGAAATTTTCATTATCACTATTGGAACTATAATATATTATGTCTAATTCATTATGAATTTTTTTATTTTTATCATTTATTATTTCTTTTATTTCATTGGAATTTTCAGATATATCCGATTCTCTGTATTCTTTCATATCATGTATATATGCAAACTTATTTTTTATTTCATTTTTTCTATCTTTTTTTGTTTTCTTCTTTAACGCATATTCTCCCACATCATCTTTGTTTTCTATTTGATCATTACTCATTAAATTATAATTTGATTCTTCCTCTGTATAATCATACAATTCTTTTTTTTTTTTTTCGTTAGCATTTTTTGCTAGTTTCATAATTGTTTTTTCTTGATAACTTTCTAACTTTTTCCTGTATTCTTCTGATATTTTTAAATCTGTTTTAAGCTTCTCATTTTCTTTTGTTAAGCTTTCAATTCCCTTTTTTAGTTTATCTACAATTGTTTTATGTTGTTTTCTTTCCTTTTCTATATTATCTTCTAATTCTTTAATTTTATTTTTAAACATTGCTATTTCATTTGTTAATTTCCTTCTATTTAATACAATATTTCTTTGTTTTTCTACTTCATTTTCTATTCTTTTTTTTTCTTTACTCCACTTTTTTTTTTCTTCCTCAATTGTTTTAATCATTTTTTTTTTTTCTTCTTCCATTTTGTTTTTCATTTCTTCTCTTTCTAATTCTATTTCAGCGCTTTTTGCTATTAATTCATATTCTAATTTTTTTACTTTATTTTGTTCTTTTTCTAACTTATTTATTTGCTTATTCAATTCTTCACCTAATTCTTTTAATTCGTCATGTTTATTGTATTCATTCGTTTTTTTAGTCTTTTTTTTATCTTTATTATGCATATTATCTTTTTTTCTTAATGACATTTTATCAATGCTATCTTTTTCATTATTTGCCTTTGATGTTTCAACATTTTCTTTTAAAACTGTCATTATTTTTTTTTTTTTTAATTTTTCTTTCCTCATATTTTCATTATCAATTTCTTCCCATTGCTCTTCATCATTTAAGTCAACGTATATTATATCAGCTTCATCATTATTATTTTTCGTAGAATTTTTATGTTCATTTTTTTTTTCATTTTTAAATGAATTTAAATAGTTTTTTGTGTTATTTTTTAAAAAGTTATCTTTATTTTCAGGGAAAAAATTCTTATTTTTTTTCAAAAATAAAGAATTTTTAATTGTTTTATTACTAGTAGTATTTTTATTTTTGTTAATTTTTATTAGACTTTCGTTACTATTAAAAATTTTATCATTTTCACTACGAAAATCTGTCTTTAAATGATTCTTTTTCGTTTTAAAATTTATGTTTGTTTGTACAAGAGATATACTATCTTCGTTTAATTTTTTATCATTCTCATTAGTTGTATCATTGACATCTTTCCTGTTATCTTCACAACTATTTGCTTTATCATTGCTATTATTTAAATCTTTTTCATACAGACTGAGATTATCATCATTACTGCTATGAAAATTATCATAATCATCTTTGTTAGTATTACAATCATAACTAACTTTATCGTCATAATAGTTACTATTTATAATTTTTACACTGTTACTATCATAATCGTTATTCTTTTTACTACTATTGCTATTATCAACCGTACTATCATTATTACTTAAACTTATATCATTATTTTTAATAGGATTACTATTATCATTTAAACTACTGTAACTATTATGAATAATATAATCATCATTATTTATACTATTATTAACAGATATACCCTCTTTAAATATATCATTAGGAACATTAATAAAAGAACAATCCTTGTTATTCGAGCTATTATCACAATTTTTAGCATTATTGTTATAATCTGAATATTTATCATTATTTTCATTATTAAATATGCCTTCATCTTTTTGTAAAAAATTTCTTTTATCTTTTAAATTCATTTTATTACTAAGTAAATTATTAGCACCTTTCATACTATCTCTTAAGAATGTTAATAAATTTCCATCGTATGTATTCACTTTTTTCTTTTCAGAGTTATTCCCTTTAAAATTATCAATATCATTATAGTCTTTTTCATATTCATTTGTATCTAAATGATTATATATATAATTTGAAAAAGAGTTTTTTAATTTTAAGTCACACTCTTTTTCTTTATTATTATTATTAATACTAATATTAATAATATCAGTAATATTATTACTATTTTTAGTAATATCATTATTATAATTATTTTCACTAATATTGTTATTATTATTTTCACTAATGTAGTTATTATTATTTTCATTAATATCGTTATTATTATTTTCACTAATATTGTTATTATTATTTTCACTAATATTGTTATTATTATTTTCACTAATATTGTTATTATTATTTTCAATAATATTGTTATTATTATTTTCACTAATGTTGTTACTATTATTATCACTAATGTTGTTACTATTATTTTCACTAATGTTATTATTATTTTCACTAATATTGTTATTATTATTTTCACTAATATTGTTATTATTATTTTCACTTATATTGTTATTATTATTTTCACTAATATCGTTATTATTATTATTATTATTATTTTTATTATTATTATTAAAATCATTAATATTATTATCACTATCATAATTATTAATATTATCATTACTATTATTATCGTTTATATTATCCCATAAGTGCATAGCAGAATCATTAATATTAAATGGGGAATTTGAATGAACTTCATCGTTATCTGTTTCAGTATTACTGCTGTTGTATTCTAAATTTTGAAAAAAAGTATCATTATTTCTTTTGGTAAAATTATCTTCATACAAGGGATTTCCTCTTTGATGATTTCTAGAATTTTCTAATTCCTCATATATATCTTTAAATAAGCAAGATTCTTGGTCATCTTTTTTATTTTCATCTAGTTGATTACTAAGTTCATCGTTTGAAAATTTTCTATCATCTTCATCATTTAATTTATTTACAACTTTCTTTATCTTTTCTTGATATATATCATCATTTTTATTTTCATCATCACCATTATTAAATCTTAAATTATTACTATTTTCTTCCTTATCTTCTCCATCTGATCTTGTATCAATTCTATTTAATTGTACTTTATTATTATTTATTTTTATTTTATCACTTTCAGTAAAAAAACTATTTTGTTTCGATTCTTCTTTATTTAATTTTTTTCTTATATTTTTTTCTAAACTTTGTGTATATTCTAATTCTCCAAATGTATCATTAGTCCAGTTTTCCTCATAAGCATCATAATAATCATCAAATTCTTCATTATTTCTTTTCATTTTACTCATACATATATATATACAAAAATAATTAAAATAAAATAAAACAAAACAATATATTAAGTAAATTATTAGATAATGTGTAATTCATTGATATTTTATTATAAATTTTTTTTTTTTTTTTTTTTTTTTATCAATAATTTCTCATTATCATATTTCTTTATTAAACATTGCTCATTGTATTTTACTTTAATTTTCTTTTAGTTTATTTTATTTTATTTTATTATTTTTTTTTTTTTTTAAATTATTTAGATTTAAGATATAACAGAATTTATTTTTTAAAAAAAAAAAAAAAAAAAAAGTCATTTCTTAATTTAATCATAATAAAGACATAAAAATAAGTATATATATGTTACTTTATATATTATGTCAGAATATAATTTCATTGAATCTAGTAATTAATTAACTTACATTGTACCTGATGTATTATTTGTCTTTTTCTATTTTATATAATCTTCATTCCTTAATATTTTATAAAAATAATAAGGTTAAATTAGTTACAAAAGCATCAAAATGTACTAATAATAATTATTTATTTTACATGAATAAATAATAGGAGAGATTTTACCATTAATTTGAAAATTTATACTTCATACTTAATTTAAAATGTAAGATCAAAATTTTATTTTAATTTTTAATTTTTTTTAAGAAAATTTCTCGTTAATTTATTTGTAAAGTAAAAATAAAATAATTTTTATAATTTAAAAATAAAAAATTAAAAGCTTAGTAGAAAAAAATATTTCAATATGAAACTAAAAAAGAAAGAAAAAATACTTTAGATTCAGCATAACATTATTTTTTTAAATGGGAATAAAATAATGTTGTTATTAAAATAAATTAATAGAAATATTTGTTAATAAACATATATAAAAAAAAATTATTTCAATATTTAGTTTCTTATCTTATTAATATTATAATTATTTGAAATTTTCTTGTAAATCTCGATAGCATTAATGAACTTGAGGAAAAACAAAATATATTTTTAAAAAAAAGTATAAAAATATAGCAATTTACGAAAATTTTTTGTGTAAAAGTAAATGATTTATATTTCTTTATAATTAAGAATTAAAAGCTAAAAGTACTATAAATTGTAAAATTTTTAAAATTTCGTATATGTACTTTTATGTGTATTTCTTTTTTTTCTTTATTAGTTTTTTATTCCTATTTTTATTTTTCAATATTATTATTTTGTTTTAATATACTTTTAAGAATAAAATGATGCTATTTTTGTTATAGATATACTTAATTTTATAAAATGTTCCTTAAATAGTTTTTTTTATAAAATTATAAAATTTTTATATTTGTATATATATATAAATTACGCAATTTATGAATATATTTATTTTATTATGTTAGTAAATAATCATTTAAATAATATCATAATTTAATAACAAACTTATAAACATGAAATATAAAAAATGGCAATTTTAATTAAAGAAAATATACCATCATTAGTTGATATGTCAATTCAAGATTTCATAAAATTAGGAATAAATGGAGTATATACAACTATGAAAACAGTATTATCTCATGAATATATTTTTAACTTAACTTTACATATGAAAAATTTATGTAAGTATACAACAGAATTTTTGAATTTGCAAAGGACAAAAGATAACGAAGAATACATATCTAAAATTTTAAAATGTGTAACAGTGGAAAATATACGTAAACACTGTTGTGAAAATATTAAAAAAGCTTTTGAATTTCTAAATAATTTAAATGATGATTTAAAAAGAAAATATTTCAATGAAAATTCAGATTACATGATAATTGTAACTGTAATGTGGGAAACTGAAAATAATAATATTTCGTTAAATAGAAATTATTCTATTTTATGTTTTATAAAATCTTTGCCATGTCATCCTAATAATATACAAATTGATATTATGTATGGTCAAAGAAAATTACCAAATATAAAATATACAGATGTTTTTGAAATTAAAGATAAGTTATTAAAAATGAAATGCCCAGATAGTCATGAAATAGTTTTATATAATGATAAACATGAAATAACTGAAGGATTAACTTGTAATTTTTTTTGTTTTTTCAATGATACATTGTACACATCTAAAGATGAATTAGTTTTAAATGGAACAATAAGAAAAGAAATAATAGACCTGTGTGAAAAAGAAGGTGTGAAGTTAAAGAAAGATTCTATTAACATAAAAGATATTGAATACTTTGAATTCTGCTTTATATGTTCTACAACTAGAAATATCTTACCAATTAAAAAAATTATACTTTTTTCAGACAACAAGAAAACATTTGAAAAAAATGTAAATCATCCTATTTTGATTCATCTTCAAAAAAAATTACAGGAAATAATTGAAAAGAAAAAAGAAAAATATGATGTATATATTAGTTAGAATAATATATATATATATATATATACACATATTCATTTAATTTTTAACTTTATACTTTTTTATATATCTTTTGGGTCTTTTTATTAGATTTTTCACTTATTACTTTATTTTTATTTATAAATTTAATATAATCTTTTTTTTTATTTTTTATATTAATATTCATTTTTTTTTTTTTTTTTTCAATGTTTTTTTCTTGCATGGCAATACTTTAAAAATGAAAGGAAAAAAAAAAAATAGCTCATTATAATTTTAAGATGTGTTCATAATTTTTTTTTATTCATGTTTGTGTTAATATTAAATAAATTAAAAAAAAAAAAAAAAAAAAAAAAAAAAAAACAAAGTAATAAAAATATCTTTTCCTTAATTATTCTATTTCTATTTTTTAAGTTATTAAAAATAATGAAACAATTTTTTCTTTAATTATAGATACACTTATAGCTTTAAGTGATTATAATATTATTCTGCTTCAACTTAATCTCCTAAAAAAATTTAAACATACAAAATATATTATGTATATATATTATATATTTATATATATATACATACATAGCAAAATATTTTTATTTTTAATTATGTAATAAAAACGAGGGTTTTTTTTAATGTGCGTTCAAAAACTACACCAAAAATTTTCAAAAAGTTTATTATGTTACAATTTTAAATTATATAAATATTTTTAGTATTAACGAAACTTGAATTTTTTATATTTTATAGTAGAATTATAGAATTTTTTATAAAAAAAATTTAAATAAACAAATATATATATATATTTATACAAGTGCAAACTCATTTTTATTTTTTTTTTTTTGTGTTGTAAAATGCAGTATATTGTTTATAAAATAAAACTTAAAAACAAATGAAAATCAATTTGTTACATAAATCTTATCATATAACCACAATTATGTTTTTCAAAAAATTATTTAAAATTTTTAAAAAAAATAGCTCATCAATCTTTTTTCTCATAACATTATTGTATTTTTTGTACACATATGTATCCATATTTCTTTATATATTTAATAATGCTCTATTTTATTTATTTGTGAATATATCGTTTTTTTATTTATGTTTTCATTTTGTTGTTAGAGCTTTAACGTATCCTGGAAGTTTATTTATTTTCTACCATAAGGTGACTATTAAAAAAAAAAAAAAAAAATTGCGTCTATATATATATATTTGTTTTTATTATATAAATTGTAAAAACATATAATTTTTTACCATTTTTTATAAAAATCTCAATTTTCTTTTTTTTTCCTTCTTTTATTAAGACTAATTATGATAATAGAATAGAAATATGTAAATTTTATTTAAAAGAGACAGTAAAATTAACATGTTTAATAAATGATGTAGGTGAAAGAATTAAAGAAATAGCTAAAAATGACGATAAAACTAACGATTATATTATGATTAAATTAGAACAACTATTTTCAGATTATAATAATAAAGATGCCTATTTTAATTTTTTTAGTAGCTTAAATATATTTTATACACTATATATTAGTTATTACCTTTATATTAATTTAGAAGAAAATGCTGATTTAAGTGATGAACAGTTAAATTTTTATTATTATTTAAAATTTTTTATGATAAGAATCAACGAAATAAAGGTATATATTAATAAAAGTGATATAATATACCCCGAATTATTTACTGAAATAAAAATACGAAGAGATTTCAATGAGTGTGTAAATGAATTCATGAAAAATAAAAATACTTTATATGAACAAAATTTTGAAGAAAAAGTGAAAAAGGAAAATAAATTAAATTCACCATATGAAAAATGGAAGTGTAAGATTCTTAATTACATATTTAATATTAAAGAATTAAATAATAGTAAAATACAAGAAGAATCAAAATTTTTAATATCTACAAATAACAATAATAATACTAATAGGTATTATAATATTTATAATAATAAACCTATCCATATTAGTGATAAGATAAATAATAGCAATTATGATAGTGAAAAAGATGTATATAATTTTAGTGATAAAAATAAAAACACATATAATGATTTTAACCATATAAAAAATGAAAATACAAATTTAAGAAATAATAATGTATATATGAATAATATTCCTTCTAATTATGTTAATATAAAATTTTTAAGTTTATTTTATCATGAAAACTATGAAAAATCCATTACACATGTGAATTATAAAGATTTTTTTATGGAAGTAAATTATCATGATTTTTTGAAATTATTAGACGATTTGACATTCTTTTTAAATAAGCTAAGTGATATATTTAAAATTAATACGTTAAGGAAAAAATTCCAAATAAAAAATGCCTATAGTTTTATTAATAATTTTTCAAAAAACCATATAGCAGGGACATTAGACTTATTTAAATATGAAATGATATATAAATATTATGCAAAACAACAGTATATGTATATTAATAAAACAAAAATAGATTGTATGTTTATTCCTTGTAAGAAATTTTTAAATGATAAAATGCAAAAATATATAAATTTAAAAAAATCAGGAAAGAGTTTAGATATATATGAAAATTCCTCAAATAATAATTCTATTTTTTTTAATGCTTTTAATAATGAATTTTATAATTATATATATCATAATGATTATTTATATGATATTCCATTAGTACTATATTTTAATCCTAATGGCTCATATTATGAATTAAATGCTTGTTGTTCTGGAACAATTCAGTTTTATTTAGAAAACAATATTAATGTTTTTGTTTATAATTATAGAGGTTACGGAAAGTCAAAAGGATTTCCGAATTTTAACAAAAACAATATAGATGCGTTGAAAATTTCTGAATATCTTTTATCAAAAAAAGTGAAATATTTAGGATTGCATGGAAGATCAATAGGTGGACCGTTATGTTCTTATGTTACCTATCATTTGTGTAATTTCGATAAAAAAAACAGTAATACAGAATTAATGGATAAATTATATAAGAATGAACTCCACAAAAAAAGAATTAATAAACAAATAAATAAAATAAATAGATTGATGAATAAAAAAAAAAAAAAAATTTCAGAGAAATTATTATTTCCTTTTAAATATATAATGATATTTTTACAATATATTACTTTATTAAAATTAAGAGTATACAATTCACGAATGAAAAAAAAGATGAACCTAAATAATGTAAGTTCAAAAAAATTATTAAATTGTAGTAATTCATTAGAAAATTCGAAAATATCATTTGTATGCATTGATAAATCATTTTATAATTTTGAAGAGGTAGCAAAATATATGATAGGTGAATATGCATACAATGTTTTGCAATTTACATCATATAAATTAGACATAACAAAATATTATATAAATTCTAATGTACCAAAAATTTTAATCTATGATAATTATGATGAAATAATTCATTACATGTCTAATGCATTAACTGGTATATCAAAAGAAGTATCAAAATTATATAAAAATGGAAAACTAAATATGAATACCCAAAGAAGAAAAAGTGAGATAAAACAAAGCAAAAGAGAAGATTATGAAAACGATGATTTAAATACTGACGATTTATTGCCATTAGTAGAAAATACAGATGATTATAATATAATTAATAACATTAATAAAGATACAGAAATTGAAAAAAATAATAATTTTTATGATATGAAAAAAAGTAACAATTATAAAAACAATAACTTAAATAGAAATAGTATAAATATATTAAATGAAAAACCTCATTATAATGATATATTTATTATAGATGAATATATCGATAATTGTTGGTTAGATAATAAATTAAAAAATATTGATTTCAGGCTATTTTTGCAAAGCTGGAAAATATTAAATGATTGTATTTTATTTTTAAATAAGTCTTCAACAACAAATAACTCTTTTATTTCAATAGGTTTAGAAACTTATACTTCTATTATGTCTTTATATAATTCTAAAGAAGATAAATTAGAAAAACAAACACAGAATGCCATATATTGTATATATAATGATAATTTTAGTTTTATCAGCCCTTTTAAAAAAGTAAACTCTACTTATGAAGATTTCATAATGGAGTATATGAATGATGATTCTATTTTTAAAAAAACGAATATATATGATATGCTAAAAGAAGATGAAGATTTTAAACATGAAATGGATAAACTTAACAAAATTTTAAAGGATCTTTATATGTCTAAAAGAAAAGAAATAGAAAAAGTTCATTTTACTTATAGTGGTTTTTTTTTGAAAAATGATTTTTTATATGATTATATAAATACAGAGAACAGAAATAATGATCAACCTGCATTTCATATAGAAGATATAGATGTAATAACATTTTTAAATGAATTTAGTAGCTCTATAGATGAAATTATAAACACAATAAATTATAATTTAAACTCTTGTGGACAATTATTTAATGAATTAAACAAAGTTCCAGAAAAAGAAAAAGTAAATTTTTTAAAATATTTTATTTGTAGAATGAAAGTTTTTGGTTCTTATCCTTCTCAATGTTTTAATTTACAAAAAAAAAATGAATTTTTTAATCATCTTTATCATATTCCTTATATTTTTTCTCATTATTATGAAAAAGAGTTGTTAAATGATAATGAAGAAAAAAAAAATATATTTAACATGAACAATAAAAATGAGAAAGAAGATGAAAAAAGTAGTATGAACATATCTAAAGAAGATATACATTTCACAAATAGTAATTTTGCATATAAGAATAGATCAACTATTAACAATTTTTCTGAAACAAATAGAAATTATTTTAATGAAGATAATATAAGTAGAACATATGTTACAATAAAAAAGTCTATGTTATTGCATGATTTAATTATCTGTTTAAATTATTTTAAAGAATATAATAATAGTAGTACTTTTAATATATTTTATAAATTAGTTGATAATACATATATAATAGATATAAAACAGTTATTGTCATTTTTAAAAAGCAGAAGCAACTTATCTATAAAATCTAATAAATTTCTTGATATATTTGCCAATGATATTGGAATTGATGCAAATAATATTAATCTTCCTGAACATTTAGAAAAATATGTAAGTTGGATGAGATTAAATAATAGAATGACTATTTGTAAAATATATCAACTAATAAGAAATGAATTAAATAAAATAAAAACTTATACAGAAAAGTTAACTTCTGAATATAGCACAATTAGTCAAAATACAAATATTCAATTTATAATTTTTTTAATATATCGCATATCAATATTTAAAAAAATAATAACACATACTTATATTATTTATACATTTTTTCAACGTTTGAATAAATCGTTAGACATGAATATTAATCAAGATGATCTAGATAAAAACTTAGACATAAAATTATTGGAACCTATTAAATCTTTTAAAATTTTTTATAAAGATTATTATAAAATATATTCTCCAAAGTAAATAATTAATTATTCTATTTGTTTTATGTTTTATTTTTTTTATTATTTTTTTTTTTAATTCTTCTATATTTATTTTTAATATTTTTTCATTTATATAATTATTTTTATTTTTTTTTTTTCATTTTTTTTTCTTTTTTTTTTTTTTAGGGTTCTCGGCTTCCCATTGCTTGTAAATAGTGGGCATAACGGCAATTTAAATAAAAATGAAGAAAATTTTTTACACATTTGTTTAAATTCCTTTTTAAAACAATATATTTGATTTAAATTAATAAATATTTTTATAAAACACAATAGAGAAAAAAATAAATATATGAAAATAAAATAAAAAAATACCAAAAACCATACCTTATTTTTGGATATATATATATTTATATAAAAGGAAAGTAAAACAAAACGAAATACTATATTTAGTATAAAAACTTATATATTATTTTTAAAAAAAAAATTTTTTTTTTGCAGAACTCTTAATTTTAATAATAATAATTATTCCATTTTACTGATATAAAAAACACAAATAAAATTATACTTGAAATAGAACCAAAACAAATAAATAAAATAACATTCTTATTATAGTTTCCAACTTTAAACAACTTTTTAGTTTTCATTACTTTTTTGTAATCACAATCTACAAAAGAAAAAAAAAAGAAAAAAAATATCATATACATAAATATACATAAATATATATGTATATATATATATGTTACAATGTATACATACAAAATTTTTATATCCAATTTCATTTTCTCTTTTACTTACTATTTGTTTTTATATCATATTCTTTAAAATAAATATAATGATCCTTTTTATTAATCTTCTCGTTACAGTATATGTTTTGTATTTTTATATTTTTCAGTATAGATGATTGCAATTGGTTATTATTTCTCTTTTTAAAAATATTCCCTAATCCGTTTAGTAATAAATTTATTTTTTTCATTTTTTCTTCTATTTTTACGATAAACTGTTATTTAATTTTAACAATTAAAAACGGGTATAAATATATATTAATAAAATTATTAAAATAGGAAACATATAAGATAAATAAAATATAAATTAAAAAAGAAATAAAAAAAAAAAAAAAAAGCTGAACTTAAATAAAACTGTAATATAATTTAATGGTGTAATAAATTATTCGTTTTAATATAATTCTTCATTCTTATGTTTATGTATATTTTTATATTTTTTTTTTTTAATCTATAAATTCTTAACTTTCCATTTCTCAATTTTTTTTTTTTGTCTTTCTATATCATTTAAAACTCCTTCATATCTTCTTCTATAATCAGAATATTTTGTAGTTTTTACATAATAATACACACCAACACTCAAAATACATGTAGAAATTAGTAATATTTGCCCACTGAATCTTTTCATAATACTCCTTATAAAAAAATTATCTTTTTCTATAATTTTTTTTATTTATTTATTACATAAAAAATTCTAAATATTTTGGTTATGCCATAAATCAAAAAAAATATTTAAATACAAGTTTAGTAGTAATATCATGTTCTCTTTTTCTTTAGTGATGTTTAAATAAAATTTCTTTTAAATTCAAATATCTCAATATACATAATAGCTATGTTTTTTTTTTTTTTTTTTTTTTTTTTTTTTTTTTTTTTTTTGTAATAAAGTAATTTTATTATAATCCTCAAAATGAAAAGAATATAATAAACAAATTAAATAAAATAAAATTAAAACTTTTAATTTTTAATATACATCTTTTTATTTATGCATTTATATAAAAAAAGATATATATAAAAAAAAAAAAAAAAAAAACATATATAAAATCCTATACAAAATTATAAAAATTTTTAAAAAAATTTTTCAATGAACATAAAAAATGTTAAAAGGAATAAATTAATTTAAATATTTTACGATATTTTAAATAATTAAATTATTTTTTTGATAATATGCACTTTTAAAGAATAATTACATTTTGTAATTTAAAAATTTTAATTTTAAATAAATATTTCAATAAAATTCATTAGTTTATTAAAATGTATATATAATAATAATAATCTAATTAAATATATGTAATAATAATCATAATAATTTGTGCTTTTTAATTTTAGCATACAACTAAATATATTAATAAAAATAATTCCTTTTAAAAATATTATGATTTTTGTAAAATAAATATATTTATATATGTAGCAAACTTTTATAAAGAAGTAGAGTTTTTTTTTTTTTTTTTTTTTTATTTGTTTTATAAAAATGTTATATCTTAAAATCTTTTAATTAAATATGTAAATGTGTACAACATTATTTTTTAAAATATTTATAGTAATTATAATTATATATATATATATATATATATATATATATATATATATATATATATATATATATTTTTAAGTTTAAGAATATTTTATAAAATATTTTCTTTTTTATAATACAGGATAGAAGACATCTTTACCAATTCCACAAAATAAGTTATCACCATTTTTATTTCTAATAATTCTCATAAAACCATTTTCTCCCCAATTACTTCCCCATGAATTTTTTATAATCCAGTAGTATATAAAATTATCATCTTCATCAGAAAAAGATCCTTTGTATTTTTGTAAATTTTTATTTTTTTCAACTTGCCCGTATCCAACTAAAAGAACGGCATGATTTACTTCTTTTGTACATATACCATCAAAAATACCTTCATGATAAAAAACAAAATCATCACTTGCACCTACACAAACAGATAAAGGGCCAACCTTATTCAGAGCTTCTATTAATTCATTTTCTTTAACACTACCAATTGAAGTTAAAGAAACTTTATTTGTACATCTATAATTTAAGCAAAAAATATTTTCCATTATTTTATATTCATACTGTTCTTCAAAACATATTTTATTTTCCAATGCATATAAAAAAGCATAAAATGGATGGCATCCATCACATCCAAAACATTTTTTAGAACAATCTATTACTTCTTGTTCACTCAAACTTATCATTTTCTTATTTTTATATGCATACATACTTTCAATATTTCCTACACCTGCAAAGGCCCAACAAGATCCACATACCCCTTGATCTTTTGGTTCATGTACTATTCCTTTTTCTCTATAATCTAGATTAGTAGGAAATGTACTAAATAAATCTTTATTTTTTTCTTTTTCTTCAATTCCTTTCACACTTTTTAATATGGTACTAAATGGTTTTACATGTTTTTCTATCAAATGAGAAGGTACTGGAACTAACTTTTTAAAATAATTTTCTAATTCCTTTTTAGAATAATCACTAAATTTATTTACCTTCTTTTTATATAAATGATTTTCTGTATTATGTTTTTTTATTTCTAAATAATTTATTTTAAAATTTTCATATTTTTCTATTTTTTCTTTCATACTATTATAATTCTTATTATGCTCATTCATAAATTCATAAAATTTAGATACATATTTTAAATTACTATATAAATTTACCAATGCTTTACTATCATATAACTCCTCATTCTTATCATATTCTCTATATAAATTATTATCATTCTTTTTTGCTATTCCATTTAATAAAATATACTCCTCTTTTTCATTCTTTTTGCTAAATTTTTTTTGTAATAAATCATCTAATATTTCGAATAATCTTTCTTTACTTATATTATTCTTCTCATCAATTAAATTGTATAAATCATCAATTATTATATTTTTATTAACTTTTTTCTTTTGTAAATCATTACTATTATAATCATTTTCTATTTTTTCATCATTTTTTAAACTGTTTTCTTCCTTATACCTTTTTAATAAATCTTTAAATATTTCTATTTCATCACTATTAAAAATTAAGTCATGACTCTCTATAGAATTATTAGTAAAGTATAATAAAATTAAAGAACAAATTATAAAAGTTATTAGAGCATATATATATATTCTAAAGACTTTCTTCTCTTCATTTTTAAAATGTTCCTTCTTTTTTGATAGACTTTCTAAACCACGTCTTGATAAGGTATGATTATTTATTTCTTTTTTCATTTTTCTATATTAAATTAAAAATGAAATAAAAATAATAAAAAAAAAAAAAAAAAAGAAAAGAAGAGAAGATTAATAAAAAAAGATAAAAAACATAACAGTTAATTTAATAATCTCAATGGAAAAAAAAGAAATTCATAAATTTTAAGACTAAAAAAGAAAAATAAAAAAGTCTGTATTTATATCAAATAATTATAAAAAGAAATGAATTTTTTTTTTTTTTTAATAAGAATAAATTTCATTACTGTAACTAAAAAAATTACATTATTTATTTTATTAAACAAAAAATAATAACTAATAAAAAAAATAAAAATAAGTGGGACAAAACTTTATATAATAAAAAACATCTCTTATAAAAAAATTATTCTCACAAAAAAAATAATAAAAGATTCTCCTCTATGAAATATTTTTATAATATAAAATATTCACACATTCTTTTATATTCCATATAAAGAATATAAAATAAAATAAAAACTTTCGGAAGTCGTTTAATGCAAATAATTGAAATTTTTAAAATTTAGAAGTATGAAAATAAATAATTTGAAAAATAGATAAAAACACTTACATTTAACATTATTGCAAAAAAAAAAAAATATTTATACTTTTATTTTTTTTTTCTATCTTACAAAAAATTTATAAAACATCTAGTATATTTTTAAAAAGTTCATGGAGAAAAACTAATTAATGAATTATAGTTTTAAACTAAGTTATAATAAATAACAATAGTTCATATGAATTATTTATAAATTATAATAAGAAAAATATCCTAAAAAAAAAAAATTATTTTAATAAGTTAAATCTATAAAAAAGGATTTTAACAAATAAAAAAAGGAGAAAAAATATATTCATTTATATTTATGAATAAAAAAGCAAAATATTGTTATAAACAAAGAAAAAAAAAAAAAATAAAAAATAAAATAAAATAAAATAAAAAAAAAAGAACAAAAGCATCATGAGCTTAAACATGAAAAAAAAAAAAAAAAAAAAAAAAGNACAATAGTTCATATGAATTATTTATAAATTATAATAAGAAAAATATCCTAAAAAAAAAAAATTATTTTAATAAGTTAAATCTATAAAAAAGGATTTTAACAAATAAAAAAAGGAGAAAAAATATATTCATTTATATTTATGAATAAAAAAGCAAAATATTGTTATAAACAAAGAAAAAAAAAAAAAATAAAAAATAAAATAAAATAAAATAAAAAAAAAAGAACAAAAGCATCATGAGCTTAAACATGAAAAAAAAAAAAAAAAAAAATAAAGGAAATGAAAATAATTAACTTAAATAAAATAAAATAAAAAAATTCGACAAAAAATTATTAAGAAGACTAAAATAATAAATATTTCTTCTCATATTTTAAAATATAAAATATAAAATAAATTATATACGAAAAAAAAAAATTTTTAACTTTTTTAAAAAAATATATTTAACTACTAAAATGAACAATTATAAAGATTTTTAAAATATTAGTTATTAAAAAAATTAATTGAATCTACATGATTTAAAGATTTATGAAAGGAAATAAATTAAATGGTATAATAGGACAATTTAAAAAAATTATATTTAAAATTTTTTTGTAATAATAATATTTTTTATAATTTTTTATCTTAAAATATGATTGATAATACATATATATATTTAAATATTCATACATAAAATCAGTTTGACTGTTTAAATGGAATAAAAACTGGTTATTTGAGAAATTACTTTTTGTTGTATCATTTTTTTCTTCATTTTTGCCATTCCTCTTTTTTTTACTCTTAATAAGATAATCTATATTTTGGTAATGATTATTTAATAGTGATAAAATATTTATAACTCTTAAATATTTTTTTTTTAAAAAATAATATCGAGCATATAAAATTTTCACTTTTCTATCATTATAATATATTTTATTTAATAAAGATAAATAAATTTTTATATTTTTTATTAGCCTATATTTTTTTTGTCTGTTTTTTGTTTCATCTTTGTAAACAAAAGAATTAAATAAATGTTCTTCATCTAGATATGTATTATTTGTTTCTATATTATTAGCTTTTTTTCTTTTCTTCTCACATTGCTTATTTTTTTTTATTTCTTTTTTTTTCATTTCTGTTGTGTTTTTATTACAGTGGTCATTATTGTTAATTTGCTTTGTGATAAATTTATTTTTATTTATGTTTTTAAAAGGCCAATAACTATTTCTTACTTCTTTCTTTTCTAATGTTTGAAAAGAAAGTTTAAAATCATTTTTACAAAATTTGTCATTAAAAGAAACACAATTATTATCTAAAACAATTTTTGGTTGGTAAAACATATTCAACTTAAAATTATGCATATAATATTCATTTTCAAAAAAAAGAGTTTTTGTATATAGATTTTTACTATTGAAAAATAATCTCTTATTTTTCAAATTATTAAAGAAATACTTCATTTCCATATAATAATACATATTATTTAGTTTTTTTTTTTTATAATCAGTACTCTTGTACTTCTTTTCGCATTTTGAATATAAATAAAACAGATATAAACATTTTAAACACATAAATTGATGTGTTAAATTATAGAAAAATGTGGTATTCTCGAAATTATAATTATTATTATTATTATTTAAACTTAAGTAAAATTCTATGTAAGTACTAATTATATTAAAAAAATATATAATTAGTTTTGCATCTACTTTTAAATATATCAATATTTCGCTTAAATTTATCCATATTATTGTTTCAAAATACACATTTTTTAAACTAACTTTTCTTAAACAGTTATTTTTATTTTTATTGCAGAAATAATGATAATAATTCTTATTAATTAGTTTATTACTTTCTTTGAAATTTGTGAAAAAATAATCGCTATTTTCAAATTCTTCATTTTTAAAATATAAATCATTGTTCATTTCATGTAATTCACATTTAATTCTATTTAAATTTATGTTAGACATAATATTATTTAAATAAAAATATATAAATGAATCTGAACCTTTTCTTTTAACAATTTTTTTATAAATATATTTATATAAAATCATTATTAATGGTATTGAACAAGGTAATAATTTTATTTTACTAACATCAATATATTCATTTTTATTTATGTGATTTTTATTTATATTACTTTTATTAACATTACACATGCTACTAATACTTCCATTGTCTTTTCTAACATATAAATTTCTTCCTTTTATTCTTTCATTGTCGTAAATTTCATTCTCATTTTTTTTTAATGATACTTTTTTTTTATTACTTTTATTAGTTTTAACATTTTCTTTTCCTAAAATTTTAAAAAAAAATTTTATTTTATCAATTTCTTCTTCAATATTAGACGTTAACTTATTCTTTTTTGATTTCCTATTTTTCATTAAATTGTTACAACATTTAATATTCCTATGAATGCTATAGTATAATTCAGAATCATTTTTATAATTTTCATTATTGTCATCAAATATATCGTTAGAAGAATGACTAAAATTATTTGAGTCAAGTTCATCATCTAAAAAAAATATATCTGATGAAGAACTTATGTTTGTTTTAATTTTATGTTTTTTTGATATTTCTTGTAATACTGAATATCTTAAATGTTTAATTTTAAAACCATTATTATTTTTTTCTTTATTATTCCCTTTTTCCCAAAAAAAAAAAATGTCACAAATACAAAAAAAATTAATTAGAAAATGAACATATATATAAAAAAAAAAAAAATTGTATGAAAAGAAATTTATAGCCTTGTTTAAAATTACAAAAGAAGTTTTATTAATATAATTTTTTTCAAGTAAAATGTTATCATGAAGATTTTTAGGTTTATTAATATATTTTTCTTTATTAGGTATACTTCTGTGATTTTTAATAATATGATTTTTCTCTATTTGTTGTATATTATTATATTCATTATTTTTATTAACTTTATAATTTATATCCTTACTTTCAACAAATAACTGTTTTTCTTTTTTTTTGTCCATTTCCATTTCATTTAAATGAATGATTTTTTTATCATTTTTTGCAATATTATCTTTTTCATAATTACTACATTTTTCTTTTTTAACTGTATTTATATCACATTTGAATAAATCATAAATATTAAAAAATTCTTTTTTTTTTTTTTTATTTACGTTATGGGATTCGAATACATCATTAATATTTGTAATAGAATTATAAAAGTTAGGCGATTTATATTTTAATTTATTAATTAAGAATATATATTGATTATCATAAAACTCAAAAATAGAAGAGTTATCTATCTTACATTTGTTATAATCAGATAATTTATTACTATCGTTATGTTTTTTTCTCATTTTTTTATTAAAAGAGTAATATCTTTTATGAAAAAATTTCTCATCTCTAATTCTCCTAGAGCTTGATGCTACAATACTTAATAAAAAAAAAGGAAAAGCATATGCATTATAAAAGTTTTTTAAAAGAAAATTTTTACAAATATAAATACATTTATTAATTTTTAATTTATATAAATAAATAACACACAAATAATAATAACTTAATATATTATTATGGTCTACACTGATACTTTTAATTATATACTTATAGCTTAGATTTAGTAACTTCATATAATCATTTTTTACAATACTACTTATATTTATTTCGTTATTTATTAAGTCTTTTTCATATATCAAGTTTACTTCCCTTATATTGTCATAATAATAATTATTATTTATTTGCTTTAATAATGAAATACCTATTATATAATATAACTTACAACCCCTTAATTTATTTACATCAATCTTATGATGAAAAAAATATTCTCCTTTTAAATGATCTTTTTCACTTAAATTATTTGTATGGATATCATTATATTTTTCTTCGAATGAAAATTCATTATTCAAATCTGAATTTTTGTCTTTTAAATTGAATCTACTTTTATTAAAATAAGATGTTTTTTCCTTTAAATCATTATTTTTATGATTCATAGAAATATGTGTATCATAAAATGCTTCTTTAAAATTTATAATTTTTTCATCTTTATTGAATATTTTCATAAATTTTTCCTTTGATAGAATTACACCTGATTCTTCCTTAATACCTGTATTTATCTTATTTTTTATTTCATTGCATTTTTTTTGATTTTTTTTTTGTTTAGAATCAATAATTAAATTAAATTTATGAGCATTTTTAAAAAAAAAAAATAAATATTTTAAAGAGTTTTGTACACATATGTGGCCACTATGCAAATAATTGAAATTTACTTTTAACTCAAATAAAATATCAAAAAACAAAGAAAACCTAAATGATTTTATTTCACATAACTTTTCATAAAAATTTTTTCTTTCATTTAGGAAAGTACTTTTTTCATTTAATTTATATTTATCATTTATATAATTTGTGCTATAAGTGTTAATTATGTAATCATCATAGTGAATATCTTCATTATTCATATAAAAAAAAAATTTAATTTTGTCATGTTCTACATCAAAATGTAGTCTTTTTTCACCTGTTTCGTTAATTTTATTATTTTCTAATTCATTTTTTTTTTTAAGATTATTACCTGTGTGTTGATTTATTAATTTACAATGCACATGATTAATGTATCTCAAAATAGATATAACTAAATTATAGTTCCTGTACAAATAATTTAATAATGCTATACGTTGATATAAAGAAAAAATTAAATAGGTATTAAATCTAGTAAAAAAAGATAATGCTATTATTTGTTCATATTTTTTTATAAGAAAATATTTGCCTTTATGATTAAGTTTTTTGTTTAATTCATAAACATCTACATGATAGTAATCATTAAATAAGTAATTTTTTTCTACAAAATTCTTTAATTCTAATGATAAATTATTAATTTTCCTTAGTTTTCCATTAAATTCAATAAAATTGCACACAGTTATATAATATATATTTTTATTAACATGATCATATTTTTTGCTCACTTTCTTTAAGTTTGAAGAATATTTTTTATTAAATATATTGTTCCTCTTTTCTTTTTTATCATTTAATAAAGAATGCTTTTGTTTATACTTTTTCTCATTTTTTAAGTCCTTTTTTTTATAATAAATTATTTTATTATCATTTGAAGGAGAATATAATAATTTTTTTTTTCTTATATTATAATTAAAAAATTTTCTCTTTTTTTTTTTTTGATGATAAATATTTGATGAGAATTCTCTTTTTGTACACACAAACGATTTTTCACATTTATTTAACCTATTATTACAATTTTTATAACAATTATGAGTATTTAATATACTAATGCTTTCAAATCTAAATTTATCTAACTGAAAATTTTTATTATTATGACAATTCTTTTTAATATTTATATAAATAAAAGGAAAATGAAAATTAATATATGGTAATATTATGACTGACAACATTTCAGTTATTAAAAATAAGAAAAAAATATGTTCATATTTTTCTATGTTAATTTTAGCATTATAACTAATAAAATTTTTTCTATATGTTTCTCTTAATAAATTTATACTTTTAAAATTATAATTTTTTTTATTATTTATGAAAATAGAGTCCATGTGTATTTTTTTATTTTCTTTTAAACTTTTACAATCCTCACTTTGTTTTGATAGTCTTTTTTTGTTTTTTGTCTTATAATGAATATTTTTTCTCATTTTGACGTTAATAGTTTTATTTATAAACATGGAATTATATATCTTATTATCTTTTTTTTTATTTTTATTTAAATACTTTTCTTTTATATATTTTTTATAATATGATATTTCATCACCAATATCTTTATTTGGCTTACAGAGAAAATTATAGAAATTATATCTTAATTTCTGTTTTCGTTTTAGAACATTAACAAAATTAAAATATTCATTTATATCTTTTTTATGTGTATTAATGTATAAATATTCATCAAAAATATATAAATACAAAAAATTATAAATTAAGATTTTCAATTCATTATTATTAAAATTAAAAAATTTTTTCAAATTGTGTGTTTTTAAATTTATATTATTATGTTCATTTAAATTCCTATTTACACTAAATATATTTCTATTAATTCTTTTTTTAAAAATGGTATCAATCAAATTATCATTCTTTTCTTTGTTATAACACTTTTCATCCTTATCATACATACTATCACAAGATACAGGTCTTATATTATATATAAAATCATTTTTTATTCTTTTCTTTGTGTTTATATCACTAGAATAGGTGTAACTTTTCGTATTAATATCATCATTATGAGTTTCAAAATTTTGTTTTGATCTATTTAGTATAATGTCAGAATTATATTTTTTATAATTGAAGTTATTATAGCATTTATCATTTCTGAAATCTATAATATTGTTGTTATTAATAGAAATTTTATCGATATTTTCAGAATTATTATAAAAACTATTAGCAAAATCTTTTTTAAACAAAATTCTTTCAGATTCATCATTTACATTTACTTTTTCATTATTCTTAATAAAATTATAATCATTATTTATATAATTGCTTAAAAAATATTTTTCTAAGTTGTCTTCTTTAATTAAAAAATCGCAATTCTTAAAAGAATCAGAAGAAAAAATTCTAACATAACCTTTTAAATTTTTACTATATTCCTTCCCTATATTTACATAATCATCTTTATTATTTTTTAATTTCAAGTCATTATTTAAACTGTCTTTTAAATTATAATTGCTTTTATCTATATTATGTTTATAACATTCATTAATTTCTTCATTATTAACATTATATTCATTATTCATAGTATTGAAAAAAAGACTGTTTTCATTTCTATTTTTTTTATCTCGTAATAATAAAGAATCCTTTTTGAAAAGATTTAAGTATATTTTTAAAAAAGTATGTTTTAAGTCATAATCGTTCAGCAAACTATTTTCATATAGGTGGAATAAACTTATATGGTTATCTAAAAATATTATTCTTTTCATTACATACATATTTTTTTCATATGTGAATATATTGGAATCATAATATTTTATAATTTTATCTAAATATAAATAATATATTATATTTTTTAAATTATAATTATTTTGATAGAATATATACTTGGTTTCTATATGATTTATTAAATTCAAGTAAATTAAAATATGTTTTTTTATTCCATTAAAAATGTATTTATAATTATATGAAATTGAATTCTTTATAATATTAGTAACAACTATATCATCAACCTTATTTAAATGTATATTGAGTGATTTATTTAAAAAGAAGAAATTACAATATTTAGAATAATGATTTTCTTCCCAGTAATCATTTATAAAATAAAAATTATTATTCTTTCTTAAAATTTTTAGAATATAATTAAAAATGCGAACAGTTTTCTTATTATTTATAATAGGATTTATACAACTATTTTTATTATTTTTATTGCTATTATCACTACTACTGTTGTATTTGCTATCGCTAAACAATCTTACAGAGGAAGAATAAAAATTATTATCATTTAATTCTTTTCTGTTATTTAAAACATACTTTTTATTTAAATTTTCTAATTTATTTTTTAAAATATTCTCCTTTTTTAATTCTATATTTTTATTTAAATAATCTATATTTTCCTTAATATTAAATGAATTTAGTTTATTAATTTCATGACTTAAATCAAATATTTTCAATTTCTTTTGATAATTCTCAAAAATATAATAAAAATACAAATAAATATTTTTATATATATATAGTGCAACATTTATGAAATTTAATTTACTAAAAATTAAAGCCATTACCAATAATCCTTCAATGGTGTTTATTTGTTTAAAATATGAAAAATATATTAAAACATCAAAAAAATAATTATAGAAATAGTATCTTTTATCTTTAATCTTTATTAAATTTCTTAAAATTCTTTCTTTTTTAGACATATTTATTTTTTCATTATATTCGTTATTCACTATATTTCTTAATTTTTTTATATTACATATTTTTTCATCTAAAGGAATATTTTTTAAAACTTCTATTAACTTTTCAAAGGATTTTTGTTTATATTTTATTTTTAGAAATAACAAATATACATCTAAAGTTAAATCCTGTTTTACTTCCCTTCTTTTTTTATTTTTATCGCTTTTTGAATTTTCATTAAAAAGAAGTTTATTTTCGCTTTTTAATGAACTATGTTCTTTTAAAATAATATCATTACTTCTTTTCTTTGAATCAGTAAAATTATAATTTCCTTCTTTCATTAAATCTTCCAAGTTTTCCTTATAAACATTATGAGATAAATTAGATGATTTTATTTTATAATTTTTTAAATATTTATTTCTGTTGTTGATATTATAATATCCATTATCATTTTTATCTATTTTTTTAGCATTATTATTATTATTTGAAATTTCTTTTTTATCTTGAATTTTGTTAATACTTTTATTTGTATTTTCATTTATGAAATCATTTTTATCAACAATATTTGTAATATTAAATTTATTTTCAAATGTGTTTTTGGAAACAAATGCTTCTCTTTTCTGATATTTTTTATTCCTTTCATTTTCATTTTTTAATAGAAAAGACGATGCTTTCTTTTCATGTAAAGTATCATAATAATCATATATTTTACTTTTTAATTCAGGTGAGAATAAGCTACTTATTCTTATTTTCTTTTTTTCGTTCTCACTATAATATTTCCTAATTTTTTTAAATTTTTTTTTTAAATATATATATTCAAAAAATTTAACTTTAGCATTATGAAAATCATTTAAATTGATATACGCAATAATAACAGATACATATAAAAAATACAAAACAGAATTAATATCAATATACTTAATATTTTTTTTATTGATTTCATATTTTAACTTTTTGTTATTACTAAATAAATATATATCAAAATAACTGAAAGTTGGTAATGTCAAATTGCTGTTTATAATAATTTTGTCTAATTTTTCTAAATCATTTTTTTTTACATTGTAATAAAAATCAATAATTTCCAATTTTTTATCTTCATTAGAATAATTTTGTTGTGAATATTTGTTTTCTTCTAATAGGAAATTATTCCTTTCATTTTTTGTAATTTTTTTATTCAGCTTTAATACATTTTCTTTTATGAAATTATCTCCATATATTAATCTTTTGCCTTTTTTATTTAAATTTAGAATTTTTATTATTTTAGAATATCGAAAATTATGACTAAAAGCTTTATTTTTACTTAAAAAACTATTTGCATATATAATGAAAACATTTTTAAATGAATCAAAGTTACTTATCACTTCTTTAAATTTATGATAATTTAATAATCTATTGTTATGACGAATGTAATTCCTTAAAATAGTTCTTAGTTTATGTCTATCATACTTTTCAATGTTCTCATTTAATAAATTTATATCTGATGTTTTATATTTATCATCTATTTTTAACTCTCCCTTTTTTATATTATTTATCATTTTTGATTTTTGCATTTGCTAATATTCTATTATCACAATTTTTTTTTTTTTTTTTTTTTTTTTGC
>NW_021628238.1:899524-1042982 GCF_900005855.1 Plasmodium gallinaceum | reverse complement strand
ATCTTTATTTTTTTTTTTTTTTTTTTTTTTTAATTAAAAAAAAAAAAAGTTCTAATTAATTTCAGAATTCTTTTAAGCATTAGTTCCTTTATTATATAATCATACGTTTTTTTTTTTTTTCTTACATATGGTGAAATATTAAAAATATTAAAAAAAAAATTAATTATAACTTTTCATTTTTTCTCTTTTAAATTTTATATTCAAGATATTTTTATAATTTTTTTTTGTAATATATTTTTAGTATTCTTTTTAATTATATAATTTTAAATTAAAAAAAATTATATCTTTATTTTATATATATCTATAATTATAATAAGACGAACATGTATTTTCAAGAATTTTCCAGATAATATAAACATATAATTAGAATAATATATAACATTATTTAGCTTTTTTTATAAGATATTTATAAAAATCTTTTAAAAATTATAGAAGCAAAAAAATTTAATAAAAAAGCCTATACTCTTTTCAAATAAGTATATTTTTTTTTTTTTTTTTTTTTTTTGAGATAATTAAACAATATATTCTTATGTAAAATATTATTAGAATTCATTTCTTTTTAATTTATTTTTATTATATTAAAAAATACATTAATTGTATATCAAATCATAAATTTTATCTAAATCTAATTAACTTTTTTAAATAATAATATTCTATTATATAGTTAGTATAAAGATTAAATATATAATAACTTATATTTGTTAGATTATAAGAAAATTAAATAAAGTATATAATTATTAATATTTCTTAATATATAATTGAAATCATAAAATTAGAATATATATATATATATTATTTTTAATAATTTGCTATAATTTTTAATTATATTTTTATATCTTTTCTATTATTAAAAGGTTTAGAAATATATAAGGAAGTAGTTTATTTATAATTAGATTTAAAAAGGAAAATATATGTTAAAAATAAATGAAAGTAAATTCGTTATAGTTTTAAATTTTTTATTTATAAAATATAACACATTATTTAAACTTTATTTTTTCATGACTAAAGATTAACACAACATTGTTTATTTCAATGAACCATGAACAAAAAAAAAAAAAAAAATTTGAAAAAACCTATAGATCTAAAAGTATTAGAGAATAAATTAAATATAATAAATTTTATAAAAAATGACTTTGATAAAAATCTAGAAAAAGAAAATGAAAAATACTTTAAAGTTTCTAATAAACATAATTCTAAAGTAGAAAATACATTAAATGAAAAAGAAAGAATAAATATAATTTTAGAAGAATTAATACTATCTTGTGATGAAAATAAAAATAATTTAGATAATTATGTTAAAGTTGTGAAGGAAATAATTAATATGAATAATGATATAATTGAAAAGGAAAAATTAGAGATAGAAAAAATGCATTCGGAAAAAAATAAAGAAATTTGTGTAATTCAAGAAAAAATTGATTACGTTAAAAAATCTCATGATGATTTAAATTCTTCAATAATGCATATTTTTAATAATTTGAATTTATTTTTGATGAATAAGATTAATGTTAAATTAAATATTGATCAATTGAATGAAAGTAATACACCAAAAAAAGATATAAACATTGGAATAGAAGATATAAAAAAAGAAGAAATAAAGAATATAAAAGGACAAGAAATATATGATGAATATAAGAAAGAATTATATGAATCTATGAGTGAATACAATCGAAAATTATACAATGTTAAATTGTTCATAAAAGAAAATAAGTTAGATGAGTTACAAGAATCTTCATATTTAAAAAAATATGAAGTTATGTTAAGTAGGGAAGATCAGAAAGATAACACATCAGCAATAAGGAATAATAATTATTATGATAATTGTAGTAAAACATGTAATAATAATAATATGAATAACAAGAATACATATGTTAAAGAAATAGAAAAAAATGAAATTAACAAAAAAAGAGAAACAAATGCATTTATTGAGAGATTAATTTCTGAAGATAATAAAATATATGAAAACTACTTTGCTAAAGAAAAAAATAGTGAAACAATAAGGGATAATGAAGGAAATGAAAATAAAAAAAATGAAGAAGAGATGGTAGATAAAAGGAGTGAAAATCTGGAAAATGAAGAAGAAAATGGAGACAAAGAAAGGGAAGAAAAAAATGATGAAGAAATTGAAAAAGAAAAAAGTGATGTAGAAAGAGAAGAAGAGGAGAAGGAAGAAGAAAATGCAGACAAAGAAAGGGAAGAAAAAAATGATCAAGAAGTTGAAAAAGAAAAAAGTGATGAAGAAAGAGAAGAAGAGGAAAAGGAAGATGAAAATGGAGACAAAGAAAGGGAAGAAAAAAATGAACAAGAAAAAAATGATGAAGAAATTGAAAAAGAAAAAAATGATGAAGAAATTGAAAAAGAAAAAAGTGAAGAAGAAAGAGAAGAAGAAGAGGAAGAGGAAGAGGAAGAGGAAGAGGAAGAAGAGGAAGAGGAAGAGGAAGAGGATGAAGAGGAAAAGGAAGAGGAAGAGGAAGAAGAAGAGGAAGAGAAGGCGAAAGAGGAAAAAGAAAATGAAGATGAAGAAGAAGATGAAGATGAAGATGAAGAAGATGAAGAAGATGAAGATGAAGAAGATGAAGAAGAAGTAGAAGATGAAGAAGAAGTAGAAGATGAAGAAGAAGAAGAAGAAGAAGTAGAAGAAGAAGAAGAAGTAGAAGAAATTGGAGAAAGAGAAAAGAAAGTATCCATGTATAATAAAATTAAATATAATTCAAGGGAAATCGACAAATATGAAAAGGAAGTAATTGAAAACAAAACAAAGAATTATAATTACAAGAGTCAAAAAAAAGCAGAAAATGGAAATTATAAAACCAATGAAGTGTTCATTTTAAATGAAAAGGAAGATATAAATAATTTCTCTTCACAAACACACAAAATAATATCGAATGATAATATGAATGTTCTCATTGATAAAATAAAAAAAATAGATTTTGATTATATATCTTATTTTAAACAAAAATTAAGAAATTAATAATAAAGCTTGTTTAATAATTTTTAAAATTAAAATTTATTCTCTTTTCTATCATATTACATAATTTTTTTATTTATTTTTCAAAATGTTCGTTTAAAAAAATAATATATAAATAAAAATATATATTTGTCAACATATTCTATTAAAAAAATATATATATCATTAAAATAAAAAAAAAAATAAAATTTAATTTAAATATAATTTTGTTTTCAAATATGAATAATGTTAAGATTTTTTATAAAACATTTATTCCACAAAAACTATTTAAAATAATTATTTTTTTCTATTCAAGAAAAATTAAAAATTGTATAACTTTTTATAAAATGTGAATTTAAAAAAAAAAAAAAAATAAAAGCAAATAACTTTTTTTTTTTTTTTTTTTTACACGTATTTCAAAGATATTTTTTAAATTTTTATTTCTTTTTTTTTTAATTTAGCAAAATCTGAAAAGTCTAGTATATCTGTAGATTCGTTTTTTTTTGTAGTATGCTGCTTTTTATGAAAATTTCTAGAATTCTTATATTTGGAATTATTTTCTTCATTCATTTTTCTTTTTTTCTTTTTACAATTATTTTTCATATTATCGTACAAGATATCCTCATCTAAATCTTTATCTATATCAAAATTTTTAGTAATAAATTCATCCAAATATGCATCTTCTTCCTGTTCTTCATCAATGGATGACGATATTTCCTCATCATTCGGTTTACTTTTTTTAATTTGATATTTATCTTTAAATTTCTTAAAAATATTATTATTATAATAATATAGAATATCATAAAAATATTTCTGATATGTATTATTCATTAATTTTGATTTTTGTTTAATTGTCTCATTTACTCCATCACCCTTTTCATTAATACATGAATCATGCAAAAAATTATTAAAAATATTTAAAATATTTACCTGATCTTTGGCATTTTTATATTCTATTGTTAATTTCTCCATAATATTAATAACTGTATTGGTTTCATAAGTATAATTATTAAATTCATTACATGCTTCATTTTTATTTGTAAAACCTAAAGAATTACCATCTTTAAAATCCTTAATGGCATAATTCATTCTATCTTTTTTTTTATTACCATTCTCCTTTATATTGATAATTATATCATCATCATTTTTTTTTTCATTTTGGTCTTTATTATTATTAATTTCTTTATTGCTCTCTTTGTTTATCATATCTTGAGTATTATCTCCATTTAAAATTAAATCATTTTTATTTTTTTGATCTGGAGAATTCGAAATATTAATATATTTATTATTACAACTGTTTTTAATTAGATTAAATCTTTTTCTTTGAAACGGATTATAATTAAAAATTGTTATATTTCTAAATTCAAGTAAAATATTTTTAAAATTATCATTGAGCATAGATGATAAATTATAAAATTCATAAAAATGTGTTAATATAGAATTGGAATCTACAGGATTATTTACAGACTTATTATATACAAACATTTTATCGTTCATTTTTATATTTTCCTCTTTATGATATTTATTAAATTTCAATATATATGAGTTTTTTACGTAATCAAAATTTTGATCATATAATTTATTTTCATCATTATATAAAAATTTTATTAAAAAGCTCTTTTTTAAAATTAAGTATCGTATCATCATTAAAGAAAATAAATGAGCACAAGATTCATTTGAATGAATACTATATTGAAAAATTCTTTTTATAAAGCTGACATTCCTAATTAAATTATTATCTGTTAAAATTATAACTGTTAATAAGCCATAGAAATTGTATGTATATTCGCTTTCATAATAATTTATATTTTTTAAAATACTATAAAAATAACAATATATATTATCATCTATTTGATTTGAAGAATATAATAAAAGAAACATAATAATGAGAAAATTTATTTTAATTTTATATGAATCAACACTGTTTATAACTTTCAGAAAAGAAAGAAAATTCAAACTGTGTAAATATTTTTTTTCTGATGATCTATTTATGTAAGTATTATTCTGATTTTTTAATAATAAGCATTTATTATAAATTATGAAGTATATATTTTTGAATAAAATACTAGATAATAATTTAAGAACTTTTTTACTTAAGTAATAATACAAACAATTTTTATGAAAAATATTTTTTTCTATTTTTTTTTTTTCTTTTTTTCCTTTTTTTAAATCTACAACAAACTTGGAATTATTCTCTTTATTTTTACTAATGTCTATATTTTTTATATCATTACATTCATTATTCAAATTTTTATCATTTTTTATATTAGTTACCTCTTCTGTTTTATATATTTCTTCATCGTTTCCTTTCATATATATTTCCCCATTTTTGCTAGTATCTGTTTTTTTATCATTAACTGAAATTTCATCATTTCCATTTATAGATGCATTATAAAACATACATGAAGACTGGTGGGATTCATTAACAAAATTATTAAGGTTGTAATCTACTTCACCATTAATACACATATTAACATCATCATCACAATTATTATTTGCATTAATAGAAGAAGAATCTCCATTTATGTTTGATATTTTTTCTTCATTTATTTTTTTTTTATTATCCTCTTTAACAATTTGTTCATTATCATTAATTAATTTGTCACTATCTTTCATATTATCTGCTTCATTATTATACCTTATGTAACTCATTTTCTCTATATTCCATTCATTTAAAAATACATTTTTATTATCAAATAGTTCATAAACATTTTTTGAAAACATTTCAAAAAGATATGTTGAAAAATAAATTATATTTTCAGTTATATCATTAAATGAATTGCATTTAATTTTATATAAAAGATATAAACATCTATTTATACTTAAGATATCACTTTTTAATTTATCATTTATATTTTTATGTTTTTCTATATTTTTTAATGAAAAAACAATATTATCAACACAAAACCTCAAATTTGACAAAATTTTTTCGAACAAAAAAAAAGTAATATATCTTCTCAAATTATCAATTGTTATAATATGTTTTAAAAAATTTAAAAGTAATGGATTTCCTTTTTTAAGAGCTAAGTATCCTTCTAATATTATATTTAAATTCGCATATTTGTTTTCTTTTTTCTTTAAACAAAACTCATTTATATTTTTTGCAGAAATATAAAACACACTTGGTATCAAACTGTATAAACCGTTTTTTAAAATAAAAATATATTTCAAAAATAATTTCTTCGTAAAATTTTCAAATGCATAAAGATAAATTAAAGCATTAAAAAAGAAATAAAATGAAGAAAAATTATATTCTTTAAAATTAAATCTATTAAATAATATATTTAAAATATAATTTATAATGTCTTTATTATTTTCATGAATATCTTGTAAATTATCATTTGGTAAAACAAACAAAAATATATGCTTTAAACATTCTAAAATAGATTTTTTTATAAATACATCTTCTTTTTTTTGATAATAATCAATTAAAATTTGTACATAAACAATATATACTAGTGGATTTTTTTTAATTAATACAACAATATTATTAATTCTATCACTAAAAATATTATTCTTATTGTGAATTATTTCCAAATGTATTTTTTCATCGTCTTCTGAAAATTTTTCCATAAAAATTTTATAATTAGAATAAATCATATTTAAACCAATATCATAAAGTAAATTAAATATATCTTTCATATTTACTTTTTTTTTTAATAATAATTTTAAATTTATGTTATTTATTGGTTTATCCCTTTCATCATTTATATTATAAATTTGTTTTAAATATATTGGTATATTATTGTATTCAATATTTTTTTCTATAAAGTTTTTTTCTTTATTATTTTCATCTTTTACTGAATGTAGTATTTTACTTTTTAATAACAATTTTATTTTATTTTTCCATTGTTTGAAATTTAATACAATTTGATTTTTTTCATTATCAAACTCAAAAAGTGTATCATCTTTTTCTATAAAAAATAATTTTTGCTGAAAAGCATTTTTTCTATCATTATCTTCTTCTTTTCTTAAATTTTCTTTTACTTCTTTTGTTTTATTAAACTCTTTTTTTTGTAATTTTTTTATATAGAAATTTATATTATCGTATTGTAACTTATCTTTTTTTTTTTTTAAAACATATTTTAAAACTATATGTTCTATATTTTTTTTTAAATTAAACCATAAACTATTTATATCATAAATTCTTTTTAAATTAATTATAAAATTTTCATCTATTTTTTTTAAATGTATTTTATTTTCAATTATACCGTTTAGCATATATTCAATATCATAGATATTTTTTCTATTATTATCTGTTGTATTACTGTTAAGTCTCTTATTGTTTTCTTTTTTTATATATATGTTATTACTTTTATTCTTACATTTTTTAATTATAGGAAATTTCTTTTTTAATTTGGACTTTTTATATTTAAAACTCTTACTCTTTTTATTGAAATCATATCTTCTAATGTCATTTTTCTTACCTCTCTTTTTTTTTTGGTTGTCATTGAAATTTTTATTCATAGTATTCCAATTACAAATGAAAATATAATATTGTATATTTTTTTTTTAAAATATATTACAAAAATAAAATAAACAAATCTTTTTTTTTTTTCTTTATTATAATACTTTTTTTTTTTTTTTATTTTTTTTTTTTTTTTTTTTTTTTTTTTTTTTTTTTNNTTTTTTTTTTGGTTGTCATTGAAATTTTTATTCATAGTATTCCAATTACAAATGAAAATATAATATTGTATATTTTTTTTTTAAAATATATTACAAAAATAAAATAAACAAATTTTTTTTTTTTTTTTTTATTTTTTTTTTTTTTTTTTTTTTTTTTTTTTTTTTTTTTCTTTGCTTTTTATTTCTCTTAAATATTAAGAAAGAATTAACAGATTAAAAAATATATATATATTTATAATGTTTTATGTATATTCCTTTTTAAAAGTGATGTTTTTTTTTTTTTTTTAAATGAGAAAATGAGATAAAAAACATCATTTTACTTTTTTTTAATTAGAAAAACATTTTAATTTTTTTAAAATAAAAATTTTTTTTTTTGTAAATCATAAAGCTGTGATAAAAAATGTTTTTATAGGTAAGTTGTTTATGAAAAAAGAAAAAAAAAACATAATTTTAAGATAAATATGAACTTTTAATGCACAAATTTAGTAATAAAAGTTATACAATAACTATTTTTTTAATTAATGCATATAATTCTATATATTGTTATTCTTATGTTTTTTTAAGCTTTTTTATTTCTTGTTGCTCTTTAAAAAGAAAAATGTTTATATTTGGTTGCATTTTTATTTTTTTTTTATTTCTAGTCTCAAAAAAGTGTTATAAAAAAAAAATTAAAAATTGAAAAATATTGAAAACATATAATTAGTCTTAAGAGAAATATTTTACAAATAATATAGAGTAGTAAATTGAAATAATACAATAAAATTAACAAAAAAATAAATAATTTTTTAGTAACTATTTTTATTTTAACTTATTTTATCTTTTTTTCTGAAATTCCAAACAAATTTGAATAAAACAAAATTTTTCATTATTCATATTTTAACTTCAAAAAAACAAAAAAAAAAAAAAAAGAATACAAAATATATTTTTTATTATATAATTTAAATAATAAAATCAGTTTAAACTGTTTTTTTTTTTTTTTCTTTTTTAATAATTATTATTTTTATACTTCATTATATACAGAGTAATAACTTTTAATTATTTATATAATTTTTTAAATTGTATCATCTCGTAGTTTTTATAGTTATGTATGTTTCAAAAATATAATGTATAATTTTTAGTTTAACAAAATTTTATAATAATTAAAATAAAATGATATAACATTCAAAAATGTTTCAACATGGCTTAAAAATTTATTAAAATCAATATATGTAATAAGCTTCATATTATATAGTTATTATTTTTTTTTTTAGGAAAAAATGAAAGAGTATATTATATAGACAAGAAAAAAAAAAAAAAAAAAAAAAAAAAAAAATNCAACATGGCTTAAAAATTTATTAAAATCAATATATGTAATAAGCTTCATATTATATAGTTATTATTTTTTTTTTTAGGAAAAAATGAAAGAGTATATTATATAGACAAGAAAAAAAAAAAAAAAGAAAAAAAAAAAAAGATAAAATAAAACATAAAAAATTTTAATTTATGAAGCTTTTGATGCTTTACTTAATTTTAAAATAGAATCATGAATAATATAAAGAGACTTTTCGCAAATCTTTTTTATTTGAATATTTATATCTTGCATTCTTTTCGTTGTTTGTATAATGAAATCCCTAAAAAAAAATAAAAATAAAAAAATATATATATATAGAATAAATAAATAAAATAAAAGTTTGAATATGAATATAATTACTTTGGAGAATCAAAATATTTAATAGCATTTTTGGTAGTTAAATATAAATCTTTTGAAAAATCAAAAATATTTTTTTTTGCATTATAATAAAATTGGGAATCTTTTAAATGGCTCAATTTTTCGAAATGGATACTTTTTAAATAATTCTTCAAGGAGTTATTTATAATTTTTATGTTCTTATATGGATAATAAATTGGTTTAAAAATTATTTGATGCTTATCATATGGAAAATCAAAATATAAATTTTCTAAATTTTTATTAACAGTTGTATTATCATCATGCGGTTGATCAATATTATACACATTTTGTTCAATTAATAATCCAAAACATTTTTTAACTGCCCTTTCTTTTGAATATATATGCGTTCCAATACATACACTTGATTTTAAATTTTTTTCATATGGTGATAGATATAAGTCATTATATAATGTTTTTTTTTTCTTATCTTTAAAAAAGTAATTTTTAAGAATATTGTAATAATTTAAAAAATAATTTTTATGATCAATGTTTGAATTAATATTTTTAATATCGCTTTGTCTTATATCTTCCTTTTTTGAAACTACTTTTTTTTTACTTAGTATTTTATTAATGGCATCTTTTGAATAAATTTTATTAAACGGTATCATCTTATAAAAATAAAATGCATTGTCATCTTTTGATCCTATACAATTAATATTAATATTTTTACCAATGTATAAAAAAGAAACGCCTTTACACACTCCTATAGATTCAAAAATAAGATTGTTATCAATATTTTTTTTTACAAATTCATCGTTATATGAGTCAAGGAATTCAATAACGAACTTTTTTTCTTTATTTTTTTCTTTTTTTTTTTTTTTCCCAAATAAATTAATGGGGAAATCATTATAATTAAAAATATCTAATAAATGTAATTTTTTATCATCTTCATACTCCTTATCGTGTTCAATATTTTTATAAAAATTATTATTATAATAATCATTCTTAGTATTTCTTCTTTGTATAGGTATTTCAAATTCTTCATTATTCAAATTAATATTTTCTTCTACATAATTTTTTTTTTGACGAGGATTCTTCTCAATTTCTTTTTTTTTCATATATTCATTTTTATCATTTAGTTCTTTTTGAAAACTATTAAGAATAGAAAATTCCTTTTTATCATATTTTTCGGAAATTTTTTTATTTATTTTTTCTTTTTGTAGTTCATATTTATCCTTACTATAATTAATAGGAACATTTGTTTCTTCACTGTCAAAGTAAATATCTATACTTCTTATTTTTTCTTCATTATTACTCTTTTTTTTATTATTCTCATTCATTTTAATGAATAAATTACTAAAAAAAAGATGAAATTTAGTTCATATAAATAGCCAAAAAAGAAGCATATATATCAAATTTAATTACATATTTTTTTTATTCCTTTATTCTTTATTTTTATCTAATCAAACGAAGTTTTTTTTCAAATATTTGGTCACTTAAAAAAGAAATTTACTAATTTTTCTTTATTAATTGTTTTTTAATTTTCCTTGATTTTCTGTTTTTTTTTTTTTTTTTTTTTTTTTTTTTTATTTTTTTTTTTTTTTTTTTTTTTTTTTTTTTTTTTTAGTTTATTATACTCAATTTTTTTTATAGAAAAATGTTTGCTCATATTTTTATTAAATGAAATCAATAAATTTTACATTAAAATGTTACATTCTTTTTTTACATATTTAATATGTATATTTTCTATAAACAACGCTTTTTTATTATTTTGTTTTTTTTTTTTTTATTAATTATTTTTTTTCTTAACAAAAACAATTTAACTTTATTTACTAATTAAAATTTTTTTTTTTTGTTTATTAGAACATTTTTTTTTTTTTTTTTTTGGAGATATAAAAATAACTCAGTTACAAAATGTTAAACGAAACATTTAAGGAAATGCTTAAATTGCACAAACAAAAATAAAAAGAAAACATAAACAGAGTAATATATATATATATATATATATTAAAATAATATTTGTATGATTGCTTTAATATACTTTTAATGTAAATTTTATTCTTTGTAATTTTTGAATATATGTATATTTATTTGACAAATATATATTTTAATACAAACAAAATTTTAGATAAAATATAATAAAAAAAAGTTTTTTTTAACTTTAATAAATATAAGAAAAGGTTGTATGCATATTATAAAATATATTAATTGTAAAATAAATAAGACAAATACTTTATAAATATGTAAGTAAAATATTTTTATGTATTTTATATATTTTAGAGTTTTCCTAATATAGTTGTATAATTAATTAAAGCTATTTTATTTTATTTATTTTTAATTTTTTATACCGATTCTTTTAAATATATATATTTATTTAGTGACTAAATTGTTTATAATATTTATAATTTGTAAAAAATATTTTTGATTTTTTTTTTTTTTTTTTTAATTCTTTGAAAATATTTTATTGAAGGCAAATTGTTACGTATAATAATTTATTTGATTTTATTAATTTATTTCGTTATATATTCATATAATCTGTTTTATTTTTTAGTTAATATGGACTCGGAAGAAACGATAAATTTGGCAGTGAAATATGCAAAGGATGCAGTTATAGAAGATGAGAAAAAAAATTATAAAGAAGCTTTAAATTTATATATACAAAGTTTGCAATACTTTCATTTTTTTTGTAAGTATGAAAAAAATGCAAATATAAGAGAATTAATATTAAAAAAAATGGAAATATATATGGCTCGAGCTGAAAGTTTAAAAAAAATAATTAATAAAAAAGAAGTGATAGAAACTAAAGAAAAAGTAGGAAATTCTGAAGAAACTAAAGAAAATATGAAAAAGCAAGTAAAAGAATTTATTATGAATAAAAATAATAATGTAAAATGGTCAGATGTCTGTGGTTTAGAATTAGCCAAAGAGGTTTTAAAAGAAGCAATTATATTTCCATTAAAATTTCCAAAATTATTTAATTCTTCTTCATTACCATATAAAGGGATCTTATTATATGGTCCTCCTGGGACAGGTAAAACTTTTTTAGCATTAGCATGCGCAAATGAATGCAGTATGAACTTTTTTAATGTATCATCTTCAGATTTAATAAGTAAATATCAAGGTGAAAGTGAAAAATATATAAAATGCTTATTTGAAACAGCAAAAGAGAATTCTCCATCAATTATTTTTATTGATGAAATTGATTCCTTATGTGGATCAAGAACAGATGGAGAAAATGAATCAACAAGAAGAATAAAAACAGAATTTTTAATAAATATGAGTGGATTACAAAATTATGAAAATAATATTATTGTTATGGGTGCTACCAATACACCTTGGTCTTTAGATAGTGGATTCCGAAGGAGATTTGAAAAAAGGATTTATATTCCACTTCCAAATTTATATGCAAGAATGAAAATATTTGAAAAATATATAAAAAATAGTGAAAGTAGTGATATTCAAAAAGAGGATATAAAATATTTTGCTACTCTAACTGAAAATTATACAGGTGCTGACATTGATATTATATGCAGAGATGCTGTATATATGCCAATAAAGAAATGCCTTCTTTCCAAATTTTTTAAGAAAGTTAATAAAAATAATAAAATATATTATACACCATGTTCTCCTGGTGATACTGATAAAACAAAAGTAGAAAAGAATGTAATGAATATAAATGAAAACGAATTATTGTTACCAACATTAAGTGTGCAAGATTTTAAAACAGCTATAACTAATGCAAAACCATCCTTATCTTTAGATGATTTAAAAAGATATGAAGAATGGACAAAACAGTACGGAATGAGTGGTACATAAAAAGTAAACATAAATGAAAAAGATCCTTTTTTTTTTTTTTCTGTTTTTTTTTTTTTTAAAATATTAAATATCTTTGAAAATTAGGTTTTAATAATACATTTGATCATTTTTCATTTTTTTAATATTTTTTACAAGAAATATATAAAAAAAAAAAAAAAAAAAAAAATACCTTTGTTTTTTTTGTTTTTATGTAACAATTTATTATATAACAGTTATACTTTTTTTTTTTTTTTTTTTTTTTTTTAAATATAGTATAATTACTATAAGTATTTCTTTTTTAATACTCTAATTTGCTTTCTATTAACAAAAAGTCTATTCTAATTTTATTAATTTTTGGAATATTATTTCTAATTTTTTTTAATAAAAACAAAAAGTAAAATGTCTTAATGAAAAACTAAAAGAATAGTATAATTAAAAGGTAAATAAATACATGATATACTAAAACAGTTATTTACTAGATTCCAATATTTAATAGTAATTATGAAAAAAAGCAATAGCTATTGATTACAATAGATTTATTAAAAAATTTAAGTCTTAAAAAAAAAGAAAAGAAAATGAATATATATATATATATTTATATAAAAAATGACATAAAAACTATTTATAAAACTAAAAACTTTTTCATTAAAATAAAAATTACTTTTGTCTAAATACAAAAAGATAAAAATTGAAAAAGTTATATACTTTTTCTTATATAAGACAATTTTTTTTTTAAAAAAATTAGATTATTCAAACAATCACATGACATATAATGGTCATACAAATTGTTGGTTTTATTATTAATTTTTTTTTTATAAATTATTTCTAATATTTTAATGGAAAAAGGAATTATATTTTTTTTTTTATAATGTAAAATTGAATAATAACAATATTCACAAAATTTTTTATTGAATTCTTCGTTTATTAAAATAAAATTGTATTTTTTATTCTCTTCAGAATCAATATAAGTATTTTTTGCCTTTTCATTGTCCATTTTTCTATAGGAGAAATGAGCATTATTCATGTTTAAAACATAATTAAAAATATGATGTAAATATGGAAATACATTTATTAAAATATTTAACAATATATAATTTTTACAATACAAAATTAAAGCTAAAGCATGTAATGGTAATTTCAATAAAATGAAAATTCTTAATAAAAACCATATTATATCATTTTTATCTATTGAACATAATTCATTGATTGAGATTGTACTCTTTTTTTTGCATTTATTACTATCTTTAATTTTTTTTTTTAAGTCTATTATATTGTTATAAATAAAATCATATATTCTTCTTTTAATTTTGTGCTTTAAATATTTTTTTGGAATTGTACTATTATTTTTATTACATATATTAAAAAAGTAAAACAAATATTTTATTGTATTATATAAAGGTATATATTTATAGGCAGAAGGTGCAAAATATGTCTCTAAGAATATATATTCTGTATGTTTATTGTAAATATTAAATGAAAGGATATTTTCACGGTATTTTTTCTTTTTATTTTCTAATTCTGTTTTACTTACATAATTTTTTTTTTGTTTATTAACATTTAATACATCTTCCTTTCTTTTATCTGTTTTTTTACAACAATTTACATCAAAATGATTTTTAAAAGATTTATAAATGTCAATGAGGAAAATGTTTTTTTGTTCATTTTGCAAAAATGTTTTATTTATAATTTCATTTTCTTTTTCTACTTTATCAAAAATACGTTTTAATTTTTTCATATATTTTATGTATTTTATATAATTGGAATCATCAATTAAGATGTTTTTTGTAAAATCAACATTGTTCCCAAGTGATATATGGTTTGTTGGTTCATTAATATTACCATTATTTCCATAATTATCAGTATAATTACAATTAATATATGATTTTCCCTTAAAATTGTTCTTTTTTAAATCATAATTTTGACTATATTCACTGTCACAATTATTGTCATTATTACTACTCTTATTATATTTATCATCAGTTTTATTATTAAAATACTTATTATCTATTGTATTTTCATGTTGTTCACATATTTTATCATTGAATTTAATCAAGTTATTTATTTCATAAAGTTTTTTTGCATTACTTTTACCATTCATTGAATTATTGTTATTTACATAATAGTTATATTTGTTATTTATATCAATGTATTTATCTTGGGTTGATTTTTCTTTATAATTCAAATTTAAAAAATAAAAATTCGAACAATTAATAGAATATTGAGCAACATCAATTGGACATATTCCCCAAAAAATATTCTGAAATATGTTTGATTTAAAAAAATATGAATAAGAAAAAAAGGACAATATATCAATTTTAAGATAAGTTATAAAATAATATAATTCAAACCAAAGCATATTATGTATATAATAACATACAATACTTTGAATTAAAATAATAAATTTAATATAAATATTTTTTATTTCGTCATATTTGAAATTTTGTTCATCATCTGATTTTATATTACCCCTTTTTTTTATTGGAGAGTAACAGTCAAATATATTGTTATTACATGTGTGTAAATTACAAAATGTATTTATATTTTTATTGGAAATATGTATTATATCATAGTTATAAAAAAATTCATATATAATTTTATTCATTGTAAACTTTTTATAACAGAAACTTCTAATCTTAAAACTGAATCTCTTTTTCTTTTCATTTATATCCCATTTTCTATTACAAATGTAATCATTAGTTAAATTATGAGTTTCATCTTCTAATATTTCTTGATGTATGGAATCATTTATAGTCTTTATATTTGTTTGATTTTTATTTATTAATGTATCACTTTTAAAAGAATCTTGAAAAAAAAATTGAAAATTATTTATATCAGTAACTTCTCTTAATTTCATATTATTTATATTATATGCACTTTGAAGAAAAAATAAAAAATTATCTGAATTATTGCATTCTCTTTTTAATGATTTCATATATTGTGGTTTTAATCCATAATAATTCCAGTGAAAAATATGATAGTTTCTCTTGTTTTTAAATAAAACATAAAATAAAATAGAGAGATAATTAATTAAACTTTTAGCGTATTTTATATTATATCTTAAACTCATAGAAAGAAAATATATACAATAAAATTTGCGAACATTATATATTCCTATATAGTTCTGCACATTAATAATATATAAAGAAGATATATTAAATCTCTGATTTTTTAAACAAAGCCTCATAAAATCATGAGGAATAAATCTACCAATAGAATAAATTAATATAGCAATAACATATGGGTCCATTTTTCTTATAGTATTTATCACCACTTCTGACACATAAAATTTACAATATTTTCTTAAAATTTTTAATAAAGTATATAAATTAAATACATATTTTTTTTTTAATATGCACAGAATATACAACACGATATAATAAATATTACAGTTTATTTTATATGCATAATCACTTTTTATTTCAAATGTACCTTTTTCTTCTTTAATTGTTGTAGAATATTCGTCTTTTAATTTTAATAAATATAAAATCATATAATGTATATATTCATTCTTTGCATTACTTTTTAAAAAATTTATTTTAGATTCATCATTAGAAAATTCAATAACATTTTTTTCATTAAAACAGATAAATGTTTTTTCCTTTAATATTTTATTTGTATCTTTGTTTTCAGAAAAAAAAACTGTTTTATCTTTAGATATATTTAATATATTACAAAAAATGGAATTTTTTAATATTTCGACATTTTTTTTTTTATAATTTTTGCTCAGAAAAAAGGTATATAACACAATTATAGATATATTCAAAATGCTTTCCACTCTATTTTTTGTTATCAATTTATTATAATAATGTGTTTCACTCAAGTTATTTAAATAATTGTATACAAATTTATACGCTATAATATATGAATCATTTAATTTAATAAGGGATTTATATAAAATTATATCTAATATATTTACTACAAATAAATTTTGCTTAATATATTTTAATATTATGTTAATGATTAAATAACGTATTTCTTTTCTTTTAGAATCATAGCCAAAAATATGTTCATATTTATTTTCTCTATATGAATGAACATCACTATATAATTTCAAAAATTTAAAAATAATTATGTCAATAAAACTATTTACTTGAAAAACAATTTTATCATAAACAGAACCACATGAATAATTTACTTTGTTCATATTTTCTTCTGATATATCTTTAGGATATATGTATTTTCTTATGTTCTCTTTTTTTTTTAATATATCTTTTATATTTGCTCTCGATATCTGATTGCAAATAATATTTAAAAATAATCCCAGATTGTGCATAGTGTGATGTAAATGAAAGTTATGTTCACTTGAATATTTTTTTAATTTCATATATCTATAAATAAATAAGTCACAATTGTTATACTTATTTTTTTGAAAAAATATTTTTTTTTTTAGCTCTTTCATTAACAAGAATTTCTTTGAACATTTGCTAATACTTATAACACTAATATAATTATTACGACTAACATATAGGTAACAAGTATCTTCTTTATTTTCTAATTCTTCTATAATATGGTAAAAACTTTGTTTAAATATTTTGTTCATTTTATTTACAAACTCCTTGTGGCTACGTATTATAATATGAAATATAAAATAGAAAAATTCTTTTAGAACAATATCTTGTCTTTCATATTTTTTATTTTTATAATTAATTTCTTCATTTCCTTTTTTTTTTTTTTTTTTTTCTTTATTATCATTACATATAAACAAACTTTCAAAAAAATTATTTAATTTATTCATATAAATCATTACTTCCTCTTTAGTATGTAACCAATCGTTACATTTTTTGTTATTAACCTTTTTTAACTTAATTAAACTTTGATAATTAGATGAATGCTTATTTAACTTATCCTTAAAAACATATTCGAATCTTTTATAATTGCTATTTTTTTTATTATTATTATATGAATTTAAACCAAAGAAATCAAAAGAAGTTTTTGCTGAACTAATTCTTGATTTATATTTAAATTTTTGTCTCGTATTATCATTATTATTAAAAATTCTTGTTGTTCTTTTTAAATTCATTTTATTGTTGTCATTATGTAATAATTTATTAACTGTTAAGGGAAAGTTACTTTTTTCTATAGATTCTTTATTTTTTTCTTCTCTATTTGTTTCATCCTTTTTATCTATGTATATTTTATTTTCTTCCTTTAAGCTTAACTCATTTCCTACTAACATTTGTATATTTCCCAATACTTTACTGTTGATTTTCTTATTTTTTTTATTTGAAAAAGGTGCAAAAAGAAATTTACAAACATTTGATTTTTTATCTATTTTAATAATTTTGTATATTATATATATGACGTAATAATAAAACAAATATATATAATATATATAATTTGGCCATATGTACTTTATAGGAGATGGTAAAGAATAATAAAAAATATTTTCGTAATCTTTTACAATTTCTATATAATCTAACTTACAGTCAAATATATGTGTAAATTGAAAATCATAACAATTACTATGGTCTCTATATATATGAAGAAAGTATATTGAATTATCATAATTTACAAATACGTAGTTATATATATCAAATAGAGAATAAAAGCAAGATGGTTCTATAAATTTTTTATCTTTATTTAAGGGCAATATAAAAATGTTTTCTGAATTTAAGTATTGTGATTTGTTTTCGTTATTTTTTATTTCAGTAATTTTAAAACACAATAAATTATAAAACGCGTCTAAAACAATTAAAAATCTTTCATTTAAATTATTAGTTTTTTTTTCTTCTTTTATCGATTTATCGTAATAAACATGAGTTAATATTGGTCTATATAATAATCTTATAGAACATATATAATTAGTAAATTTCAAGGAATTGTTTAAATTGTAAAAATATATAACATAATAAAAATTATTTTTATTTAGAATTTCTTCATAGTTAATAGTATTTTCATTTACGTCCTTTTCATTTTTCTTTTCTATGTTGTTTCTTATTTTTGAAAATTTTGTATCACCTGAATAACCACAATAATTATTTATTTTTTTAAAGAATTTATTCTTTTCATTTCTGCAAGTATTTTCACTATTTGAGGAGGTACTACTTTCACTTAAAGCATACATATATTCATTATTTACAATATTATTTAAACAAGTATCATTTAAATTTTCATTTTTTATATTATCTAATTTATTATTTAACTCTTTATTATTGATAATTTTATTGTTCCATATACTTGAATAACATTTAAAATTTTTATCACTTTCCTCATTACTTATAATTTCTTCGAAAAATTCTTCTTCCTCATAATTTGTTGATATTTTCTTCTTCCTTTGTTCTAAAAATTGTTTTAAAAATATATTATTGTCTTTTTTTAAAAAAAAATGATCATAAAATAAAGAAAAAGGTTTTGTATACATATTACATTTATTAATATTAAAATATTCTTCAAAAAATTTAAAATGAGTATCACTTTCATTATGATTAAAATTAAATAAATAATTTAGTGTTATTAATTCTTCTAAATCACGTTTTTTTTCATCATTTTGAACATTTGATTTGTTTTCATAATTTTCTTTAATATTTTTATTATTCTCTTCATCATTTTCATCTTCATCCTCACTTTCATCTTCACTTTCGCTCTTATTTTCACTTTCATCTTCACTTTCACTTTCATCTTCACTTTCACTTTCATATTCACTTTCATCTTCACTTTCATTTTCATTTTCACTTTCATCTTCACTTTCACTCTTATTTTCATCTTCACATCTATCCTCTTTTTCACAATGCTCTACATTTTCATCATTTTCATTTTCAATAGATTGTTCGTATTCTTCATTAGTTACTTCTGTGTCTTCATAATTTATATTATACAATTTAAAATTCACAATTTCTTTTTTCCTTATCTTTCTATAAGAGTAATCATTATTTTTAGAAATATTAAAATCGTTTTTTTTTTTGAAATATTTAAAATTATGCTCATCATATTTATTATGCAAACATGTGACGAAAAAAACATCCTCAAATATCCATCCTGATGGATAATTATGAAAAAAATATTTTAAATAATCATCCAAAAAATAAGAAAATGTTTTTTTTTGTACATTATATATACATATATCCTTAAAAATAATTAAAATATATGTGTTATCAAAATTTAAATAAGACTTTTTAATAAATTTAAATGGGGTTATTACTTCTTTAATATTTATATTATTTTTTTCATAATCATTTACATTATAATTATTTAGATTAGTGTCAAACATAACTATGTTATTTACACCAATATATATTTTTTTACAAGATTGATTAGTGTAATAATTACTATTATAATGAAAAGCTTTGTTGTTGCTATATATATCATTTAAATAAAGAATTTTTTTTACATTAATATAATAATAATTTTCATCCATACTTTTTATGTAAAATAATTTAAAATCATTAAAAACAAAAGATATATTAATAACACTATTTGTTATTTTAACAGTTTTTGAATGATTAAGTAAAAAATTGTCAGAATGATCTTCTATTAGACTACTTCTGATATTATTATCTCTATATGAATTATTACTTGAATAGTTTTCTGAATTAATTATAAATGAACTATTTTTGTCTTGTATGATACTTGGATTATCGATGTTAAAATGCATTGAATGTTCCGTTTGAAACCTTTTTAATTCATTATTGCTCTCATTCTTTTCTTCGTGTGCATAGTAATCATTCTTCGTACAATAATATAAAGTTCCATTCGTATTAAAAATGTAATAATTGTTTTCATTAAATGATAAAAGAAAAAAATTACATTGTTTATTCCATATTAAGAAATTATAATAGTAAATATTATCATTATTACTATTAAAGATATTTATACTAAATAAACATGTTTCAAATGTGTGTTTACATATATATGGATATGTGCTGTATGCTTTAATAGTTAAATCACAATTTATTATTAAAATAATTTTTCTAAAAATATTTAAACTTATATCTATTATGGGAGAACCTACATATAAGCCAATCACATTCGTTTTTTTCTGAATTCCTACTTTCATGATTTTTTTTTTTTTTTTTTCTCTTCCCTGAAATTTTAATTCAGTTTCATGTCTTATTTTTTCATTAAAATTTTTATAATAATAGTTGTTTTTATGAACATTTTTGCCAGAATAATAGCAACACTTTTTTTTTGAAAAATTAAAAAAATTATGAAAAAAGGAAAATATATATAAATCATTACTTTTGCTTAATAATAATAAATAATCATTATGCATATTAAACTCCACTTTTATAATTCCTTTTATATTAATACTATTTTTACATTTTTTTCTTGCAATATCAGAATTTTTATTTTTAATAAAAGAATATAAATTGTTTTCTTTATTAACACTATACAGGTACAAAGGATAAAAATCTTTTTTTTTCTTTTTTTTTTTGCATTTTCTTGCTATATTATATTTTATGTTATTATAATACTTAATCATATTTTGATAAATGGAATTACTACATATAAATCTTCTAATTTTACTTTTTTTTAATGAATAATAAATATGGCGATTTTTTACTCTAAATTTTTTATTTGCATTTTTAATATGATTAGAAAAAAACTTAAATTCTTTACTTACTTTATTATTATTACCGTAAGAACTTTTCTTTTTTCCTTCATATTTTATATATTTAAAACTAACTATTTTTGTATTAATAACAACTTTATTAACATTTTCATCTTTTTTTAAAAGAGAACTCCTAGCTAATATGTTTTGAACATTATCTGAAATAAATATTTCATCTGTTTCATTTGAAAAAAATAAAATGTTATTTTTTGTAATTATCAAACAATTTGATGAAATAGGTAAATACAACATAGTTATAAGTTTAATACTTACATTTTTATATACTTTTTTTTTTTTATAAATTTTTTTTATATAGGTAATATATTCATAATATTCATTTTCATTTTCGCTTGAGTAATTATCCGAATGTTCACTAATATTAAAAGAATGTGCATTCTTATCATAATCTAATATTACAACATCATTTTTATTAACAATATAATATGCATAAACATATTTTAAATTTTTACTTAGGATATATATTGTATTATCTATTGGAGACAAAAATACTTTATTATGATAACCGTAATTATTTATATGATCATATCTTAAAGAATATAAATTAACAAAAGAAAAGTCATAGTTATCAAAAATGTAGAAACAATATTTTGTTATTACATAGATAAATGAGTTACATGTACTTGTGTTCGTGTATATTACTTCATCTCCTATATCTACATCAACTATATTTTTTTTACTTTTTAAATAACCATCATTTTGGTTGTTACTTCCATGCTTTAAATAATCATTATTTTTAAAATTTTCATCATTTGAATTATTATTTTTCAATTTTTTCTTATTTTCATAATTATATAAATTAAATTTTTTATATATCTTTAACTCATCTTCTTTATCCAAACATAGCATTTTTTTCTTTTTCTTTTATATATATTTCACTTAAATATACCATTTACAGTAATATGGGTAAATATTTTACATATGAAAAAAATTTTTATTTTACGATATTTCTTTTTAACATAAAAAATTTTCTAAAAGTAACTTTAAGTAATTCTTTATTAAATAATGAATATAAAGATTTTTAATTTTCTTATTCTCTTTTAATTTTATAATAAAAAGAAAAAAGGATATCAATTTCTTAATTTTCTATATTTTTTTTCATTGTTTTTTTACTGAAATACTTTTACATTGAAAAAAAAAAAAAAAATTCAAAATACATAAAAATAAATGTTTAAAATTATTTGGATATTTGAAAGGAATATAGAAAGAAATATATGTAATTTTTTTTTTTTTTTTCTTTAGAATAATGTATGACGATTAATATCATTAATTTAGTTTTTTTTCTTATGTATTCTATTATTGATATAAAGAAAAATATATTGATTGAAAAGAGAATAGATAATAATGTGTATTTATTAAAATTGCATAAAATAATTTTCATTTTTTAAATGCAGATCTTATTAATGTATTTGTATGTTTTTTATCATAGAATTTGCGTTATCTATAATTTAAAAAAAAAAAATAAAATAAAAAAGTTCAAAGTGATATAAAATTCTTTCTTTTCATTTGAAAATATCATTAATCAACAAGCAAAAGTTGTAAATCAGATGATTATGCGGCAATTAAAATTATGTCATTGAAAAAAAAAAAAAAAAAAAAAAAAAAAAAATACTAAATATAGTGTATTATATATAGAAAATGCATATAGATACAATAATGCATCCGATGCATTTGTATTTTTTTTTTTTTTTTTAATTTTTCTTTAAATATAACATTAAATATTAATTTTACTTTATAATTAAACGAATATTTTAATGTTTTCATTATTTTATTTTTTTAAATAAAATTTTAATAAATTATTTTTTAATTATCTTATGCATACTGTTCTGTTTTGTATTTATACTTTTTTTTTGTTTTATTGATCATTTTTACAATTTTTTTTTTATATATATATATATATATAATTTATTTTTCCGTTAATTTATATATTTATCTTTTGTAAAGAAAAAATGGCTTCTAATAAAAGGAAGAGTAAAAAGGTTAATCTGCTGAAAGATCAAATGTTTTTAACAAAAAAATATGTTGATATGAAGGATCCTATTTATGATAGTGAAATAGAAGATGAAAATTGTTTTTATACAGTTGTGAATGCTGAAGAAATTGAGTATTCACAAAAAGTATCTGAGATGAAAAATAAAATGTTTGAAGATGTGAATATTTTATGTTTTGAAGAATTTCAAAAAAAATGTGACTTACTAATTGATAATTTTTTTTTAAGCAGCAACATTCAAGAATTCATTGAAGATATAAAAGAATTAACTGTGAAGAAGTATAATGATTATTTAGTTTTACAACTTATAAAAAAGTCATTTGATCGTGATGACGAATGTCAAATAAATGTATCATGTTTACTAAATATTTTAAGTATCACAAAATTAATAACAACTGAACAAGTATATAGAGCTTTTGAAAAAATTTTGTTAAGCTTAGAAGATATAAAATTAGATTGTCCATTGTGTTATGAGGTTTTTTTAAAATATCTGAGATTCAGTATATTAGATAATGTAATTGATAAAAATTATATTTTTAAATTACCTACGTTTTTTTTTGATAATTTAGGTTTATTAGAATTAAATGAGGAAGATTTAAGATTAAAAGATTCGAATGAAAATGAACAAGAAAGTGAACAAGTATATGAAGAAAAAAATGATAAAATATATGATAATGAAAAGAATAATTCTGAAAACAAGAATTATGATATGAATATACAAAATTTTGAAAGTTCTGTTGAAAAAAAAAAAATGAAAGATGAAATATGGAGAGATACTTTATTATGGGTATTAGAGTTAGATATAAAAAATGTAGAAAAAGAAAAAAAAGAATATAAAAAAAAAGTAAGAGAATTTTTAGTTGATTTTTTTAATGATGGAGATACAAATGAAGTGATTGAATTTTTAAATAATACAAATAGTTTATTTCATCATGAATTTGTTAGAATAAGCATAATAGAAACATTTAGTAAAAATAATATATGTAGAAAATTTATATCTTATTTGTTAGATAGTTTATGTGAGAAATATATTTTAAAAAGTGATATCATAATAGCCTTTATAAGAATTATTGGTGACATTGACGATTATGAAATTGATTTTCCACAAGCAAAAGAAATGGTTTGCAAATTTTTACTTCGATGCATATATGATGATGTATTATATCCAGCTTTCTTAAGTGATATTTATAAATTGCATATAGGTGGTGTAACTGGAATGATGATTTGTAACAAAACACAACAAAGAATTAATGATAAAAAAAAATTAAATTTAAATAATATAAATTACATATGGGATGAAGATGATACTTATGAAAAAATGAAGTTAAAAATAAAAATAAACAACACTCTCTTAGAATATTTTTATTCATATATAGATGAAGAAGAATGTTATTTATATTTTGATGAGTTTTTACCATTATATCATGATTTATGTAATTACGTTGTTAAGAAAATATTTATTCATAATGTAGATATAAACAATGATTTAACTTTGTCATTCAAGCTTATTGAATGTTTATTAAAGAAAAATTTTATTAATGAAAAAAATATAGAAGGAGGGATTTTAGAAGTTGTTAATGTCTTAAAAGATATAGTTTTAGATATACCCAAGTATCCATGTGAATTAAGAAATATTATTAATTATCTTTTGCAAAAAGAATATATATCTAAAGAAATATTTGATCAGGCTTCTAATGCAATAAATGAATTTAATATGTAGTTCAAAGTCTCTTGTGCAAATTATGCTAAACATTTTCTTTATCACATATATATGTACAAATATAGTAAATTAAAAAAATTATTTACATAAAAAAGAGTAATGAAATATACAATAAATTAAAAATTTAATTAAATAATAAATCTTAAAAAAAGAAAAAATGTATATAAATTATAACATTTAAAATATTTATATACAATAATACATCTTTTTTATTTTGAAACATGTATTTATTATATTAATTTTTCATTTTTTTATTAATTCTTTTATATTTTTTCCCCTTTAAATTAAACAAAATTAGAAAAAGTTGATACCTTTATGCATAATATATATATATATATGTGTATATATATATTTTAATATAAAATTAACAAGCAAATTAGTTGAAATTAATGAAACAAATTTTAAATAAGAAAGAAGTAACCTAATTAATATAATATGTAAATTATAGATATAAAATTATATTTTGTCTTTTATTTAAATACTATGTTAAAGAGGTAAATTCATATTAAAATAAATATTCACTTAGTATTTATTTTTATTTTTTTTCCCTTCCTGCTCTTCTAAAATGTTTTGAAACATAAATTATGAAATTACACTTTTAGTAGTAGTAATTAAGAAATGTAATTTTTTATAATATAAACAATTTATTTAAAATTTTCGTGTAAAAAAAAAAAAAAAAAAAGGCAATTACAGTGAAATGAAAAATGTATGTAAACATTTCAAATATCTTAAATTTGTTGAATAATTTATTTTCTATTTTTATATAATTCATAAACTTATAGTTCTTATTGTTTATAATACTATATATTTTATAATATTTAATATATTTAACTTTACAAAAGATATAAAGTTTTATCACTTCAAAAAATTATTAAAATGAAAATAAAATAATATATAAAATTTTTTTTTTAATATCTTAGAACTCATTTTCTTTTTAATCAATAGATTTTATCTTTTTCCTATTTTATTATTTAATAAGAACAGTTGTCTTTATTACTCTTTAAAAATTTTTTTTTTTTTTTTTGTATATATTTTGTTTCTTAAATAATAATATAAAAATATATTTATGTTTACATATAAAAAACTTAATATTATTTATTTTACTTTTTTTTTTAATTATTTTTGTGTGTGTAATTATTAATTAGAATAAGCATAATATTTTAAGAAACCTTCATTTATTTCTTTTTATATTTTCTTCTTAATTTCATTTATTAAAGTTATTTTTTTTTTTTTTTTTTTTGTAAAAATACTTTTAAAAATGTACTTAATAAAAAATTAGTGAAAATAACAAAAGATAAAGAAAAATACCCTTTACTCTCCGATATTATTTTTTTAGAAAATTTATCCTCTACACACATATAAAGAGTATATATAAAAATAAAAAAAAATATTTCCAGAAAGTTTTATGAGATTTATTATTTCATTAAAATTTATTATATAAAATAAAAGTAAAAAATTAATAATATTGTAAAATATATAATCAATCCTACCTTTTAATTAGAAATTTTAATTTTTTACTGTAATTTAAAATATATTTCAATTGTATTTTTTTTTATTTTGAATAGTGAAAATGGTAAAAATTATAAGTAGCCAAGCAGGTTAGATTTATATATAGAATATGAAAATAATTGAGTATTATTGAAATTTTTATCTTTTAATTTATATAAAAAGAAAAAGAAAATTCTTTTAAATAAAATATATGAATTATAATGGAAAATACATTAGAAATTGAGATACAAAAATAAAAAAAAAAAAAAAAACTGAAATTGAAATAAGAGTTATATCTTTATAAATTAAAAATATAATAAATATTCTTTAATAAATCCTTTTAAATTTTTAGATTTTGAAGATATAATTTCTCAAAACGATGTAGTTATTGTTGATTTTTTTGCTGAATGGTGTGGACCCTGTAAAAGAATAGCTCCTTTTTACGAGGAATGTTCAGAAAAATATAAAAATATTGTTTTTATAAAAGTAGATGTAGATGAAGCATCAGAAGTAACTGAAAAAGAAAATATAACATCAATGCCAACATTTAAAGTTTATAAAAAAGGAGTTTCTGTAGAAACTTTATTAGGAGCAAATGATACAGCTTTAAAACAGCTAATTGAAAAATATGCAGCTTAAGAGAAACAAAAAAAGTTATATATATATATATATATATTTGTACAACATTTTGTTAAAATGATAAACATATTACAAACAGTTTTTTATTAATAATCATGCATTTTTTTTTCATTTTTAATTAACACGTTAAAATCAACAAAAAGAAGCATTTATATATATATATATATATAAATTTTGGAAAACTAAAAAATAAATATAAATGTCAGGTTTTGGCTTTTTCTATTTCAATTTAAACCATATATATGATAAAAAGAATAATTATAGTATTTCTGAAATTTCAAGAAAAATGTTGAATTTTTTTTAATTTCTAAAAAGTGAAAAAGTTGCTTAAATTACTTATATATTATATACACATATGTAAAATAAATATGCATAAAAAGACAATAGGCAAATTTTCATAATAATTGAATAAATAAAAAAAAAAAAAAAATTAAAAAAAAAAAAAAAAAAAAAACGAGAATTGTATTAATTAAAAAATATGCATATATGTTAATTAGTAAATATGCATAAATTAATAAATTAAAATGAATATATATATATATATATATTAAAAATATTTAAATGAAAATAATTTTTCTCTTTGTAAGAAAAATAATTTAATTAATTTATCATATATAATGATTAAATAAATTTACATTAAAGTAATCTTTCATTTTAACTGATATAAAGTCTTTTATTCTGTGTTTTAATAAATAATCACCACATAAGGCTAAATTTTGTTTTTTAACCATAGTTTTTTTCTTAGTTATTTTCTCATTTTTGCTATTATGATCATTATTTTCATTTTTGTTGAATGTTATTATATCTTCTACGGCATCTTTTAGATTATTTTTTTCGAATTCATTTTCATTTTGTTGACAATTTCGAGGTATATTATAATAACTGGGATAAGCGTGCAAAGTGTCTTTATAGTTGTGAACTTTACTCATATTATTTTCATTTTCATCATAAACTGGATTTATTACTAGTTTTCCTGTTAATGAGTTAAAATTACTATTCATGAGCATTTTTTTTGTATCTTCATTTTTTTTAGCTAAATATTTATGAAATGCTTCTGCTGATTCTTCTACTGATTTAAAGTTGTCATTTTGATTTATAGCAAACGTTTTTCCATGAACTAATCTCCATTTATTATCATATTCTATAATAGTATCATGATTACACTCTGATACAATTCCGTTATTATGTTTTGTCGTTAATCCTTGGATAATCTGTGGAACATCAAAATTTTCTTTTATATATAAAGTTGGTTCAGGTATACAATTTTTTATTTCATCCATTTTATATTGATTGTCTAAATATTTACTTAGATATTGTTTTCCACTTAGATATTTTTGATTATTCTGAAAGTTGGAATTATTATTATTAATATTCTGAAGCATAGTTGAAGAATTTTCTAGCTCATTCGTAATGATATTATTCATAGTGTTCATTTTATAGGGAACTTTTTTTTCATAAAAAGAAGCATTCATATTCCTTAAACTATTTATTTTCATAATATAATTGTTGTTATTTTTAAAATTTTTCATATTATTATTATTATGCATATTTGTTTTTGAAGAAACAGATTTAGTAATGCATATATCACTCAATCCTTTCAATTGTTTTTCTTTCATTTTTTTATTATTAGAATTGATATTTAATGTTCTTATTGTCATAAACCCATTACTTGATTCATTATTTTGCTCATTTAAACCTTGTTTCATGATACCATTAGAGACAAATGACTTTTGAACATCATTTGGTAATTTAATTTTTGGTAAAAAAGAATTATTTTGTTGAATATTTCCATATCTATTATAATAACTTCTTTCGTTTGATTGATTTAAATTTAATTCATCATTATTATATATATTTGTTATTTGATTATTATATATATGATTTTTATTTATATCTCTTAAATTTATTCTTTTTATGTCTGTTAAATTTTGTCCATATGAATTCAAAGAATTTTGTTGATATTGCTCCCCCCAATTTTGTTCATAAGAATTATGAATATTATTCAGGAATTTCTCATTCAGTATTTTCTCATATGCATTAAATGTATTTTGTTTACAAAAATTAGGATTATAATTCTCTTTTTGATTATCTATATTTTGTTCATTTATATTTTTTAAAAATTCGCCATCTTTATTTTTTATATTGTATTCTTGTTCATCAAAAATATTATCCTCATTTTCATTTTCTAAGTTTTGGTCATTTTGATCTTTCACATTCTGAATATTTTCATTTCTCATAATATTTTCTTCATTTTTTATATCTGAAATTTGATGATTTTCACTTATTAAATTCTGTTCATATTTATTAAATGTGTTCATATTATAAGGATAATTCAACTGTTTTGAATTATTATTTAACGGAACTCGTTGACATTCATTATTTTCTGATTCACATACTAACGTTGGTTTAGGAATAGTGTATAAATTATTTTGAAAAAAATCAAATAAGTTTTGCTCTGAATCATATTTTAATGTTTGCTGTGAATTTACATGAAAATTATTTTGATTCATATCTAATAAATTCTGCTGTGAATCACACATTATTGTTTGTTGTGAATGTGTTTGCATGTTATTTTGACAAGTATCTGATAAATAAATGTTAGATTTTTTCAATACATCATTTTTAGAATTAATATGAGATAAATACTGATCATTTAGAATTTTTTCATTTTTTTCTAATGCAACTTTTTCTTTTTTTTCTTCTTCATCTATTTTTAAATGTGACTTTTTATTTAAGTAAAAATTTCTGTTTATGAATTTCTCAGAATCATTATTTTTATTAGATATATTACTTTGGAAAAACTTACTATTATTTTCATAATTTTTATTATAATTTAAATTTACTCTTTTATTTTGCTCTATTTCTACAGGTATAATATTCTTTTCATTTTTTATATCTTCATATTTTTCATCAAAATAGTTTTTCATTTTATTATTTTCTAAGGATATATTAGCTGTATTTTCATTAAATTTCTCTATGTTTTTATCTAATGAATCAACGTTGTATTCCGTATCAGTAGACAAACTTTCATTACACTTTTTATTATAAAAATCAAAATTGTTATTTTTATTAATTATTTCCTGTTTTAATTGACTACTATGGTTACAAATATTAAATATTTCCATTTTATGTAAATTTAAAAAATATGAATTTTATTTTATGTATATATATATATATATATATTTAATTTTTTTTTAGAAGATAAAATAGAAAAAAAGAATTTCTCTGTACATCAAAACAACAAATATACAAATGATTATTAAAACAAATATACTTTTTCTTTTTTAAATTAAAACACTTTTAATAAATAAAATACTTTAATTACTTTTTTTTTTTTTTTTTTTTTTTTTTAAAAAACAAATAAAATTATTTAATAAATTAAATAAAAAATTGAATTCAAGATTCATAATATTTTTAAATTAAAAAAAAACATAATTATAAATGTTCAAGCATTATATCAATATAATAGTAACAATTATACTAAAAATAAGACAAAAAAAAAACAAAAAAAAATAAAAAAAAACAAAAAAAGGATAAAATAAAATACTATAAAATATCAATAATAAAAATTTACAATGTTCTTTTTTCACTGTCTTTTGTGTTAGGTAACAAAAAAACAAAATATACATATATATATATATATATATATATATATATATATATATATATATATATATATATATATATATATGATGAAATTAAAAATTTTTTTCGCAAATGGAAAAAAAAGAAAAAAGAAACATTATTATGATAATAAATTATCATGTAACTTTTCTATAAAAATATTTCTACATATTCTTAAATATTAAATTGTGTTATAAATCATTTTATAAATACATATATGAAATATTTAAATTGTATTTTCAGTTGTATTTTTTTTTTTTTTTTTTTTTTTTTTTTTTTTTTTTTTTTTTTTTTATTAACGCAACAAATTTTGTTTTTATTAAATTATTAAAATACAAACGAGTTTACAAAAATAAAAAAAAAAAAAAGTGCACATAATATGTCTATAAGTTGTAATTTGCGTAACAAAGATATAAATTACATAATTTTTTTACTAACAAATAATTAAAATTTTAAAACATTGTTATATGAAAAGTTATTTGATTTTTTTTTTTTTTTTTTTTTTTTGGTTTATCAAGTATTTTATAATATGTTCGACCGCAGTGCTATTGTATAATTTAAAAAAAAAAAAATTATGCTAAAAATCTTAGTAAAATTTCATTATATTTTATAATTTATGGAAAAATTAAAGTGAAAAGTTTTATTGTGTACATAATTATTTTTTTTGAGTTATATATATATATGTATATATGAATAATACATATATATAAAATTTAAGTAAAATTTTGTATTAAAAAATTGTCAAATATTTATTATTAATATAAAGAGTATTCCATGTAATAAAGTAATTAATTTATAAATAATAAAAAAAATAAAATAATATTATAAAAAATTTTTATTAGTATTTTGTGAAGAATTATTAAGTATATAATTTTATATTATCATAAAATATTAAAGTTTTTTAAAATTTAAAAGTATATTAAAATAAATGGGAAAAATTAACAAAATGAGGAATGTTAAAATGAGTAATTCAATAATTTATCATTCATGCTATATAATTATAGGTAAAAGAATTAATATTTTATAAAAAAATATATTTTCCTATTTATTATATTTATACATATATATATATATATATATATATATATATATATATTTATGTAAATGTATATGTTTTTCTACAATATGTTTTTATTTTAATGTTCAGTTTTAACTATAATAATGTCTAGGTTTATTGTAATTCCTTTAATTGCACAAATGTTCTTGTATACATTTATAACAATATATATTGGAAGCCATGATAGTTTGAAGCAACTAGAAGTTAAAAAATAATATAACATACCCATTTAAGAAGATTATATTTTTTATTTATTAAGTATTTTGTTATATATTGTTCTTTTTAGATCGATGATAGAAAAAAAAATGCTGATAACATAACAGCTTATGATGCTATTATGTTTCCTATTATTGGATCAGGAGCTCTGCTAACATTGTAATAAAAAAAAAAAAAAAAAAAAAAAAAAAAAAGATATATTCGAATTATATAAAATTACAAAAAATAAAAATAAAATAATAAAAATTTTTTTTTTTTTTCTTTTAGATATTTTGCATATAAGTTCTTAGATCCATATTATGTCAATTTATTATTAACTGTATATTTGACATTAGCTGGTGTTTTTTCATTACAAGGAGTTTTTTCTAATATTCTAGTAATAATATATATATTTATAAATAATGATACATAATGTATACAATCATTAAAAAATATAGATTTTAATAATACATATTTAATTTCATTCATTAAAAAAATGCAATTACAAATATTAGTCAGAACTAATATTATATAAAGGAAAATTTAATAATTAGTAGAATTAAGAAAAGAAATAATTTATGCTTTAATTAAATTTATTAAAAAAAAAAGTATTTATTATATTTGAAGGATTAATATATTAGAATAAAATACAGCAATTATATTTATTATTTTGTTTAAGAATATTTTTAAAAATAACTATTTAAATATAAATCTATAAAAGGATATTAATTTATATATATATATATAATTTTTATAGGAACCAATATTTCCAAATTTTTTTAAAAGAGATGAATACGTTAAAACTATAAATTTACCAAGTTTTATATATAAAGGTATTTAATATAAAAATAAAATTAATAATTATTTAGAAAAGAATGATAGTTATCATAAATGTTTTAATTTTTTTTTTTTAGAACCTGTTATTTTTAATACAAATAAAGGAGAAATATTATGCTTTATACTTTGTTTTTTAATTGGATTACGTTGGATTTTTTATAAAGATTTTATAACGCATAATGTATTAGCTGTTTCTTTTTGTTTTCAAGTATTAATTTTTTAAAAAAAATATTATATATATATATATATGTGCACATATACAATTCATTTTTGTTTTTTTTTTTTTTTTTCAAAAGGCTATATCATTAGTTATTCTTAGCAATTTTTTAATCGGATTACTATTACTAGTATGTATTAAAAATATGAAAATAAAATTTTTTTTATATATTTCTTATTAATAATTAATTTTTCTTGATATATTAACAGTCAGGATTATTCGTTTATGATATATTTTGGGTTTTTGGAAATGATGTTATGGTTACTGTTGCAAAGGTTAATTATAAAAAAAAAAAAAAAATAATAAAATAAAGATGATTTTATAAATATATATATATTTTAGACCTTTATTTTTAAATAAATTTTTTTTTTTATTGTTTTATTTATATTTTTTTTTTTTTTTTTATGATATCATTTTATAAAATATATAATTTTATATATGAACATTTCAATATTATTTATAGTCATTTGAAGCTCCTGTAAAATTATTATTTCCTGTATCTAGAGATCCTTTACATTATAGTATGTTGGGTTTAGGTGATATTATAATACCAGGAATTGTTATATCATTATGTTTACGCTTTGATTATTATTTATATAAAAACAAAATACATAATGGAAATATAAAAAAAATGTTTAATGATATAAATATTCATGAATCATTTAAAAAATATTATTTTTATAGTATAATAATATTATATCAAATTGGTTTAATAGTAACATATTGTATGCTATTTTATTTTGAACATCCTCAACCAGCTTTATTATATCTCGTCCCTGCTTGTATAATTGCTATATTAGGATGCTCTTTATGCAAAGGAGAATTTAAATTAATGATAAAATATCAAGAAATAACTGATAAAACAACTAAAACAAAGGTAGATGAAAAAAACAAACAAAATTCTGATAAAGAGGAAATTATTAAAAATGAAGAACCTGTTGCATCAAATACTAAAAAAAGAGTTACCAACAAATAAAAATAATAAAGAAAAATATATACATATATTTTAAACATAAAAGAGTTTATAACATAAATAATATGTTTTTAAAAATAAAAAGACAAATAATACAAAAAAAAAATATTTTGAAATAGAACAGTAATAAGAGTATGTATTTTTTAAAGGAAAAAAAAAATGTTAATAAAAAAAAATATAGGAATTAAATAATGTTCATAAAAATATTGTAAAATTTTATCTATATTTCATAATAATATGGAAAAACATTAAAAGTAAATTTATAAATATTATAAAAAAAAATAAAAGCTTTAAGACTTAATACTTAAATTGTTTTATATATTTATATACACATATGCCTAAAATTTTTTTTTTTTTTTTTTAAATTTTTTTTTTTTTTTTTTTTTTTTAAATTTTTTTTTTTTTTTTTTTTTTTTTTTTTTTTTTTTTTTTGCAATCATAGAATTATTTATAAAAAAGTTCCACTTTTTCAAATATGCATTTTTCTATTGACTAGATTTAATAAATATTTTTAAGATAATTGCTTTTAGATGTAAATATTAAAACAAATTTGATTAAAAAAAAATTTATTTGATCTTAGTTTTAAAGGATTTTTTTAATAACTTTTTATAATATATTTAATGAAACATAATGTTCTTTTTAAATATTTTTTTTCCTAGAAATTTTTAAAAATAGATTTTTATTTCGGTATTTTCATAATATGAAATATTTATATGCACATATGTAATCTTTAATAAATATAAAAATTAGTAATGTATAATACAAACATATATTTTTTATAAATCAATGTTTAAATTTTCCAAATAACTAATATAGGAAATTAGTAAGTAATTATATATATATATTCTTTTATATAAAGATAAAATGAACTTATTCAATATTTTCTGAAATTTTATTATTTAAGTCTTCTAATGAAATATTTGAAACCATTAAGACCTATATTTAAAAATATTATTAAAAAATATATTGTTATACAAGATGATGAAAAAAACTCATTTCATTTCAAAAAAATTATTCATAATTACCTTATCTCTTGATTTTAATCCTGAAACAATAGATATATCCCTTTTTTTCAGTTGTACTAAAAATATTTTCAAAAAATAATTCAAGAAGTGTTTAAAAAAAAAAAAAAAAAGAAAAATATCATTTATAATTATTTTACTAACATATGTCTGAAAAATAATTTATTATTGCTAAATTTGATTGATTATTAATTGGTTGCTCTTGTATGTTTATGTTTAATACTTCTTTATCTGAGTTAAAATCTGAAATTAAAGAACAACGTTTTTAAATTATAATAATTTATAACTTTCAATTAAAAAAAAAATTAGTAAAATTTCAATAATACTATTATAATATATTACATATAGATGTGGTCTTAGAGTTGGGCTTAACACGTAGACTCAATAAAAAACTTTCGTTTTTCTTTTTTATATAATTAGGAATAGTTTCAATAAAATTTTTTGCCTGATTATTCAGAAAAATAGAAATTTAATATATATATATATATAATAAGAATTATTATATTTTTATGAAAATATTTAAGTTCTTTTTTTTCTTACTGTTTCTTTTGACATGTTTTTCGACATATTTTTTCTTAAATGTTTTAATAAAATATTTCCTTTATACATGTATACATATATCTTTAGATTAAATATTATTACGATTTTTAAAATAAAAAAGCTTCTACAGATTTATACATGATTTTCCTATATAAAATTTTTAATAAAATAAATTTAGTCTATATTTTTTTAATCAAAATAATGAATATTTTTTATTTTTAATATAAAAACCTTATTTAAAAAAAAAAAAAAATTTTAACTAATGAAATTATTAATTACAATTCACATATTATTAATTTATATATTTTTAGAAAAAACATTAAAAAATAAATAAAAAAAAAAGAACTATAAATAGGACTATTTATTGTAAATCTTATAATAAAATAGAAGATAATTTATTTTTTTTATAGATGATTTAATAAAATACTACACATTCAATCTGTATTGTTTCTAAACCTTATAAAATTACAATAAATGAACATAATTTAATGTTTCATAAATTCCTGAAGAAATTTTTTTTCTCTAAAAAATATATGAATTTTTGGAAAACAAGTTATTAAAAATAAAAATTAGTTTTTTTTTTTTCTTTTTTTTTTTTTTTTTATTTAACTTTAAATTGTAATTAAAAATAATATATACAGAAATATCAATATATTATTCAGTTTTTTTTAGTATTAATTTTTATAATATTATTAATTATTAATCGTTTTTGATATTAAAGTGTATTCTTTTAATTATACCTTGTATTTTAACATTCTCTTAAAGTAAGCATATTTAATTATTCTTTGTTCCTTTAATAATTAATTTTTCAATAAAATATATTATATATTTTAAGAAAAAAAATAAAAATGCAAATAAAATGACTTTTGTTCCGTTCAATTTTAAATAAATTTAACACTTAATTTATTTCTACATACTATATTTTATTTGTTATAAGATTTTTATATTTTTGTGCATTAAAAAAAAAAAAAATAATGTATTATTATATGGTTTTATAAAATTTTATATTTTAAAAATATAATATTTTTAAAATAACATTTTACAATTTTTTTTTAAAGAATGGTTTATTAAAAAAATGAAATTTTTATTAAATTAAAATATATGCAACTTATATATCATTTTACAATTATTTTTTTAAATATTTAAAAAAAAAAAAATTTAATTAAAAAGTGAATATTTTAATCTACGCTTTTTTCTTTATATTAAATAAAAAAAAAAAAAAAAAAAAAAAAAGTGTTGTTAAAACCTTTTTATATAATTTTTTTTTTTAAATATAGTTTTTTATTTAATTTAAAATTTTTTTTTAAATATATAAACTATTGCATTTACTAGTTATTTGCTTAATTTCAAGTGTATTCTTTATTAACATAAAAAATAAATAATATTATATTTAAATATTTTTATCTCTTATATACCAAAACTAAGCATTATTTTAATATAATTTATTGCTTTGATTCGTAATACTATATATTTAACGAAATTCTTAAATTTTTTTTTTCTTATATTTATATACATAGATGAGTATTTGCTACATTCTGTTATTTATTCCACCTATTATTGGATTAATATTTTCTATATTAGAATGTTTATGGGTTAGTAAAATAAACATAAATGGACCAGAGGATAGATCTAATAATTTAGAAGATGGATTAACACAAGTAGATAAAATGAAAGAAATAGCTTCCTATATTGCTGAAGGAGCAAATGCTTTCTTGAAAAAAGAATACCAGTATTTAACTGTTTTTATTTTAATATTTTCTGCAATACTAATACTTTTTGTTAATTTCTATACGGCAATAAGTTTTATTCTTGGATGTTTGACATCTATCTTATGTGGTTATATAGGAATGAAAATAGCTGTTTATGCAAATGTAAGAACTACCAATGAAACATGGAAAAGCTTAAATAAAGGATATGAAGTTACTATAAATGCAGGAACTGTTATGGGATTTTCCTTAGTTTCTTTGAGTATGATTGCTTTAGGATTATTAATATATGTATATAAAACTTTTGTTTTTAGTGAATATTTCTTAGAGTCTTCCATATATAAAATAGTTGCTGGTTTTGGACTTGGTGGTTCTTCCATTGCTTTATTTTCAAGAGTTGGTGGTGGAATATATACCAAAGCTGCTGATGTAGGTGCTGACTTATCAGGAAAAAATGAATACGGAATTCCAGAAGATGATATAAGGAATCCTGCTTGTATAGCAGATAATGTAGGAGATAATGTTGGTGATATGGCAGGAATGGGTGCAGATTTGTTTGGATCATTAGCAGAAAGTTTGTGTGCAGCATTAGTTATTGGATCTTCTGCAATAACTATAACGGATAATGCTACTTCTGATTTATTTTCATGCATTATGTTTCCATTATTATTTATAAGTTTTAGTATCATTGTTGGTATAATAACCTTTTATATAGTAACTTTAACTGTTAAAATTAAAAGTAAAAGCGATGTAGAAAGATCCTTAAAGTATTTGTTATTTTTATCAACAATATTACAGACCCTTGTAATAATTGGAATAGGATATATTGTTATTCCAACCACTGTGCAATATAAAGTTACAAGAGAAATTGAAAAATGGAAAATTATATTTCCATCATTAGTTGGTTTATGGTCAGGCTTAATAATTGGATTTACAACTGAATTTTATACCTCTTATTCATTTAGTCCAGTTAGAGAAATAGCAAATACACAGAAAGTTTCAGCAGCAACAGGAATTATTTATGGGTTATCATTAGGTTATAAAAGTACTTTAATACCAATTATATGCTTAAGTTGTGCTCTTGGTATTTCTTATGCATTTTGTGACATATATGGAATAGCTTTAGCAGCTGTTGGAATGCTAAGCACATTATGCATTTGTTTAACTATTGATGCATATGGTCCTATATCAGATAATGCTGGTGGAATAGCTGAAATGTCTGGTTTACCTTCAGAAGTCAGAGAAAGAACAGATATACTTGATGCAGCAGGAAACACAACAGCAGCAATTGGTAAGGGATTCGCTATTGGATCAGCCGCTTTAGTTGCCTTTGCATTATTTGGTGCATATGCCAGTAGTGCGAATTTACATCATGTTAATATATTAAATCCATGGGTTATTATTGGTTTACTTATTGGTGCAATGTTACCTTATCTATTTTCCTCTTTAACAATGAAATCAGTAGCTATTGCTGCTAATAGTGTTTTAAATGAATGTTTAGAACAGTTTCCATTAATTATGTCTGAAAAACAAAAACCAGATTATGCAAAATGTATAAAAATATCTACAGACGCATCATTAAGACAAATGATTATTCCAGGTCTTATTTCCGTATTTTCTCCTTTATTAATTGGTATTTTAATGGGTAAATATGCAACCGCTGGATTATTGATAGGAATTATTTTATCTGGTGTTCAATTAGCTTTTTCATCAACTAATTCAGGTGGAGCATGGGATAATGCAAAAAAATATATAGAATCAGGTGCTTTAGGAACAGAGCATAGCAAAGGGTCTAATGCACATAAAAATTCAGTAATTGGGGATACTGTTGGAGATCCACTAAAGGATACATCAGGTCCTTCATTGAATATTTTAATAAAATTATCAGCTATAACTTCACTTGTTTTCGCTAATGTAATTGCTGAAAACTTTACCTCATATACTGGTGGCCCAATTTGGTTAAAATAAAGTCAAAATGATGAAAAAAAAAAAAATCAAATTTCCTACATGATGTACTTATGTCTTTAAGTAATTTAATCAAATTCTAAACATTTTTAAAAATTACTTAAAAAAAAAAAAAATCAAAAATATATGTTTTTAAAATTAATTACTTATAAAATATAAAAGAAAAAAAAATATATTTTTTAAAAAATATAATTTCAAATATTGATGATTCTAAGAAAAGTATATGTTTCCGTATTAACTTTTTAAAATAAAAAAAATAACACCAAATAATAATTATATTTTTTTTTAATTTAAAATACATATTTTTGTAAAATATGAAGAAAACATAAAGCTGTTTTTATGCACTGATGAAAAAAGAAAATAGGGTACATACAAGCATTGCAGCAATCCAATTTTATGAGCATTATTCTATATATATTAATTTTTATTATATACATATTATTGATTTTTTTTTTTTTCTTTTAAATATAATTTTATTTTATTGATTAAAATTTTAAGATTTTTTTTTTTTTAATTTTCTTTACATTTAATATAAAATTTTGTTATAAACTGATAAATTACATAAATTCAATTTTTTATTTTACTTTTAAAATGTTCTGAAGACGGAACATAACTTGTTATGTGTATCATATTAGAAAGTACTTTTTAAATTATGTATTGAAATATAAAGTAATTTACTTAACATGCACAAATTAAATAGAAATATTACAAAAAAAAAAAAAAAAAAAAAAATAGTTGTACTACTATATTAAGTAATTATTCCCATTAAAGGAGAAAAATTCTTAATAACTTCTTAAGAATATTTTGACAATTTTTACTGTTTATTGAAGTTTTAATTTATAAATGATCTATATTTAGAAGAATCTTTACATATTTTATATGTTGATTCTTATAGAAAAAAATTAATAGTTTCTCTTTTATTTTATTTTATTTTATTTTTTTTTTTTTATTATTTCCTTAAAACAATTTTAAATAATTGGATATTTACTATTTTATATTCCCGCATATTATATAAATTAATAAATTTGTTAATTCTATAATGAAAATAAGTATAGATACATAAAATTTCCTATTTAGATTTTTAAAAAAAAAGAATATATCTATAAATGCATTTACATATATTTAAAAAAAAAAAAAAAACTTGCAAAGAATATCGAGAATAATGTTCGATAAAAAAATATTTTATATTTTAAAAAATTTTGTAATTTTTTATCATGAATAAAATAATGTGTTAGAACAATTTATACCTTTTAATTTTGTTATTCTTTTTTTCAACTAAAAAAATCAAAATACATAATGATACTAATCTCAGAAAACATAATATAAATTTTAAATTATATATAGTGATGATTTAATATAAAAACATAAATACTATAAATATATATATATTTTTTTTAAAAAAGGAATAAAGAAATAATTTATTAAAATAAAATAAACAAAGAAAATGTGTTATAACAAAAATATTCAGAAAAACTAAAAAAGTAAATAATATACTTTTAAGTATCTTTAGAGAAACTTCAAGATCTTCACTCATAACCAAAAATATAATAATTAACTCTCATTTTATTCGCTTCATAAACAAAAAACATAGCAAAAAAATAAGATATATATTATTTACTAATTCAAAATGAAAAAAAAAAAATATGCAAATATATAATTTATATATATATATTTTTTTTAAATGTTTATTAAATATAATTATGATACTACAAGAATAAAGAAATTTTGTTTTATTTATCTTAATTTCTTAATTTTTGTATTCTACCTTTTTATTTTCATTTTATTCTTAATATTATTTATTTTATTTTATTTTTTTTTTTTTACAGTATAATATTTAAATATCTTCTCTATCAATTTTTAAATATATATATTCAAAAAATAATAATAGGTATAATGATATATTAATAATGTATAAATAATTACTAAATAAATTGTTTTAAAAAATTTAAAATAAACATAAAAAACATTTCTATTGTATTCTATAAATAAAAATAAGTAAACACATTATGTTAAAATAAATAAATAAAATATTAAAAACTAATATTGTTTTTCATTTTTACATAAAAAATGTATGTATATATTTAAAGTTCGATTTTAAGGTAAATATCAATATAAATATGTGAATAACAAATTACACAGATCTTTAAATGATAATAAAAAAAAATAAAAAAAAAGAATATTCTTCCTAATGTGAAGTATAAAAAGAAAAGTAACAATCAAATATGTCTCTGTATAAATTTTTTTAATTTAAAAAAAAAAAAAATAAAATAATATTTATTGTTGTCTTTAAAATAATTAATTATAGAAAAAAATATTTAAAATCTTTATGAATATAATTATTCATGATCTTTTTAAATTAATGTTTATTATTTTTACAAATTCCAAGTTTAACTTAATATATTTTTATTATTTTAATTTTTTTCATTTTATTTTAAAAAAAATATAAAAATAACAGCAGTAATATAAAAAAAAAAAACACATGTAAATTTTTTTTTTTAGTAATTTGTTAACTTTTTTTATTTTATTTTATTTTTTTATATATACGTATATTTATATTTATATAAAAATTTAATTTTCTTATTTTACGCTTTTCTTTTTCCATTTCTTTTTCTTTCTTATATTATTTCTTAATGCTTTATATTTTTGTTTTGTTTAAGTTTGCAGTGTAATGATTTATTCCTTCAAACAATTTTTTTTCTTTTTTTTTTTTTTTTTTTTTTTTTTTTTTATGTTTCAAATTTTATGTTCAAAAAGTTAAAAAATTTTGATATGTATACAAGTTATCAGAGTTGAATTAAACTAATAGCATTTGACTTATATATTTTTATACATTTTATTTTTTTAATATTTTTTTCACTTGGAATGTTTAATTCATAGTATTCTTCATAAAAATTCCTTTAAATATTATTTTATTTGCATTTATAAAATATAAAAAATAAAAAATAAATATATATTTTAAATATAAATTATTAAACAAATAAACACATTTAAATTTTGAATTCTAATTTGATTTTTTTTTTTTTTTTTTTTTTCTTTATATATATGTTCCCTATGAATATATATATATATATATATAAATATATTAAATAAATTTATTTAAAACAAAATATTCACCATATGCAATAATATATAAAACTGTTGAATATTATGCACATTAATGAATATATATTCATATAAATATATAAGGCAATATATATTTTATTTTCATAATTGTTATTTATTAAGATAAATTTAAACCTTATTTGATTTATACTTAAAATTTTTTTTTATTTTTGTTATAATTTTACTTATTTAATATCACTTTTCTTTTTCTCTTCTATTTTTTTTTTAAACTTTTTTTTTTTTGGTGAATATTTAATAAAACATTTTATAAATATATAAAAAAAAATATGTATAAATTAAAATGTTATAAAAATGGATAATCCAAATTTTACTAATTCTTCTGTTAATATGTCCTACTTTTTAAATAATAATAATAATAATACAAGTTTAGATAAAAATATGAATAATGTAAATATGCTAAATAATAATAATAATTGTGCTTCTTTTATGAATAATGTTGATGGGCAGAATAATGATAGTTTTAACAATTTAAATAAAAATGAGGAATCTATTGATATACTAGTGAATCAGATGGAAAACTCGTTTTCTATAAGCACAAATATTATAAAAAATGTTAGTAATTTACTTGAAAGCACAAAAATTGATGATAAAATAAAAGGAATTCGATTAGTATATGCTTCATTACATTTTAAATATAAAAGTAATATCGATTATAAAAAAAATTTGTTAAATAGGGGTTGCGTGGTGTTAAACACACAAGAAAAAAATGAAAATGAGCAATTTGAAACAGAAGGGAATACTAATGACCATAATAATTATAATAATTTTTTTCCTCATAATTATAATGATAATATAAATATATTTTCTAATAAAAATGAAGATAGAAATGGACTAAATCATAATATGATAAATAGTTACTCAGGAGATAATCAAATAAATTTTAAAGTATTAAATTCTATGATATTTGCCAATTATAAAAGCATATCAAATGTTGATGAATATTTTGATTTATTGGATAAATGTTTGACAAGGGAAAGTGTTATTGATATAAATTTAAGTGATATATTTGAAATGAATATAATAAATTTAATAAAATCCTTATTATATAATTACATTTTTCATAATGATGAAATAATAGTAGAAGCTTTAACTTTATTAATAATTATTTTTGGCTGTTGTGGAACAAATGAAAAAATTAAACAAGAAGTTGTGGATGAATTATATACATGTGCTGTATACATGTTAAAAAATATATGCCAGAAGTCCTGTGATAAGGTTTACACACCTTTAATTGTACAATTAATAGTAGCATTATTAAGAACAATAATGACATATGATATAACAAAATTAAAAAATGATTTAATAGAAAATAAAGGAGTAGTTGAAGTATTATTAAAATCAATAGAAAATGTTCCTAATTTAAATGGAGTTCGAGTGTGTTATACATTAGTAGTTTATGGCTTGAAGATGTTTTATGTGTCAACATGCCAAATATATGAGAAATCTTTTTTGAGAGAACTTGAAATAATAACTAATTATTTATCAACATGCATCAAAATGAATGATGAAAAAGTTTTATTTTTAACTAGTTCAACATGTATAACTATATGTGAAAATCAAATTGGAATAGATGTTTTATTGAAAACAGACATACTGCATAATGCTGTATTATTATGTGAATCCTCTAACCCTGACTTAGCGTTTGAAGCATTATCAATTATATCAAAAATAGCATATGCTGCTAATCATCAACAAATATGTATACTTATATCTTGCAATGTTATAAAAGCTTTGAAAAAAATTTTGAATAATTCAAAAATAAAACCAGGAGCAAGAGCGAGGGCTTGTAATGCTTTAGGAAATATTGGTTGTGAAACAGCATCTGAAGTAGAATTATTAATAAAAAATGATGTATTTCCATTATTAGTTGATATTTTTCAAACAGATAATGATTTTAATACAAAAATTGAAGCAGCATATGCTGTGTGTGCTTGCTTATCAAAGGCAAATCAAAAACAAGTTGGATATATTATTTCATGTACAGCTACTACAAATCGATTAGGTCAGAATATTTGTATGCAATTAATAGCAGATATGTTAGAATTAGTTAGTGAATCAGATCCAATGAATAATGGAAGTGTCAAGTTATGCAAAAGTATTTTAAGAGGTTTAGAAAATATTTTAGATAAAGGAGATGATGAAACAAGAGATTTATCTCTATGGGAAAATCCATATGTTTTTATGTTTAAAGAAGTACAAGGAGATATTAAACTTTTACAAATGCAATTTTTTCCTGAATATTATGTAGTTAATAAAACATATGATATACTAGCTAAATATTTTTCCTTAACTTCTACGTGGAATAATAGAAAATAAAACATATATATATATATATATATATATTATATTTATTTATTTTTTTTTTTTTTTATCTTTTTTTCTTTTTATTTTTTTATTTTTTCTCATTATATTATTTTTTAACTTTTCTTTTTATTATTGTTTATGTATGTTCAACTTCTTACTTAAGGACGTATATATTCATAAAGTTCCTTTACATTAATAAATATACGCATATACAAATATATATTAGTATGAAGGTTAATAAGTAAAAAGAAAAAAAAAAAAACGTATACATACGTAATTAACAATTCACAGAAAAAAAGTAAATATAAAATTCATCTTAACTATTACATATATCTAAAAGCTTTTTCCTAGAGATGTTCATATATAAAATCATTGTAAATATAATAATATAAAAATTTCGTAAAAATATTATATAAAATGGTAAAAGGTTTAACCGAATTTATTTTATTTAATTTATATATATATATATATAAAATGATTTAAAAAATATAAAATTGAAAATAATAAGAAAAATTCTGTGATATTAGTTATTAATGTTTAATTTTTTATGTTTTACATTTATCAAATTTAAGGATATTGAAAAAAAAAAATATATTATGGAAAATAACAGATATAATTTAAAAGAAAGTATATTAGTATTGTGCATCTTACATTATATAATTATATATATATATATTTTTTTTTTTTTTGACTTTTTTATGTGTTGTTAATGTTATATAAACATTATTTTTATATTTATATAAACAAAAAAAAAGGAACTTTTATAAAAAAATAATATTCGAAAGTCTATAGCATATATTTTTTATTCTTTCAAAAAATGAGAGTATTAATATTTTAAGTTTTATTATTTTTTATTTTAATTTTTTTTTTTTTTTTTTTTTTTGTACAATTCAAATTAAAATTTATATTGAATTATTTTATATCTAATATTTTTAACATTAATTTCTATGAACTTTTATTTTGATATATTATTATTTTTAAATGAAAGTTTCATGAATATATGAAATATATACACATATAATACATAAAGTATAAAATACCGTTTGTTTGAAAATATGTAAAATTTTTTATTTAAAAGATATAATTTTTTATCAAATATACTAAAAAAAAAGAAAAAAAATATGCATATTTGTTGTTTTTTTTTAGAAAAGTACAAAATAAATGTTCATGAAGCATTTTGAAGAAAAATGTATTATAAAGAATTAAAGGTTTTATATATATATATACACACATATATATAAATTAAAAAAAAAAATAATAAATTAATTATAAGATGTAATTAAAAAAAAAAAAAAAAAAAAAAAAAAAATGAAATTATATAGAATAAAAAGAAAAATAACTTAAACGGAACATCAAATTACTATAAATTACGATTTAAAAATAAAGTAAATATGCCTAAAAATTTAAATTTATTCGGAAAATATTTAAGAAGACTTGGTAAAAGTCACAAAAAAGGTTTTAAAAAAAAACAGATAATTCATCCAATTCCTGTTAAGGCATATGGTAGAGTACCTTCAGCTGCTTCACAGACAGGTTTATATCATGATGAAGATTTTAATTATTATACAAAAGTCTCATATTCTTTAAAAAAAACAAGAATTAAACTTAAGCCAAATGTTTTTAAAAAGCATATTGTTAGTAATATATTAAATACAATTATACCAAATGTTCGAATAACAACCAGTGCATTACATGCTATAGATGATGCAGGTGGATTTGATAATTATATTTTAAGAACATCTCCTGAAGAACTTAGATCAAATTTTGGAGAAAAACTTAGAAATGTTATGTATTTTTATATGTCTCACCCAAATATTCGATCCTTATCTTTACCATGGAAAACCTTTATGAATAAATCTCAACAATGTGACTATTATTATGCAATATATCAACATTTAAGAAAAAAAAGGTTAAATGAATTATACAAAAAAAAAGAATCAGGAAAATATTCTCCTTATTACTTACCTAATGATAAAAATTTACATCCACAAAGACAACCATTTTCTTTAAACACGGAAATTAATCATTTAAATTTGTGGTACAATAATAATAAATTATTAAAAAAAGCCTTTATTGAAAAATTAAAAGAAGCTAAATCATTTGATCAAGCTTATACAGATCACCACTTTTTAGATAGTTACAAAAAAGGAAGAGGAAGAGGAGGAGGTGGAAAACATGGAAGAACTCCACGAAAGAGATCAAAAACTTATAAATATTTTGAAATTAGACCATATTAGTCATTTATAAAAAAAAAAAGAAAATATATATATTATTAAAATGAATTATGATATATTTCTTAATTTAAAATATGTATTTCATAAATATAACGATAAGTCAATTGAAAAATCATATAATATACACAAAAAAAAAAAAAAAAAAAAATAACATTGTTTTTACGTGTTATTAATATATTTAATTACGAAAAATTATTAAATATAAACATAATATATATATATATATATATATATATATATATATTTTATCTTTAAATTTGAAACTTTTATATATTAGAATTTTATTTTTTTCATTGAATAAAATTTGCAATTATTTAAAAATTAAAAATATAATTTTTTTTTTTTTTTTTAACATTTGATACAAATGTAAAAAAAAAAAAAAAAAAAATTGGAAGTATTTGTTATTTAAAAATTCATTAAATCATCTGCGTATGAAATGGGAGTTGATAATTCACTTTTTTTTTTTTCTTTCATTTTAATAGGTGACATCCCAGGTATAATATCTGAATTAGAATCATCATCATTATCTACAAAATAATTTATTTTATTCTTTCTTTCTGATATAATAGATATTTCATCATTATCTTTTTCGCTAACATTATTCAAGGAACTATTTAAAGAATTGTCTACAGAATTTTTTGTATCAATTTTTAATGATTTATTTAATGGATCACTACTGTTTACATCTAATTCCTTTTTAGTAATTAAACGTAGCTTCGTAGATTTCTTTGATCTTATAGGTTTCGGGCTAGAATTAATACCATAAATAGATTTATTATTACTTTCAGTTATATTATTATCATATTTCATTTCATCAATAAGATTTACATTATCGTCATTTTCATTTAAACTAATAAAATTACTTAAGGTAGAATTGGAAGGAGTTTCATATTCAGATAAATCTTTTTTATTTTCATTTTCTTCATCAATTATTATATTTTCTTTATTATTGTTTTCATTTTCTATTTTTTTATTATTATTTTTAATATCATTATATTTCTGCTCTATAATATTCTCTTCTTCGTCATCATTTATAATTTCTTTCTTAACATTATAATTACTTTGATTTTTATTATTTTTTGAATTTTCATTAATATTTTGATATTTTCCCTCTGTATAATTTTTGTTATTTTGTGTACTATTTTTTTTTTGAAAGAAATTTATTTGTTCTTCCTCCTCAATATCATTTATTTCTTCACTATTTGTAACATTTTTATTCATTTCTATTACACTTTTCCTTGTCTTAATAGTAACTTCTTCTGAATTTTTATTCATATTGGATATATTTTTACTTATATTCATGTGTATACTCTCGTTTAAGTTCATGTAAGAATTTTCGTAATTAGAATCCTTAAATTCATCATTTAATTTTCTTTTTTTACATATGATTAGTATCATGTGTTCAAATATGCTATTTTCATATTTGATTGATGTCTTATTGGAAATATTATATGATTCAATTAAGTTTAAGATTTGTTTTTTTAAATAATTAAGTTGATAATCAGAAAGGTTTAATTTCTGAGCATATGGTAATATATATTTTAAAAAAGAATTTTGATTTTTTAAATTCAAAGCACAATTTACACATGAATGAATAAATTTGCATAGTGGTAACTTTTGCTTCTCTACTATTTTTATTCCTAATCTACTGGCTATAGAAGTACTAAATAATAATAAATCTTTTTCTTCTAAAGCGTTATTTATGTAAGCTGTATATAAACCTATTAATGCACATAAAAGTACTTCATAAAAAATATCGATGTTATATTTTTTTAATTTATTATGGAAATTTAAAGCAATAGAGGATAATCCTTTATTTTTAACATTAAGATGTATTAACAATAATACCCCTAAACAGCTATTAAAAATATTTATATTGTTACAATTTAATATAAATTGAGCTATTATTAAAGTCATATGCATATATTGCATTTCTAAAATTTTTTTATTTTCACTTAATTCATCTTTATTATATATTTTACACATATCAGCAATGTAAGTATAAGTATTTATTGGGAAAAATACACTAATATCAATAGATAAAAAGGAATTAACAAAATTATAATTATCGTTATTTATATTTTCTACATTTTTGAATAATTCTGTAACAAAATTAAAAAGAACATTATCTTCTTTATATACATATCTAGCTACACTTTTATACTTATTAATTTCTTCATTAACATCTAAGTACTTTTCTATAATTTTTTCTAAGTCTTCTGTATTATCTTCTTCATCACATTTATTTAAAAACAATTCTAATGTTCTATATGTTTTTAATTCATCTAATGAAAATAAAACTACATTTTCCAATTGTGCTACATTCATTAAATTTAAAAATGTACCATATTTTAATATAGTGTTATTAGAAACTTTAATTAAAAATATAAGAATATCATTAAAATCATCTCTTAATGTTATAATATTTTGATACAAATAATTTAATTCCAAAAATAAATTTTTTAGTATACTTTTTTTTTTGCTATTTAAATTATGTAAATTTTTTAAATCTTCTAAATTTATATTCTTATTATTATTATTATTATTATTATTATTATTATTATTATTATTATTTTTTTCTTCATCTTCTTTAGTTTGATTATCTTTATTACCTTTTTCTTCTTTTCCTTTTTTATTCTTTTCATCTGTATCATTTTTTTCGTTTATATCTTTTTCTATATTTTCATTATCTATTACAACACTTAAATTGAATTTTTCATTTTCTTTAGAACAATTTTTTAAAAAAAAATCAAAAATATAATTAATAAAATTTCTTTTCCTACATAAATGGTAAATATAATTTTCATAAATTATGTATATTTGATCAATGCATAATAAAATTAACCTTGATGATGGAGTATTAAGAGATTCTCCATAGTAATAAATGGAGTTAATTTTAGCTTTAATTATATATAAACACAAATGTATTAGTATATTAGCATGTATACAGGCATCTGAAGAATAATATAAATTATGACTATTGTTTTGTTTATAATGCATATTTTCATTTTTATTTACTTTATTACTTAATTTTTTGTATATATTTTCATCATCTTTATTAACTACATTATTTTTTTTTTTTTTTTTCAATTTTTTATTTTTTATTTTATTATTATTTTCTTTTTCATTCTCATCTTCATTTTCATCTTCATATTCATCTTCATGTTCATCTTCATATTCATTTTCATTCTCTTCATTTTCTTCTTCATCTTGTTCATCGTTTTCTTCTTTTTTATCACTATCTTCACCATTATTTTGCAAATAATATTGATCATAATAAGGAACATTGTTTTCATCAAAAAATTTACTTAAATAAATATTATCTTTAAAGAATAATTGGTACTTTTCATTAACAATAAACTTAAAATAATCTTGTTCAATATATTTTTTAATACTTTTATCTATTTTTATTTCATTTTTTTTACTATAATTAGATAAATCGTTATTAATATAATTAAAACACAATGTATATATGTGAATTAAAAAAGTAACATTCTTAATTAAATCATCTTCAATTGAATCTATTACATTTTTGTCTTTATTAACTAAATTATCATTTATAATAATTACTTTGTTCTTTTTATTTACTATATATTCCTCTTCTTCATTAAATTCTATTTCCGTATTGTATTTCTTACAATAAAATTGAAAACTATTAAGAAAGTCATAAAAGTACGTATAATATAAATCAAAAAATAAATCGCTTGATAATCTGTTGGTACTTTTAAAAGATTCATTTAAAGATAAAAATAAAGATATGATATTCATAGTATATTTAGCTGAATAATATGGTAATTTAAAATTTTTGAGTAAATAAAATAAATATTCATATGTTTCTTTTAAATATGCATAAACATTATTAAAAAAAAAGTTAATATTACTATCTATATCATTTCTAAAATATTCCATAATTGTAGAAGAGAAATTATATATATTATTTTTTTCTTCATTTTTATATATATGTTTACATTCATGTAATGCAATTTTTAAAATATTAAAAACTAATAATAAGTGTTCTTGATTTGTTTGATACAATTTTATAAGAAGTTTGCTATTTTTTATAATTTGAAATGTATAAATGATCATTTTTTTAATTTTACTTATATCATTATTTAGTTTTGTATTATGCATATTTTTATCAGATAAGTTATTAGATAAAACATTTTTTTTATTCTTATTTTTTTCTAATTCATATATATCATTTTGAAAACTTTTATAGGATGATTCGCATATATGAAGTAAGCATTTCTTTAAATCATAACCTACATTAGATTTATCAGAATCATTATTTAAATTATATGATTTACTATAATTTTCATTTTCATTTTCATTTTCATCAGAATCTTTATCATTATTATTTGTATTTTTTTTGTTTTTTTTTTTCTTTTTTATATCTGCATCATCATTAGTATCCCTTATTTCTCCTTCATTACCATTTTTATTACTTTTATGTTTTCTTTTGAAATCATTATTTTTTTTTTCTTTGCATAAATTAAATGATATAGTATTTTCCTCACATAATAATTCAATTATAATATCAATATTATTTAATGAATCAAGTTTCTCTCTAATTCCTGTAATAAATTTATCAATCACTGTGTACAATTTCATGTTTTCATTGTAATTAGTTAAATAATCAAAATAATGAATAAAATTTTTAACGGTAGGAATATTTTTATTTAAATATTTGGTTAAATATATTATGTTATATCTAGCTATTTCATTATTCATATCATCCTGATCTATATCAAAATAATTATTTTTCTTTTTATCGTTTCTTCTAATTTTGTGCTTTATCTGAGATTCATATATTAAGGAAGTAATAATCTTAGATATTTTATTATTATTATTAAACCATATTAAATTACTAATAATTTTTTTCTCTTTTTTTGATAAAATGCTAGTAGTATCATGAGATTCTTTGTTATTATCACTATTATATGCTAAAACTAAGCTATCATTTTTTTTTTTTTCATCAGAACAAGATGTATTCATACTATCCTCGTAATCAGATGAAGAAGAATCTGATATGCTAATATCCCTATTATTCGTATTATTAGATTTCATGTTTTTTTTTAAATTTATTAACTCATTTTTTGTAATTTTCATTTTGCTCATTTCCAATATTAATTCAAATGTTTTAATTCTAACATTATAATCATTATCAAAAATTAAATTCAATAATCTTTTTTTTGATATATATAATAATTCAACAATTTTAAAATTCCTACTTGCATTTGTATTGTAATGATTACACAGATAAATTAAAACATTTAAACAGCATATCTTTACTTTACTATCTTTATCGTATAATATCCATATTAATAATTTCGTAAATTTTCTATTAGTAAAATATGATGTTAAAGAATCTAAATAAGTATAAAAATATTCTAGAGTTATTATTCTGATATCAATAAATACATCTTTTATTTTATTTTTATATAAAATGTTATAAGTACATAATAGAAAGTTATTTAATATTGTTAAATTTCTCCTATCTTCAATGATATTATCAATTAATTGACTAATTATTAAATTTCTTTGTATAATAGTGTTAATCTCTTCGTTATTAGTATTTTTAAAATAAATAATCTCTTCAAGATTAACATCTTTTGTATTTCTATTATTAACTACACTACTACTTCTTTTATTCATAATAGAGTTGTTATTTTTTATTTCTCTAACATACTCTGCTAGTAATTGCTTTCTTGATTGTTTTTCATGATTATTAATATAATTAATTTTTTTGCATAAACCTAATAATAAGGATAAACTGGCCAGTGAAGAGGTAAATCTAATTTTCCTATATTTACTTACACTTAATGCAAATATCCATATGCATATATATAATATTTCATATATATAATTTTCGTCAAAATGGAAAGAAAAATCAGAAAAAAAATTAGAGAACGCTTTATATGATTTATTATTTTCATTTTTTTTTTTTATTAATACATCATTATCTAAATCTGCTGTTAAGTATTGTTCTAGTTTTTCACATTTGAATACACACACTTTTTCAAAATTATTTTCATCTTTTATTATTTCATCTATATTAGTTATTTTGCTATTAGATTTTGCTGTTGATGGTGTTATAATTTCATTAATATCATTATCTTTTTGTATATTACTTGAAAACGACTCTCCTAATTTGTTTTTAGAAATTTCTTCAAATAAGTATATTTGTTTATCTATATAATCAATTATATCAATAGTCCATGTTAATGTATCATTACCAGAACATTCAGCTAAAAAATTTAAAAAAAAAGTAGATATTTTAACTTTTTCATTTTGCTCTTTATTAAATAAAATATAATATATTTCTTCAATTACTTCATGTAAATTTTTAGGATTTTTTTTTATTTTTTCATATAAATTAAAATCTTCAAAATTTTTATGAAATTTTGCATCTATTTTATTATTTTTCATTTTATCATTTTTTTTTAATTTTTTCGAAGGTCTAGTACTTTCGTTTATATATTCATCATCACTTTCAGTTGAATCTTCGCTATTGCTAGATTCAACATAAACACTTTTTCTTTTTTTTAATTTTATTTCTGTTTGATTATTTCTCCTATTGGCAGTAGATATTCTTTTATTTCTATCAAATTTGCTTCTTTTAAATATTTCAAAATCTTCATCATCTATATTTTCATTTAATTTATCTATATAACTTCTATTTTTCAAATTATTATTTCTATTTATGTTATTATCTTGGGAAATTTCATTTGAGTAATCGTTATTTTCATTACTTCCTGAATACTGGACAATTTTTTTATTTTTATTCTTTATTTTATTATTACTTTCTTTTCTTTTTTTTTCTTTCAATGATTCATCATAATCATCATCGTCTTGACTTTCACTTTTGCTATAATCACTATCATCTGATGAATCATTCTCATCAGTACTTATAATATGCTCATTTATACCACTAGCATTTTTTTTTTTTTTCTTATTTTTCTCTTGATTTATTGAATCATTTTCTCTAAATTTCTCTGTATATTCATAATTTACATTTTTTTGTTCATTATTATTATGAAGTAATCTTGAAGATCTTCTTAAAAGTATTTTACTATCCATTTTATATATAATTATTTAAAGCTTTAAAAAAGTAAAAACAAAAAAAAAAAAATAAAAAAAAATAAAATAAAAATATTCATATACATGTGATACTAAAAAAACTTAAACAATATATTATTAAAATATGTTACTGTTTTATTAGATTTACTAAATAAAAAATTTTTGATTCATTTTTTTAATTGCTTATTATTCATCTACTTTCTTTTAAAAAATATAAATAGTTAAAATGATATTAAATTCTATTTTCTAAATTAAGCTATGTATACTTATTTATTTTTTTATATTATAATGGAAAAGGGTTTGCATGATTATGAAAAAAAAATTAAATTAGTAGATAACAATACACTAAAACATATAAACAAATTAAAATCCTGTAAGCTCTTTTTTGTATTTCTTTTTTTATATTTTTATATATAAAAATATAATCATACCCAAATGGTTTTATATATATTAAAAAAAAAGTAAAATAATAATAATAATAATATATATATATATATATATTACTAAAATTACTATTACAATAAGAATATTACAAATAGTAAAAAAAAATACGAAAAAAATTTTAAGTAATAATTATAAAATAAATTGCACATTTCTGTTGTCAAGTTTTTTGATGATTTCATTTCATTTTTTTTTTTCATGGAAAATTTTTATTAAATATAATTTAAATGAAGAAAAGTTTTATTGTAACTAACAAAATTTTACATCTTAACATATTTTTTACATTATTTTTTTTTTTAATTATTATCGAACATATTGTTTTATAATGCATTCCTATCTTTAAAAATTGTGTATATACATTATTCAGAGATACTAAAATAGTTAAACTTTTTTTAAAAATTATTAATTTTTGCTCAAAATTTAAAGTATTTAAAAATTTAACTATAAAAACATAAAAATATTTTAAAATTAACATAATATATATTTTCCAATATACAAAAAATAGTATGTCATATATATACATTTAATAGTATTAAAAATAAAAAAAAAAAAAAAAGACACTAATAAAGAAAAAAAAAAAAAAAAGTATATATCGAAAACTTATTTTTGCTCGTCTACACAAAAAAATTATTATTCTTTTTAATAAAAATGCTTTAAATTAGCAAATTTTTATATTTATTGTAAATAATTAAAAAAAAAATGGAAATCTTTTAGTTCGCATAATAATTTAAAAAATGTCTTTTATTAATATAGTTAAAAATATAAAAAATAATTATAAATTATAAATAGGTGTTAAATATTTTTATATAATTTTTAATAATTATTTTAAATTTATTGAAAAAACAGAAAATGTTCAGTAATGATTTTAATTTAGTTATTAACTTAAAAAAAAATTTTATACAATACTTCTAGATAAAAAATTTGAAAAAAATTAACCTTATATTAGAAATTTGTTTTTGTTTTTGTTTCCGTTTTATTTGTTTTAATATTTTTTTTTTAAGTGAAAATGGAAAAAAAAAAAAATAGTAGAGTATCTTCTACTTTTAATGAAAAATTAAATTTCAATAAATCTTATTTAGATTTAAGTAATTATAGCAAAGCAAATTATAATAAGCAAAACTCAATAAATAATACAAATGAAATTTGTGAATTTTTCACTAGTATAACAATTAATCAAAAAGATTTAAGCAAAAAATATGAGCAGTTGTTTTCATTAATTAAAAAGTTTGGAAAAGAAATTAAGTATTTACTCAACAAAAATGATGAATATAATAATTTACTCATTGATACAAATGAATATATTAAAAAAATAAAAACAAAATTAAATAATTCTTCATACAATAATTTTGAAAATATTGGTAAATAGAAAAAAAGAAAAACTAAAAATTAAATATCATTAGTAAAAAATAATACATAAGTAATTTATTTAGAATATCATAGGTAATCTTACATAAATAAAATAAAATATTATTATTAAAAGTATTATATTATTAATGAACATATAGAATGACTATGTAATAGAAAATTTTAAAGGTATGCATCTCAGTATTAAATTATATATATCAATATATATATATATATATTATAATTTATGCTTATATGAAATAATAAAATATATAAAATTAAAAAGTAATTTATACTTTTTAGAAGTAGAATTATGTGAAGATACAAATAACATTGATATAATAGCAAAATTAATAACGTATCTTTTTAAAGAAGTTGGTTATTACAACAAAAATTCTTATGAATTGAATAGAAAAATAGATGATTTAAAAAGAGGTGTTGGAAACAAAGAAGATTACACTATTTTAGAAAGGAAATTAACTTTAAAAAATGAAGAATTAAAAAAAGAAATGATAAATAATATGAGTTCTTTAAAAGAACAGCAAGATTTAAAAATAAAAATTAAAGAAGATAGAAATATCTATAGAAAAGATTTACAACATATTTATCAAAAATTTCTTTATTTAATTTTGAACATTTTACTACGTGATAAAAAATATAAAATACAAAAGAATTTTTTTATTACTTGGTTAAATAATGTGAAAAATAAAAAAAAAGCAACAAAGAAAATAATTAAATCTTTATGCAAAAAAGAAGAGTATTTATTATCCTATAGTGTAAAAAAATTAAAGAATAACTGTTACGAAATACATTTGAAGGATATAATTGCCTCTATGTTAGATATTAATGCAAATGATAATAAAACAAATTATGGTTATATAGATAATATTCAAAAAAGTAAAAAGAGCAATGTATATTTAAATTTCAATAATAATAATAATAATAAAATGAAAAAAAGTAGCTTATTAATTAACTGTGACAATGCTAATAAGACCAAAAAAAGTGAAGCTTCAATTTTTTATGGTAATTTTGATAATAGTAAAATAAGACAAAGTGAAATATCCAATACTTATGATGGTTTTGAAAATATTTTATACAAAAAGAGTGATATAACAAAATTTTATGATGACAAAAATAATGAAAATAACGATTATGATAAAAATAATTCTTTTTATGAGGCAACCCGAGAATCAAATTACAACATAGAAAAAGTATATGATAGATTTCTTTATCAAATGAAAGATAAAGCTGACAAAAAAAATGTAGATATATTACATCAAACTATTAAAAAGTTAAATTATAAAATCAATGAAATTAAAAACACATTAGAAATGCAAAAAAAGATAAACGAAGAATTATTCAAAAATGTGCCATTAGAAAAAATTTCTTCAAATTACAAGAATAGTATAAATAGGAAATTGTCAGATACAGATTATAATACCTCAATTGATAATAATGATTCGTTAAATATTCTTTCAGAAAAAACCTTAAGTGAATATTTATTAAATAAAAATACGTCAAGAAATATGAGTAAAAATAATAATACAAGTAGAAAATATGTTATAAAAAAAAAAAATGAAGATGATAAAATGTTTGAGCATTATAGAAAAAAAAACTCGGATGATTTATCAAAAAAAAAAATATATGATAATATAGATAAATGGAATTTAAATAATAAATATTCCAAAAATAATTCTATGGATACAGTAAATGTCGATAAAAATTACGTAAATCAAAGAAAATTAAAAGATAATGCAGATAATATATATATAAAAAATAAAAAGAATAATATAAAAAAAGATTTCAATGATAATAATAATGATAATTATTCTCCATCTAATATTAGGCTTATCCTAAGAACAGGAGGAGGTTTTAGAAAGTTAAGCGAACACGATCAGAAAAATTATATAGAAAAAATAAATTTCTTGAATGATAATAATTTATTAGGCTATGAAACAAATTTAAATATTAAAATAAAGGGACCTCCGTTTATTCAAAATGTGCCAAATAATATTCAAAATACATTCAAAAAAGAAAAAAGACATAGATCTCTTTCTAAATTTTATAATATGCATTAAAAATGAATGAAAAAATTACAATATAGGAATTTTATTTTTTTTTTTTCTAATATTCCATTTAAAAATAAATAATTTTTATTTTTTTACTTTATTATGTGTAAGCTTTCTCCAATTGCTTTTTTTATCACTTACATTTTATTAAATATGTATTTTTAAAAATAATTTAATTTTTTTATATATTTCTTTTCTTTTTTTTTTTTTTTTTTCCAATGTGATTTATTTACATACTATTTCCAAAAAATTATAACAGATATTTTTTTATATGCTTATATTAAAATATTATTTTAATATTATTTAAAATTTTTTTCTTTTATTCATGTACATTTATTTTTATTATATATTAGTTATATGCCTCCTTTTAACTTTATATTATTATAAATCTTAATAATTCGTTAGTCCTTAAATGTAAATTATAACAAATTTGTTTACATTCATTAATGAGTATTGTTATGTAATAGATTAAAGATTATTAATTACTATTTCTGTTTTTTAAAAAAGTATTTTTAAAAAAATGTATGATATTAAAAAAATAAGAATAAAATCATTTAATATATTTAACGATGATATATGTAATATATTTAATATTATTACTGAAAATATTCATATAAGAAAATTATTTTTAAAGTATAATTTTAAACCTTTAGCTATTTTAAAAATCTTTTAATCTTTAATATTGTTTTTATGCATCATAAAATAAATGTTAAAATAAAGAAATTTTAAATTTAAAAAAAAAAATTAAAATATATGTGAATTTTAGTTACATAATATTAAATGAAGTCAACTGAAAAAGATTGAGAAAATAAATAACTCTTGAATAAGAATTGATACTACTTTTTGTTTTCTTTCTTTTTACAAATATTCGTAAGTAAAAATGAAAGAAAGAGAAGGAAAAAGTTATGGTAAAAATGAGAAAATTTATGTAATTTATGATGAAATATATGATATATATATAAAGGAAAAAAAGAAAAAAAATTGTTATTGTAAAATTTTGAGATTTTTAAATCCATCAGTATTAATATTAAAAGTATTAAGTGAAATATATAATTTAAAAGATAGAATAGAATATATCTCATGTAGTTCTTTTCAAATGGTGAAGGAACATACTTATATTAATGGAGAAAAAAAAGGTATTTATGAAACATTGCTAATTTTATATTCAATAAATAAAAGTAATTTAAAAATAAATAATAATATAAATATATTTAATGACTCCTTAATAAAAAATGTAGATACTGATATTATAGACTTAAACATGTATCATATTTTAAATGAATTTAATGACATTTATGAATACTTATTAATTATATATAAAAACTGTTATGAAAATTATACAAAAAAGTTTTTTATAAATAAAGACTACAATTTAATAAAGGGATATATCAAACTGCAAAAATTCAAAAAATATGTACTGAAGAAATATAAAAATATATCCTTCGATACAATACTAAATAAATTTATTAAATTGTTAAATTTATTCACAAAACTAAAGAACAATTATAAGCAAATAGAATGTATTATATTTTATGTATATTTCTATATCTTTTTAAATATACCTATATATTTTTATCCATGGAATAATATTAGTGATAATCTAAATAAAAAAATATTCAAAGATGGAAATGTCAATATGATTACTAATATAATTGAAAAAAACAAAAATAACTTTTTTTCTTGTATTCTAAATAGGACAGAAGGAACAAGTGACTATTTCGAAACATATGAATTTAACATAGCTTTATTCATCAATAATGAACAAGAAAAAAATAATGAAATTTCATTAAATCAAGATAAAATGATGCCTAAAGATTTATACAACAATTTATTTTGTAAAAATAATAAATATTTTATTAATTTGAGTGAATATAACATATTAAAAGAAATAGGTTATAATTCATTAAAACAATTTTATATACCACATTTTTATTATTTAATAATTTTAAAAAAATTTCTTATTTTTAATAAGAAAATGCAAATAATGCAATATTTGTTTCATATTTTAACAAAATCTTTAATTAAAATAGATGAATACTATAAAAATAACATAAAAAGGTAAAGAAAATTATTAATATATATATATATATATTTTTTTTAAATAAAAATAAAATTATCCTTTTTACAAATGTTACATTAATTTCAAAAAATAAAAAAACATTTTTACTTATTGTATATATATATTTCTTACTTTTTGTGCCGTATCAGTTTATTTTATTTTTTTTTATTATTTATTTTGTATTTTAATTAAATTAGTATCTTTTTTGTATTTAATTTGATTTCCTTTTTAAATTAAAGAAAACCGTTTATACCATTATTATGATAACAGCTATAATTAAGAAAATTCAAATTGTTATTGCTGTTAAAACTTTAATTCAAATAACATGTTTCAACTAACGATAAATTCTTTTTGATTTGTTGTGATATACTTCTTTTAATTTTTAATTATATATATTTATTATTTAAAATTTTGAATTATAAAATATTGTTACTATTTTTAAAAAGACATCAAAATATTTTTTATATATTCTCGTTTATTTTCATCATTTAAAGAATCAAAATATTTAGTATTAACACATTTTACATTATATCCATATAATTTTAAATGATTCGAAATAATCTTGAAATCCCCTAATTCCCTAGTTATTTCATTTCTAGTTGTATCTTGAGTTAACATAATAACTTGTCTATTTTTTTTTATTAAAATATCTAATACATATGGGCAATCAATTTCAACAGAAACTTCGTGACTAATTTGAAAATCATCTAATATTTTAGAAATATTATAAATGATTTTTGAAAAGGAAAACATGTTTTCTTTTCTCTTTAAATAAAAAACTTTTAAACTTTCTAAAACACAAAATTTAGGTAAATCGAAATCCAACCACTTAAACTGTATCATATGAGATAACCATAACAAAAAAATTTGACTTTTTCTTTTTTCCCAATAAGTTGTTTTTCCTATTTTTCTCCATATAAATGAAAAAAAATACGTATTAACATGAAATAAATTAGACAATATTAATGCATATGAAATGTTTATTGATGTTTCTTCATCTATATCATCAATATAATCTTCTAAATAATTTAATGCAGCTATAATACATTGATCAATAAATTTATGAGTAAAATTAAAAAAAGACAACGATTCCATTAGAACTGATACATCTTTTAATGTCAATATACTTTCCTTTCTGTTTATATACAAATAATGAAAGTATTCCCTAAATTTGTTAGCACTTAAAATAATACATTTTTCAAAAAATAAGTTCATTTTTTTAAATGCTCTTAAAATAAGAAAAATATTTTCATATGAAAATTTTTGGAAATTTTTTTCTAATATTTTAGAAATATGAAAAAAAATTCTATCATGTTCTATGGTAAAAATTCTATGTTTAGAGAATGCATCAGCTATCATGCTTAAATTGAATGGAGACAAATAAGGAGTGTAATAATAAACAACTTTTTCAGATATTTTAAAAAACTCAGGATTATATACATAAATATTTTTATATATTTCTAAACTTTTAAGAAATAATTCAAGATTTAAAAAAATAGGACAAACAAATGTGGATATTTCACTTATAGAATCTTTTTTTTTTTTTTTTATTAAATCATCTTTATTTTTCATTATATAATTTTCTTGTTTAGTAAATTCATCTTTTATTTCTATGTTTTCTATATCTTTTAGTTGTGTCTCTCTATTTTCGTTATTTTCTTCATATTTTACTAACTTACTTATAGAATAAGATATATCAGGATCTTTTGATAAAAAATTCATATAAATGAAATTTTTATCTAAATTAAAAAATCTTAATAACTCTTCTGTAGAAATTGGATAATTTACATTATAATTATAATTCATATTAGTATAATTATTTAATTGTTCATAATGTGCATATATTAAAGCTTTATTTAAACGGATAAAGTTATTTAACAAAATGGAATTTATTAATTTATTATATATATCTAAGTTATAATATCCTGCCCATATATATGTATTAAAACATTCCAGTAATAATTGCATAGTAGAGTTAATATAAGATATCTTTTGATTACTTTCAAACTGCTCCTTTATATATATATCGAAATTTTTTAAAGGATTAACAAATGAATTAAACAAAAGAAAATGTTTATGATTTAATTCTTTCAGTGATATCAAAATATGGCATATAGATACAACATCGAAATGTTTTCTATTTTTATAGATGTCTTCTATTAATAAATTATATCTTTCATCTAATACAATAATTTCTTCAATTTTTCTATTTTTTTGAAAATTATTTTCATTTTCTAATAATTTTTTATCATTTAATACATCAAAAATATGTTTATATTTTTCTATTAAATTTTTCTCTATTTTATCAATTACAGTTTCATTATTTGTTTCGCACGACATTGAATTAATATTATTTATTATTGGCATATCACTAGCGTATGTATTATTATCATTCAATTTTGTATTTATATTTTCTGTATCTGTAATATTTATATTATCTATATTTTGTTTATTTTCATCATTCATTTGATCATTTTCAACTTCCAGTTCTTCGGCTTTTACATGTTTTGTATATTCATTTGATAAATTTAATTTTTCCTTTTCTATTCTTTTTTTTTTTTCTTCAATTACAAACCCACTTAACATACGAATAGCTGTTATTAAGTTTTGTAGAAATAATGCTCCTCTATGAGTAACAAGAATTGACAAAATATCTTCATAATGTTGACATTTTAATATAACTTGATCCATTTTCAAGCAAATTTCATTTATGTATATCATTGAGTTAGTTTCATCAAGTATATTTTCTATTGAATTTATTTCATTTGTTTCATTTAAGCTTTTAACGTTTTTATCATTTTCATTATTTTCCTTTTGGGATGTGAATTTATTATTAGATTCCATATATTTATTTGATGTTAGGTATCTTTTGACAACATCAAAATTAATATTTTGGTAGTTTTTTTTTTTTCTATCTTTAATTTTTTCATTATCATTTATTTTTTTATGTTCTGTATAGGAAGAAATACTCTTCTCATTTTTAATAAAAAGTATATTCTTTTTTTTCCTACATAAGTTAAGTGATTTTTCTCTGTATACAAACACGTTAAAAAGCAATTTTTTAAACATTTAAAAATTATATTTTAGTTAAATATAAACATAATTATAATTACTATATTTTATTTATTTATTTCTTATTATGTTCTTATTATTTTTATAATTTTGAATAAATTTCCTCATAAAAATTATTTTATCAGTAGTAACTATTCTAATGCTAATAATTTTTAAATAGTCTTTATTTTTAATTCTTAACTAAAAAATTAGCTTTATTTTTTTTATTCTAAAATGATATTTGAAAGTTTATAAAAAAGTGAAATTTTTTCTATATATTATAATTTATATATTTTTTTAATTTTTTCAATTTTCATTAAGTTAAAAGCAATTTTAAATTTATTTAAAAGAATAATTTGAAACATTTAAAGTTTATTATAATATATATTGAACATAAAAAAAATTGTGTATAAAATACATATACTTCATTATACTTTTTTTTTTTAACTACAAAATTTTATTATTAGTTGTATTCATAGACTTGTTTCTTCGTAGTAATTTTTCATATCTTTTTTTTTTTATTTTTTCAAACAAATATATATATCAATACAGGATTTTTACATATTAATAGAAATAAATTGAATGTAATTAGACTTCTTTTTATATATTTTTTAAAGTATTTTTTTAACATTTTGTAACTTTAAATTTATTTTATTATCCAGTTATTTTATGATTAAGTTAATTTGCATAAAAACATCTAGCATTTTTGTTCGTATTTATTTTTTTATTATTTATTTATTTATTTATTTATTTATTTATTTATTTATTTATTTATTTTTTTTTTTTTTTGTTATTAATATGTATTAATTAGATTTTTAAATAAGGTAAAAAAAAAAAAAAAAGCTTTTTTTTTATATTTTTTCATGTTTTTTATTATATGAAAATGCTTAGAAAGAAATTTAATAATATAAAATACAATTTGAAAAGATACATCAGTTTTGATTCTTTAAGAAATAGGAGCAGCTTAAAAGATGTAGATGATGGCATTTTTAATATGCTATCATTATATAAAAATAATAATAACATAAATTTATCAGTAATTAACAATATTATTCCTTTATATTTGAAAGAATGTTTAATTAATGATATAAATAAAACTATTCAATGTAATAAAAATGTTTCTGAGATGATCGAAAATAGAGCGTTAAATTCTTTTAATTTAGAAAAAAAATATTGGGGATTCCTTATTAATAGTTATAGTAATTGTATAAATTCACACAATGATTATTTTCTTTTAAAGTTATATAATAGTTTGATAAATAATAGAAATAAAATAATGCATATTAGTTTTTCATTAGAAAAAAAAAATAATAAAAACAAGCGGAATTGCTTATTAGATACCGTTTATAATACAATTAAAATAGAAAATGAAAATAACATAAATTATAAGCAAATAAAAGATATATATGAAATTTTTAGACCAGATATAATTTATATAGATGAAACAAATAATCCTTATAATTTTGAATATGAATTTATAAAAAATTTGAAAGATATAAATAATAGTATAGTAATAGTAAACATAAGTAATAAAGCTAATTTAATTTCTCAAAATTTAATTCCGACTCCTTTTGAATATTCAGATATCGTATTTTCTTTTTTGAATGAAAATTTTCGTGCACATAATAGTTATATAGTTTTTTATAAAAAGGGTTTTAAGTACTTTAATAATGAAGGAAAATTAATATCCTACGATTTCGAAGAAAAGTTAAAAAATATATTTTCTGAAAATAATTTAAATAACATAGTATTTTCTCTAGCTACTTCGTTTAAATTAATGAAAAATACTGAATTTAAAGAATATGCGAACCAAGTACAGAAAAATGCATCTATTTTATTTAAATATATTAATAAAGAGTATTTTAACATTCATTATTCTGGAAATAATAGCTTCTTAAATTTAAATCCTTCTAATTATTCTTTTAATGTTCAAGAATTTTATACTTTATGCACTAAGTTAAACATATTTTTTGATGTCTTAAGTCCAACTAAATGTATTCAAAAATCTTTTAATATAGGCACAAGTTATTTAACTAGCTTGGGTTTATTAGAAAAAGATATGAAAATAGTGGCGGATTTTATTAATCAATCTATTTCTTTATATTTTCATATGAAACAAAAAGAAAATTTATCAAATGAGAAATTTATAGAGTATATAAATAATTCAACAACATCTGAAATTTTATCTCTTGCTAATGATGTTTTTTGTTTTATTTCATCTTTTCCATGTATGAAGAGTTTTTAAAAATCGTTATTTTTAATTTCTTTAATTCATTATATAGTTAACTAAAATAATTTGAATTACAAATTATTTAAAGTTATTTCCTTTCAAAAGTGTATTTATGCATATATATTTAATTTTTTACGCAGCAAAAAAGGGAAAAATAATATGAACCTAGACATATTTTTTAATTTTAAACAAAAAAGTCTTTTATATATATGTAATCCTTAAATAAATGTTCACCATACTTTATTAAAAAAATTAAAAAACTATACATAAAAAAAAAAGAAAAGAAAAAAAATTACGTCATGAAAAAAAATGAAATAAAAAATATCACATGAAGTGTTATATAGAAAAAGATTAAATATGAACATTAAACTTTATTAAAAGAAAGGTAAAGCAACAATAAAAGTAAATGAAATATTTTACATAATAAAAGGGAAAAAAAAAATGCAAAATAAAAAAAGAAACTTAGCAAATTGTTATTTAAATATTTTTTCTTTATATTATTATTCTTATATTAAAATCATTAATAATTATTATTTCAACGAATATTATATTTATCAAAATTTTAATCAAAACATATATAAATAAAAAAGTAAAAAAACTCGAAAAAAAATTAATGCATTCTTTCTAATGCGTTAAACAGTTTATATAATATCTTTAATTCTTTTCACTTAAAAAAACTTATTTAATGTCAATTGATACTGTAAAGAAAAAAAATGCAATATAAAAACTAAAATATAATATTAAAACATTATATATGGAAAAAAACTTATATAAACATTACATTAAAATATTATTTTAATTTTTATGGTACCTTAAATTTAAACAAATATAACTATTTAATTTCCCATATAGAAGTGCTTTTAAAAAAAGCAAAAATTTTTTATAACAAGAAAAAATTAGACATGAAAAAGTAAAAAAACATATGAAATTTCATGATATCATAATAAAAGTTCAGCTTCTTTTTTTTCTCTCCATTCAATTGCTTTTTGTCTAGCTAACTGAACGGATTTATATTCTAAAAAAAAAAAAAAAAAAAAAAAAAAAAAAAATTTGAATACATGTATATTAAGGTGAAATAATATGTAAATGAATAAATTAAGAAATATATATGTATAAATAAAAATTTATATATATTAAAAAATTTTTTTTTCTTACCATTAACTGAAAATCCTTTAGTTTGTATTTTGCCATTTTCCTTCCAGTTTGCTCTCCACAATTTTCTTGATTTATCGTAATAAACTCCTTTTCTTGCTTCAAATGATGCAATAACACCATCAATCTCAAGAGCATAATAACCTGTTCTTTTTTTTGGTCTTGAATTTATTGATGATTTTAAATTTTTTATTTTATTATTTTCTCTTTTTTTTGCATTGTCTTTTTTGACTTTTTTTGAAGTTTTGTTTATTTCAGGTTGTACATCTGTTTTTTCTATTTTTTCCGTTTTTTCTTCTTTATTTGTTCCATTGCACATCTCGAAAATATGTGAAGGTATTTCCATTGCTTGAATAATGTAAGATCTTTGTTTTTGATTTTCTAAAATATCTAATGAATTTAAAAATTTCTTGATATCCAAGGATTTATTATTATTCCTCACATACCATGGTTGCATAAATTCATTCATATTAACATAAATATCAGAACTTTTTTGAAAAGTTAAATCATAATTTTTTATATAATCTTCTGTAAATATAAAAGGATTATAATTCGGTTCATGAACTTTTCTTAATTCATCCAATTCTCCTATAATTATTTTTAAAATATAAAAATCTAGATGCTTTATAGTTTCTATACTTAATGATCTAAATATCAATATATATATTTTTAATTCTTCATTATTTAATGTCATGATCTTTCTCCAATGGAAAAAAAAGTTTGCTTCATATTCTCCCCAGAGAGGAATTCTTTTATGAATTTCTAATAACATATCGTAACAATTAATTTGGTTATGTAAGAATATTTCCATTTGAGCTCTTTTTTTTGTAAAATTATTTAATTCACTACAGTTTTCTAAACCATTTTTGTAATTTCTCATATTAGTTGAAGTAAAAAAAACTTCATCTTTAGATTCATTATTACTCTTTTTTTTACTCTTCAGATTTTCTTCTTTTTTATTTGATAAGTTTATTTTATTATATATATTATTATATCCATTAATGCTATTATTAAATTCTGTATTTTCTACACAAATACTTTCTTTTTCTTTTTTTGTATTTCTAGAATAATCACTCATGTGATGATTATCAATATTTTTATTAATTTTTTCTTTATCTATAACCTCTTCCTTATTATTATCATCCTTAATTTCTAAATAATATTTGTTAGTTTTTTTTTTATCATCCATATCATATTCGTTTGAATTCTGAGCATTTTCATCATTCTCAATATTTACATTATTTGATTCATTTACGACTGTTTTATTATCATCATTGTATTTCTCATTCATAGAGCTTAAATTTTGTATATCATTTTCTCCACTTAATTTTTTTATATTGTATAAATGATTTGAATCATTAAAATTATATAAGTTATTTATATTACTTGTATTTTTTTCTAAAAAAAGAGAAGTTTTATGATTTTTCTCTTGATTAATATCAATATTCTCTTTATTATAATAACGTGATATATCCATATTCGAATCACCTTTATTTTGATCAAAACTTATAGAACCTATGTAATTTAAATTATTATTATAATTTTCACTAGTGCTTACATTATTAATATCATTATCATCATCTTTGTTTTTGTTATTTGAATCATTTATACTATTTTTTTCTAAATAATGATTATTTAAAATAACATTATTTTCGTCTTTTTTATTTAAATCTATTTCACTATGAAAGTTATCTTTTTTAGTACTTTCTAAACATTCTATTTCTTTTTTACATATCAATTCTTTTAAATTTTCCTTACTTGTTAAATCAGAATTATTAGATTTATCATTTCTATTTAATGAATTTTCTTCTTTTATTATATTATTTTTTTCTATAATTTTACTTTCATCTATTAATTCTTCATTCAAAATCTGAATTTTTAAATCATTTTGTTCGTCCATAATTATTACAATATTTTCATAATAAAGCTTTTTTTTTTTTTTTTTTTTTTTATTTATTTATATATATATTTCTAAATAATTAATATTAATAAATCAAAAGCAAACTGTTTCTTCTTTATTTTCACAAAATTATTATTATTAAAATATATATATATATATATATATATATATATATATGATAATTATAATGTGTATAATTTTTCACTTAATGTAAATTTTAAAGATTTCTTTTTTTTTTTTTTTATAAAAAGAAACACTTTCGGAAGTTATATAATAAAAAATTAATAAGTATAATTTATTCGTTTTTATACGTGTTTAAATATAAATTAAATATATAAGTGTAATATAAAATTTTTACAAATAATATATTTAAACAAATAATATAGGATAAAATAATGAATTTATAAAACATAAAATTATGCAAAAATAAACCTTTTAAAAATATTAGGATAAAGGGAATACCTTGATATATCAAGTATTTCTTTAAAACAAAACTTAAATGCATTTCATAAAATATCTTTATCTATATACATATATTTATATAATATAGAAATAAAATTATATAAACATTTATATTTTCATTTTAATTAATACTTTATATTTTAAAATATAAAGTACTTTTCTACAATATTCATAAAAACATAAATATTTATAAATGTAAATGCATCTATAGTGTTATTTAATATATATTGTCGGAATTATTTATTACATTGTTATAAATCGCAAGTTACGAATAATTTAATTATGTAATAGAAGTTAAAATTATATTATAAAAATACTTGAATAATACTGATACTCATTTTATTCTAAAAAAAATATATCACTGAATAAATAAACATTTAAATATTAATAAATTCTGACTTTCATTCCTTATATTACTTCTTACTTCTAAAAAGAAGTTCTATTCTTATAAGTATTCTTCATTTAATCATTAGATTTAATTATTATTTTTTACATTTATATTGTCTGATTAGGGTTATTCATAAAATTTTTCCATTAGTATTTTTTTATTTTTCGTTAAAATTCTTAAAATATAATTTATAAAAGAATTATCGATATATGTAAAATTAAAAAAAAAAAATTATCATCTAATGTAAATAAAATTTTATTTAATTCATCAAATCTACACATGTAAAATTATAATTTTTTAAAAATATTAAAATTAACGAAAAAAAAGTAGATTAACGCGAAAAAAAAAAAAAAAAAAAAAGGGTTCTTAAAATAATTCTTAAATATATTTGAAAAAATCTACTATTTTTTTTTTTTTTTTTTTTTAGTTATGTTAATCATTATTCATCATACAAATACTTTTTGAAGAAAAAATAGAATCATTATAATTTATATAAGAAAATCATATTCTCAAATATATATACATTCTTTTTTATTTTTAACATACATTAAAAATTTTTTTTTTTAAATAAAAAAAAAAAATAAACAAAAAACAAAAAATACATGAAATTTTTTTTCTATATTTTTAAATTAATAGAAAGTCATTTTTTTTTTTTTCTTTTTAAATCAGTAAAACTTTATAAAAATATTTTTACACTTATTTTTTTATATTTTTATATATATATTTTTTTTTTTTTTAATTGGGAGAACCTTTTTATTATTTACTAAAACAATAAAATGAAAGTAAAATTATAGCTCCTAAAATGAGAAAAAAATATGTTTGAGAATATAATTGTTTTAAAGTTATTTTTTAATTTATTGCTGCATGTCAAATTATTAACTTGTATAAAAATATGTAATATAATGAAGTACATTAACATTTTAGGAAACCTTTGAAGAAAAACTATATATTATGAATAATAAAAAAAAAAAAAAAAAAAAAAAAACTATATTATATAAAAAGCATTGTTACTATCCATATGTGCTATTATTTAAAAAAATATATTTTTTTAGTTAAAACTTATATTTTAAAAAAACATTTAAATTTTTTTATTTTCTATTATGTATGATGTCTTTGTATATATTAAATTCAGTAAAGTCATCATTTTATAAATAGGAAATGAGAATTACAATTAAAAATCTTCTCTCAAGTTATTTATTGTAATTATATATTCATATGCTTTTTTTTGTAAATTTCCTTTATTTAATAATTATTATACTAAAAAAAATATTAATAATTTTTTTTATATACTTTTTACATAAATATTTTTTATATGTGGGACTATTAGCATTAAATAAATGAATTATGCACTACTCATCTTATAAAATAAATTTTAATACTTAACTGCACATTTTTAGTAAATTGAAAAATAATAAAATAATGCACACACATTATGCATAAACAAACATGCATATACACACACATTTATGCAAGATTTCTTAAAAAGTTATATAAAAAAAATTTAAATACAAAGAACGGAATAAAAGTTAAATATTTTTGAAAATTTATGTTTTCATTTAATAATTTTACTATAAGAATACTCAATGTATAATTTTTTTTCGTAACTTAAAATTTCCTCTTTAATTCATAAAAAATATATGATATGATTCAAAATATATTTTAGATATTAAACAAAAAAAAAATACTTGAAATAATAAATGATATACAAAAATAAAACCACTTTTATAATTAATATATTTACGGCAAGCTGTTTTAAAAAGTTATTAGAAAAAAATTTAATTTTAATTCATTTATTCCCATTTTATAAGGAAATTAAATTAATATTTTTTAGAGGAATTTGATTTTAAAAATTTAAAGAGAATGAAAACATATATATAAAAAAGGTTAAAATTAAAATCAGAAGTACGAAAATACTTTGAGTATAAAATGAAGAGTTACATCTACATTTTCAATAAAAATATATATAAAAAATTCACGTTTTGTGCAATTTGTATTCATTTGATAAAATATAAATGTTTAAGAATAAATTACTGTTATTAAATGTATATGTAAAAGTTATTATATATTATAATATGAAAATTACTAAAAAAAAATTAAAATACGAAAATAAGGCATTCATAAATTAATTTCTTGGTTCATTAAATATTAAAAAAAAATTTTGTTCTGCAATGATACACTTTTATTTTAAAAATATAGACTTTATGAAAATTCTCTTCTTTTTCTATCATGTTATAGTAATTTTTTTATTGCTTATATCTTTTTATTTCAAACCAATTAGTCAATGGGCATTACATGGAAAAAATTTATTTATAAAATTAGAAAAAGGAGAAAACGAAAACAAGTCTAAGATCTATAAATTAAAAAAAAAGATAGACAATATTATTATTCCAAAAGTATATTTTTTACATTTTTATATCATTGGTTTTGTAATAAACTCAATTTTAGTATTCCAAGTAAATAATATTTTTTACATAAACTATTTTTAAAAATCAATTCACTCATTAACTTTTTATTTTATTAAGGATTTCTATCAAAATTATATAAATGAAAGAAGAGGTAACATATTTTTTCTTTCTTCATTAATAATAACATTTAAAAAAAACTTATAATGAGAAAAACACTTTTTATATAAAGAAAAAAAGAAAAAAAAAATTTAATTTAAATATGTATACACGAATAAACCAAAGAATCATTATTTTACTTTACATTTATTTATTTCGTATATTTTAATATTGGAATATATGTATTTTTAAATTTATAGAAACTAAAAAAAATTATTATACTTACTAAAAATATAAGCTTAATATATATAATTATAAGTAATCATAATATGTATATTTTTTATTATTTTTATTAGTTTTTGATTTTATTTCATATACTAACATAATCTTTGAAATTCATTTGCTAAGAAGATTATTAGAACAATTACTTGTGGTAAGAACGACATCGAAATCTTTTATGCATATTTTTTCTTATCTTTTAGGAATAAGGTACTTAAAGAAAAAAAACTATTAAAAATATTATATTTTAACAAAATAATTAAATACATATGATCTCATATTAATATGAATATTTTAAAATATTTCAGTTTCTACATGGTAACTCCTTTTTCATTATATAATAGTGACAAAAACGAATATAGTAAATTAAATTTAATTTCTGTTATTCTTTTTTTATTTGGAAATTTAATTCAAGTAATTTTCTTTAATAAAATGTCTTTTTACAAAAATATTTAAATCTATAAGTATAAAAAAATCTTTTATTTTTTTTTTTATATTTCAGTTTGATTCTCATGTCCGCTTGGCTAAACTTCGCCCCAAAGGTTGATAATATAAAATTTAAAAAAAAAAAAAATTATTTTCTAAATCATTTTCCCTTTTTAGACATAAGAAAAAATGATGTTTTGTATAAAGTCCCATATGGTGGATTCTTTTATTATGTTAGTTGCCCTCATTATTTCGCAGAAATATTAATATATTTATCATTTTTTATGTTAAACACTAATTTTATAAGGTATTTGTAATATATTGAAATTCAAGTATATTTTACAATATGAAAAAAAATATATTTTTTTTTTTAATATAGTTTACTGAATTTTGTTATGGTTTCATTAATTTTAATTGTAAATGGTAATTTATATTTCTAAATATATTTGAAAAATATAATATTCATTAGTTTTTGATAAATAACATATATAAAATATACTTTGTTACATCAGGTTTGAAAACACATAATTGGTATATTAAAATATTAAAAGATACATATCCAAAGTAAAATTTCTTAAATAAATATAAAATTAAACTCTATTATAAATACAATTATTTCTTTTTTTTTAAATAAAATATTTTTAATTTTTTAGACAAAGAAAAGCCATCTTTCCTTTTATTCTTTAAGTTTTGTTTCATTTTTATATTTTTTTTTTAATGACTACTGATAGACATAAAATTTACGTATATAAAAATAAATTAAATTATTCTTTTTATATAAATAGGATTATTCTTATAGACTTTTATCATATATATTATATATTTAGAAATTAATATTATAATAAATGAAATAAACTAATTTATATATTTAAATTAAAACATGGTTAAAACAAAAATATGTAAATATTATATTTATACAGTTATTCATTATATTTACATAATTATCGAATATTTATCTATTTAAATAAAATATGAGTTAATATTTTTTTAAGTATTTAAAAATTTATTTATGTGTATACTTTTGAATTTTTAAACTTGTTGGATATTTTTTCCTTGTAAAAATTTTACGTGTAAAATTGTGCATTTAATTTTTCCCCTTTTTTTTTTTTTTCTACTTATTAATAAGATAAAATTAAATATTAGATTAATAGATATAGGTATTTATCTACTACCTTTTATTATTATTATGATAAATAATGGAGGAAATAAGATGTTGAATTCATATTTAAAAAAAAAAAAAAAAAAAAATTAAGTATATGTAAAATAAAGAAAAAGGTGATAAGTTAAATCTAAGATATATTAATTATGTGAAACAACTAAATAAAGTATTTTCTTATTATTATGATTGTACTCACTTTTTTTTTTTTTTATATTTTCATGCATAAGAAATATAGAATATATGAATTTATTTTTTTTTAATAGAAATTTTAAATTACTATTATTTTTTTTTTTTTTTTTTACATATATAAATTAGTAAATAATTTTCTAAAATAAGTATCAATAAATATTGAATAAAATTAAAAGAATTAATTTTTATAAATATATAAAAAAAGACTGATTTTATATTTATTAGATCACAACAATACATAAAAAGTTAATCACATATATATGACAATATATATATGCTTAAATGTATAATTAAGGGCACTAAAGTAAATAATTAAAATTATTCACATAAAGATATACACTGATTTACTATAGAATTCATATTTACATCATTAGTAATTAGATCTGGTGGTACAGTAACTGATTGACAGCACATTTGGCACATTTCTGTTAAGCACTCCTCTTTATTATTATCATTTTCGCATGAATTTTTTAATTCTTCATTAGGAGATTCAATACATGAATTTTTAAGAAAGTTAAAAATTTCGGATGTTTGAAAAACTTTATCATCCAATTTTTGACATAATTTTTCACATGTTTTCGTATTTTCATCATTTTCTGAGTCAATGTTTGCACAGCAAGTTTTGCAGAATTCATTTTGGCAGCTAGGATTTTCCTTATGATATTTATCGCAATAAGCTAATCTATCAATGATATTTTTATGAGTGGCACAGTAGTATATATCTTTTTTAATATCATTATTTGGTTCATCAAAAGAATGTCTAACAATTTCAGAATCTTTTTTTGTTTCATCAATTTCTTCCTTCTCTATATGATTTATTTCCTTTTTTGTTTCTTCATTTATTGTATCTTCTCCTATTTTTGAAAAAATAGGAACCATATTTTCGGAAGCTGACGGTGGGATAGGACTGTAGGGTTTAAAATCTAAAGGATGAAGGAAAATATTACTAAATGCTACATTTATACAATTATAAGAAGTAAAACCAACTTCATTTCCACTCTGTAAGTTTAGTCCTATTAAACTAAAAATTGGGTATGTCATTAAACCACTACCCATATTGACATTAATACTATTTGAACTAAATGATATGGTTACACGATTCCATACTTTTTCTTTATATGCGGAAATAATAGATTTAGCTAATATTTGAAATTTTCCATTGATATTTTGCCTTAAACGAGTAAAAGTAGAACCTATCTCTAATATAGTATAATTATTGGAATCTAAAAATTTAAATATGGCACCTACAATACCATTGCTACATTCAGGATAAATAGAAAATTTGAATATTCCCTCTTGACAAATTTTATTTTGTAAAATAATGAAAGAGGGTATCTCATTATGTGCACCTCCTCTAATATTAGATTTTTGTAAAATTACATGTTTTTCATTTCCTATATTATTAAAATAGCTCCAGTTTGATGGTCCACCAACACTATTTTCTGGATCAAATACTATATATGATTTGTTGAATTTTCCAACAAAGAATTCCTCATATACATTACAACTTAAAGGGGAAACATTATTATATATAGTATCTTTTGCTAAACATTCAGTAGATTCAACAACAGGTTTCGTAAATTGGGCATTATCCACTCCGTAAGTGTAAAAACCAATGGTTCCTCCTGAGTTAAAATCATCACTTACTATTATATTAGGATTAGGCAATTCATAGATTGGTTTATTTGTTTTAATGGTAGTAATTTTTATTTTAGAACCTCTGCATTCTATCCTTACTACAAACCAACTTCCTTCATCAAATCCTCCATCGTTGATAATAGCTAATTCTGTTGCTTCATTATTTTCAAATTTTAATAATCTTTTAAATCCATTTTGGCTATTGTTTAATTCAAACATATAATAATTGTATCTATCATATGCCCTGAAAATTAGTCCAACAGATCCTGTTCCTTTTGCATAAATATATGTAGAAAACACAAAATCATAAAAAGACTTATATCTTAAAAAAGCAAACGAACCAGTAAACAAATTACTTGCAAGGGATGAATTTAAAACACGTACATTTTGACTGAGTGTGGTTCCTGTTATGCCTTCATCTAAAGGATTTTCCATTATATTCCATTTCCCTCCTTGTTGTAATTGTACTGAATTTATTATTTCTAATGTATCGTATATATTTTCTGTGCTTTCTAATTTCCAAGATTCAAATTCCTTTTGTCTTAATCTTTCATCTATCAATGTTTCTAATTTATACTTTCCTTTATCTATCTCAGATTTAATTTTTGACGATAATAATTTTATCAAGTGAGATACTTTTTGAACATCTTTTAATGTCTCATTAGACAATAATTCTATATTTTTTTCAAAATGTTCTGTTGGCTTTAAATATCTTCTTGCATTAGAAACTATTTTTATAACTTGTTTGTTTATTAAAGCTAAAAATGTTGGATCAGAACTTCCAACTTGCTTATTAACAATTGTGATTAAATCGTTTATCGCATCTGCAGTAGATGGGTCTACATAAATATTTTCCTTCTCTTCCATATAATCCTTAGAGTTATCGATTTCCAGAAAAGTGAAATCACGTGTATAAGAAGGACCTGGACATTTGGGAGTAACATTAAACATTTTAAAAGCCATTTCTTGATTGTTATTTACATAACTTTCAGATATAATGCCATTTTGAAAAATTCCTTCAAATTCATTTAGAGCGTTTACGATTCTTAGATGAATTAAGAAATGCTTATCATAAGCACCTGCATGAATAGCTGACAAACAAATAGAGCTATCTTCAGAATATATACTTCCATCCCCTCCAATTACAGTTGCTTCAGTATCTCTTTCTAAACAATCATGAGGACATTTAACTAAATATTCGCTTCCAACAACTTTATCGATTTCATTAGCTTCTTTTAAAGTGGTTTTACAGTTTAAATTAATAAAGGTTTCGGGTAAATTAATTGAATTAATATTATCAGAACAAACAAATGCAGACATTTCAGAATTAGATGAATCAAAAAAAGCAACTCCTTCACTATTTACACCAAAAGTGTTTCCAGTAGGATTTCCAAATTTTGATACAATATCGTGAACATTTTCTTGAAAATCTAAAGAAAAAAAAGCTTCTGCACTTCTTCTAATGGCTAGAGGAACTGGATTTGTTATATTTATATTCATAATATGGAATAAATTTTTTAAAGAATTTATTTGATTTTCGTGATGTAAATGAATAGGATATAAACCGTATGTTGCACATACATTTTCCACATCCTTTAATTCTTTAATTAAATTAGTATCTATGGGAGGAACGTAGTATGTACCTCCTATTCTCATATCACAAAATACTCTTAAAACATTTTGAGAACATGATGGTAAAACGTAATAAAAACCAGATGGTGAACTAGGTAATGTTCTTTTTAAATGAAAACAGTTGTCAGCTGGATTTTCTGGTGTTTGACCTAATTCTTTTGTTGAAGTAGAATAATATGTACTTAACGAGTTAATATTAATTATATTCTGAGTTTGACTGATTACATCATAAATATTTCTAAGAATAGTATTTTTTATATTACTTATTTCACTATGTCTTTTTTCTTTTTCTGCTTTACATTTTTTCAGCTGAGGGCTCAATTTTTGAATTTTTAATGCCTCATTTTGTATTTTTTCTGCAAACTGTTGTAATTCTTTATCTAATCTTTTTAATTCTTTACCTTCTTGCATATGTACTTCGGAAACGAATTCAAAAAAATACTTATCTCTTGCATCATCTGCATCTTTTGCTTTGTCACAATCATCCACAATTGATTTAATTCTATTAGAGTATACTGAGAACTTTTTAATGCCATAAAATAATTCATCCTCTTCAGAAAACTCAGGATTAGGTGTTATAAGTTTCAATTTAATAAATTGAGCCTCTGTATTATGTAAATTATTTATAGTACTTCTTAAAAAATTAGCCAAGTTGCTACTTACCTCTTTATAATTTTCTCCATCAGTACTCAAAAATATAGAATATTTCGTAGCTGGATACTTCCAGTCAATTATGACTTTCTGTAATTTATATTTACTTCCTAAATTCACATCAAAGTAAACAGAATCAGGCGCTGTATCAATGTTAAAACCTTGAGAAATCCAGAATGTATCTAAGTTTCCATCTACAGCTTTATCTGGAGAAAATTTTTTATCTTGTCTAGACAGAGTGGAAGTAGCTTCTTTATGGAGTGCAACATCTAAACTACCTGATTTTGAACCATCTTGTGATAAACAAAAATTTCCGTTTCTTAAAATTTTCAATTGGTTATTCGGTAATAATTGCCAATTACTACGACCATCATTATGTTCTAAGCTGGAACTACAATCCTCAAGTATAATTTTACCTCCGTTAGCTGTTAAATTATCTTTTAAAGTTATACATAAATTATTAATTGGATTATAAATTTGATTTTTTGCATTCAATTTCCATAAGTCTCTACCATCTAAATAAGAAATAGAATTAATACATCCATCTAAAACTAATTCATTCGTTTCATCTATTTGTAAACACAGGTCTTGTGTTAAACTAGTCATTCCACTCTGTATTCTTAGAGTTGGATCTCTGGAACCCAATACATTCACGAAATTAATACCAAAATATTCATGTATTGCATGTCTCATCACCAATTTAATAGATTTTGCTCTAATTACATGGTTAAATATAATATTTTGAACAACATTTCCTTCAAAAAATAAAAATTCACATTAATAATAATACGAAGAACTTTTATGTATTTTCTTTTTACTTTTTTTTTTTATATATATTTTACCAGCCCTAGACTCAATAACTTGGTATGGTACTATTTCTTCATATGGTTCATTGCCATCGTAACTAGCTAATACAGAAACTTCCCCTGGGGAATAAGCCCAATGTATTATAATTCCATTAAGAGATCTAACATTTTTTAAATGACCTGTCCATGAAACAATATCATTAGCGTTATGTTTTCCTTCTGAACACCAATAACCTGAACCTTTTGTTATAGCATTTTCAGCTGCATATTGAGGTAATCCATTTTCTCCAATACTTGGAAATGTAGATGTTGCTTCACAATTTTCAAATTTAAAAAATGTATTGCTTATATCATCTTCACTTTTCACAAAAATAAAGAACAATAAAAATTTTATAAATACATAATTAAAAAACAATTTTGTCATAATTTTTTTTTTTTTTTATATATACTAAGAAAATGAAAAAAAAAAAGAAATTTGTACACACACAAAGAAAAAATTAGTATGTATATATTTAATAAGAAATTATATTTTTCTACATGAAACTTATAAAAATATTAATGAAAAAATTAAAAATTAAAGCTTAGAATTATAATATTTTTATTATTATAAAATAAGAATTTATACATATATATAAGTATATAAATATATATATGTAATATATTAAACAACTAATTCTGAAGATATTTAAAGCACATGTATCAATACACATAAAAAAAAAGTTTAAAAAAAAAAAAAAAATAAATAAATAATTAGAATAAGGTAACGATAATGATATAAAACAAATAAAAAGGTATAAAATTATATATATTATCCATTAAAACAATGTTACTTCAGTTGTCTATTTGTATTTAATAATATACAAAAGTTTATTTTAATATTTTTTCCCCTTATTAATGTTTATTAATTTACAAACTTTCTATATTCCCTATTAATATAAATTTTTTTTTTTTTATGCTACATAATTTTATATGTATGCACATATTGTCAGTAAATAAAAAAAATTTCGGTCTTTTTTTTTTTTTTTTTTTTTAGGTGTATAGACCGATAAAAAAAAAAAAAAAAGATACATTAATCAGTTGAATGATTTATATAGTATGAAGTTCAAATATTTTAATAATGAAAAAAAACATTTTTTAGATATTAGGAAAATATTATTAAAAAATTATATACTTTATTGAAACAAATATATTAATAAAAAAAAAAAAAAAAAAAAGGGACATAATAAATATATCTACAAAAATATTTTATACTCATATAATTAATGATTTATACACATCCTTTCATGGAAATAAAAAGAACTTTTTGCATCTGCTTTTATTCTTTCATTTAAATTTTTTTTTTTTTAATTATTTTCTCTTTTATTAATTTTTTCACAATCTTTTTTTTTATTAAAAATTTATTATATTAAAATACTTCTGTCTACCTTTCATATATTTATAATAAATTGTAATATGCAATAAAAAATTGTTGTAAAAATATTTAATTTAAAATTTCCAAAAATGTTAATGAGAATTTAAAGGCATTAAAAATGATTTTATTTATATACATTTTTGTTCATTATTATGTTCCTAGATTGTTTATGGGGAAATATAGTGGAGAAGTGTCATATTTTTAATATGTAAATGATTTTATTAGGAAATTATCATTTTATTTTTAATTTAAAAAATTTTCAATATTATGAATATATTATTTTTGCTAATTACCAAAAGAAAATATTAATAAAATTAGGAAGTCCATAAACATATTTTTTTTTTTTTTTATCTCTGTTTTTTTCTAAAACTTAAAAATTTATAGTATTACATTTTTGGTAAAAAAAATAATAAATAAAATAACATAGCTTCTTTTAATATATGAAATATTAAATTATTTTGAATTAAAGTCTTAAAAAAAAAAAAATTTAATTTTACTCAGAAAATATATTTTCGTAGAATTTACTTTGAAAAGATGAATATTTAATTTTCAGTTGCATTTAATCAAAATTTATCATCAATTTCTTTTTATGAATTCCATTTATTATTTTATTTTTTTATTTATTATTTATTTTTTTTTTTATTATATCTATTGAACTTTTTAGGAGGGAAATATTATAGACATAAAAATTTTATACAATTTATAATTTTGACCAACCTTAAAAGGAATAAAAAAGGTAAAATATCGAAACTGTATATATAAACAAACTCATAGTGTAAAAATGTGTAAGTTTTATTAATTTTTCTTTCTTTCTAAAAATGGATGCCGATATATACAAATATATATACATACATTCAGTAAAAACTATGTAATACATAAATGGTTTGAATAAACAAATACATATGTATATATATATTTATATGCAGAACATTTGTTTATATAAATTTATCTATGTAAATTTTATATATGATTATTTTATTTTATTTTTTATTTATTTTTTTTTTTTTTTTTTATAAAATATACATATAATAGTGAAATTTTAATTATAGTCATTTTAATCATTTATTTAAAAAAAATTAAAAAAAAAAAAAAAATAATAAATATGTAACAATTTTTATCGAGATATATTGATTTAAATTTTTTAATTTTCTCATTTTTCATTTAAATTCATAAAATAGTTATTTCAAATAAAAAATTTACATTTTTTTTTTAAAATAGCTAATATTTAATTTAAAAAAAAAAAAAAAAAAAAAAAAAAAAAAAAAAAAAAAAAAAATGCATCATATATATTTTATAAAAATTTAAAAACAATTATTTTTATGTACATAATAAAAAAAAAAATATTATACAATGAAAAAAGTTAATAGTGTAACATTCATATATATATGTATATAAATGTCATATATTTTATTTTTTTATTTATGGAATCTTAAACCACAAAAAACTTGATAATACTGTCAAAAAATGGATAAGAAGAATAAAACTATAGAATAATAATAATAAACATTACTATTTTAATTTTTTTATATAATAGAATATTAAAATTTTTTTATTTTATTTTTTCATTATTTATATATTTAATACATTTTAATGTATATTTAATATATATTAATTTTTCTTTTATTTAAATAAATAATATATATTTGTGTAAATATGTAATAATGGCATCATCACAAATACGCCAATTTGCTACTTTAATAGATCAGTTACCCTGTGAAGCTGATGATTTTAATTTAATGGAAAAGCTTGAAGATTACAGTAAATGCTTTGAAAGTTCTTTTCGTAATAACAATATAAAGAATTCAGATTCTTTTTTCCCATTTAATTCAAATGTGAATGATTATATAAGTAGTATATCTAACTCTCAGTTGAATCTGAACTATAATAATATAAATGAAAACAATTTTTCCAATTCTTCATTTAATGAAAATGGAAAGAAAAGTTTATATTCAGAAAATTCTAATACACAAAAAAAAAACAGTGAGCATGAAAATATAAAAAATATTAACGTAATCAATATAAATAAAAGTGAGTCTAATTTATGCACCAATAATGAACTACCTAAAAATATTAATAAAGCATCTACTTATGATGAAAATAATATAAATGTAAATAAGAATCAAAATGATACAAACAATGATAATAATTCTAATTCCTTATTTTCTCTTGTTAATAATTTACAAAACGATGAAAAAAACAATTACTTAGAAAAATTAAAAAATGAAATTGAAGGCACAACGTGCAAATACTTAGCAAATAAAAAAAGTTCTATTTATAAAAATAATCTTAGTGAAATTATTAATCATAATAATGAATACTTAGTAGATGTAAAGTATTCCAATAATAATAAAAGTAATGATAACATTTCATTATACAATTTAAATAATAATGTTAATGATGAGACAATCGAAAATAGAGGAGAAAATATCGTTTACAGATATGATAATACATTATCAAAATGTGTAAGTTATAATAATAAAAAAAATAATTTAGACAATTCAAAAATAAGTTCTTACATAAATAATGATGAAGAAAATCATGTAAATGATTTATTATTTCAGTATAAAAAGAAGATCAACTCAAGTAAACAAAAAAGAAATAAAAAAAAAAAAAAAAATTATAATATATATTAAAATTTTCTGCATAAATATTATTTATTTATTTTTTTTATTTCTTTTCATTTAATTTTATTATGGATTATATTATATATATAAATTAACTTTTATTAATTTTCTTTTTGTGTTAAAATGAAATTTAGAAAAATAATAAGATTTATAAAAAATGTTAACTTTTTTTTTATTTCATGTATATTTTTATTTTTTATTATAATTAAATGCATTAAATTTCTTATTGATACTAAATTGGTCATTTTATTGCACACCATAATTTATTTCCCTTTATTTTTCTTAAATCGTTTTTATTTTTTTATCAAATATATAATTATTATTTATATTTGTTGTTTTATTGATTGCTTAGGAGAAATAAATAAAGAAAATACATTAAACATGGTAAATATTAGTGAACAAAATGGAAATAATGATGAAAATAACATTAGCTCCAGTGACAACAATTTAAACAATGATAATATAAATAATAATAGAAAGATATTAAATAATAATGTAAATTTAAAATATTCCATTAATGAAAATTCAACTTCTGACAATAGAGAATTTTATGATATGTTAAAAAAAAATAATAATTTTAATAAAAATATCTTATTGACTAAAAAAGCAAAAGTCATCAAATTAGATTCAAATAAATCATTAATTATATTCCCCGTAAATATTCATGAATATGGAGAAAAATATATTGCTGTCAATCAAAAAGATCTTCTTGAGTATATTTCATCTTCAGTTGAGTTTGATAATGAAGACATTTCTTCATTAAAAATTAAAATTTATCAAAAAGAAAAGGAATTGCAGAATATCAAAGCTGCTTATAGTATGCAAACAACAAATATACATTATTTGATTAATAGAGTTATATTTAAGGAATGCGAATATGAGCAATTAAAACATAAAAGTTTTACATTAGAACATGAGATAAATAAATTAATTCAAGAAATCAATTCACTTATTAACCAGAGTAAGGAAGGAGTGTATATGCAGAAATTTTTTATAGATTATAAATGTAAGTGCATATTAAAATTACAAGAATTACAGCCACTATTAGGTTCGTATTACCATGATATTTTTCATTATATAACTTCATGCAGAACATTAGGACAATTAAGTATATGGATTCCAGCATTTGAAATAAAAAATGATTCATTGGAATCAATTGCTAATCATTTAATAAAAATTTTACTAAATGGATTAGGTGCACCTTTTAATACATCTCCCCAATACTTTTTATCAAACAAGTATTTACTGAAAAAATCTATATCTATGGAATCGGAAGAAGATACATTTTTAAATAATTTAGCAAAAAGAAAAATTATTGATAATTATTTAGTAAATAATTTAAATAGTTTTAATACAACAAAGGAAAATAATTCACATCTATCTAATTGTCAATCTTTATCATTAAACAGTGAATCTTCTTCTATTATGGGAACAGAAGAATTATTTTTTAACTCTTCTAAATTTCCTTCTATGCATTCGGTTATTTTAAAGAATAACAAAAATATTAAAAAAAATGAAAAACTATTTAATGAACTTAATAGATCTAACACAACACCTGAACTATTATGTATTCATAATGAGTCATATAACTTCAGTGATGTTTGCAATGGTAAAAATAATAGAGAAGCATTTATATGTAATAGTCAGAATGAACAAAAATACGATAATTTAATGGTGGATAAAGAAAATTTTAAAAAAAGAAAACAACCCATAATAGATAATGAAGAGAAAGAAAACGAAAAAATTCGATGCAGTAATAAAACAGTGAAAAAAAGAAACATAGAAAATGATGAAGAAAGAGAAAAAGAAGGAAGTATTAATGAAATGAAATACAAATTAAAAGAAATGCAACAATCAAAAGAATATTATGAAGAAATAAAGCTTAAAGAAATATTGAAGGAAAATCAAATTTCTTTTGAGAATCAAATGGAAAAAAATTTAGGCAAAGAAAAAAGTAAAAAAGATGATAAGAAGGATGAAGTAAATAATATCTTGGAAAAGGAAAATAATAAAGATGATAATATTCATGAGATATATAATAATACTGTGAAGAAAGAAAAAAAAACTAGTAAAGAAAAAGAAAAAAGAAAAAATAAAGAAAATAATGCTATAGTTGAAATGGGAACAACTGCGGAAATAAAAATTATTAACGAAAATAACGGGGAAAAAGTATTTAATGAAGAAAAAAACATAGAAAAGGAATCTAAGAAAGAAACAAATATAGAAAAAGATATGAATAGAAAAAAAAGTATAGAACATGAATTAAGAAAAAAGAAAAGTATAGAATATGAAACAGTTAAAAAAATTAAAGTAGAACAAATGGAATTAGTAAAAAAAAAAAGTATAGAACAAGACACATTTAAAAAAAGTAAAATAGAACAACAGGAATCACTTAAACAAAAAACTACCGAAGAAAAAGGTAAAGAAAAATATTATGAATCAAAAAATGCTAAGGAAAAAGAAAAACAAAATGAAAATTTAAAGGATAAATGCATAAGTAAAAATAATAAAAAAAGCAACGATATTAATAAGAAAAAAAGTTTCAGAAAAGAATTAGATAAAATAATTGAAGAAAAAAATGAATCAAAAAAGAAGAAAAAATGTAAAAATGAAAAATTCTTTAAAGCTAAATTGAAAAAAAATTAAATATATATTAATTTTTTTTTTTTTTTTACAAAAGAAAAGGCATTCTATGGAAATCTTAAAAATAATAAATAAAATTAAAAAATTTTTATAAAAAGTAAATGGAAAAATTAAAATAAAATAAAATAAAAGTATTAATATAACAAAAAAGCAAAAAAAAAAAAAAAAAAAAAAAAAAAAACAAAACAAATTGTATAGTTATACATATAATTGGACAATATTAAAAAAATTATTATTTTAAAATATCAATTTTCAATAAAAGTTAGTAGTGACATAATAAATATTATATATTACGTGAAAACAATGAAAATGACAGAATTAATAGTAGTAAATATCGAAAAAATGTAAAATTACATTTGACTTAATAGGAAACCCTTCTAATGCAAGTCATGTATAGTTAAAAGAACTCTTTTTAACAATATAAAAAACAAAATCATGTAGTTTCATTTTTATTCTTTATATTAGTAATTTGTTACTTTTGTTTTATTTAAAAGTTGTATAAATATATACAAGTATATATTAGTGAAAAAGTAAAATTTAAATTTGTAAATAAAATATTGAGTATTAAATTATTTTTATACCCATTTCCGTTTATAAATGTGATAAACACTTTAAGTTTCATACATCTTTAATAAAAAAATAATATTTTTTTAAGAAGTATACCATATAATACATTTGTCATATCATTAAAATTCTTCACCTTTTTTTTTTTTTGAGCGTAAAAATCTTTGATAAGATCATAAAGGCCAAACAGAAATACACATTTAATTTTTTTAATCATATATAAAAAAGCAATAACATATAAACATATTCATGTTTCTTTATTAAATTAAATTTTTTTTTTTTTTTTTATATGTATATTTGTTTTTTATATTTATAAAGAGAGTTATAATTAAATAATTATAAGAACACTCCTATGATTATTATAATTATTTTCATTGATATCATTTTTTCAGTAGATATATTTAATCATTTTTTATAATAAAAAATAAAATTTTACATTTACCAATATATATATTTATAATATGCATTATGTCATTAGTTTTAATATTAGTTAAAAAGAACATGAATTTTTCCCAAAAAGTTTATATTTTTATTTTTTTGTAAAATTACATTGAAATGCAATTTAAATTTAATGAAGCATACTATTATGATTTTAGTTTTTTTCAGTTTTTTTTTTTTTTTTTTTTTTTTTTTTTTTTTTTTTTTTTGTTTTTTTTTTTTTTTTTTTAAGCACATTTTTCTCTCTTGCTCATTTTTTTTATATATGAACAAATAAACGTTCACACATTTAAAATAAAAAAAAAATACGACAGATTATGTCTAGAATAAAAATATTGTTTTTAGGGTTTGACCTGCAAAAATATTTATATATTCATAATTATAACTTATACGCCTATCTACTCAATTTTTTATTTTTATTTTTTTTATAAATATTACGAAATATTAATTTAAATTTTTGTATGTAAAAAGACTTATTATATATATTTTTTCAACAAATAAACTTTTTTTTTTCTTTTAAACAGCATTTTAAAGTTTAAAAAAATCATATTTTAATTCTATAAAAACTTATAAAAACAAAAAAATTATTTATTCAAAGGAAAAATATTTAAAAAAAAATAATTTTTTTCCTACGTATATTATAATATATTTTCTATACTATTGGCTAATTTATTGCATGCATTGCACTACCTTTTGCACAGATTTTCTAAATACTTGAAATAATATATTTTATTTAATTAGTTATGTATTTTTAAAAATATAAAATAAAATAATTTAGTAAATATAAATTATATAAATATAAAAACAAGAATATGTTAATACAGTATATAGATACACTTTTTTGCTTCTTTACAACCTACATTTATGGTTAGAATAAGCAAATATATACCTAAAAATAAAGCTGTACATTGAATAATAGACTTTCAAAAAGCTGAAATATATAGTATCTTAAAAAAAATAGAAAAAAAATAATATTTATAAGTATCCATATAATTAATAATTAGACAATAATTATTATAATTCAATAATAAAAATGCATATTAATAGAATATTGCATTTCTTTTTTCTTTTTAATTATTTTATTTCGAATTTATATAAAAAAAATTGATTATTTTATATATATATATATGTATATATCTATAATGAATCTTTTTGGAATAAAGAAAATATAGAAATAAGATTATTAAAAAAAAAAAAAAAAAAAAAAAAAAAGATATAAAAGTAAATGAGAATAATATCTGTAGGTTTCACTATATACGAAGCACAAAATTTAGAATTTGATGATAAAGTTTTATTAGATCCATTAGTGATTGTTCGATGTTGTAACAATGAATATATAACAAAAAAAAAAAAAAAAAAATACAACGCTGTAAATTGGGAGGAAAGTCATATATGGGATAGAATAGTTCTATCTGAAATAGAATGGAATGTAGCAAAAATAGAGTTTGAAGTTCAGAGTGCAAATACATTTTGGAGAAATGAAACAATTGGTGTAATATCTTTTGAATTAAAATTAATTAAGAATAAAAAAAATCATCAGATTCAAGGAATATATCCAATATTATACAAAAATGGAACAGAAATAAGAGGGCAATTAAGATTAAAAGTTATGGTATGTGATGAAAAGGACTATGTAACGAATAACAATATATTTAACGATTTAGCGGAAAAGAATGATTATAATATTTCAGATAATGATGAACTATATACAGATTTAAGTAAAGCAGTAGTTGAGGAAAATATTGCTACTCTAAGAGACAAAAAGTCAAGATTTTATTATTTATATGTAAATATTCATAAAATAGAAGATATATATGTAGATATTAACAAAAAGAATTATAGAGATCTCTATATAACGTGTGAGTTCAATGGATGTCATTTAAAATCAAGTCAAGGAAGAAATTGTACCAACTATACTTTTAATGAATGCTTTAAAATTCCTATTGCTACTCCAATTTTAGAAGATTCTATTGTTATTAAAATATGGGATTGGAATTTTTTATCAAATGACGAGTTATTAGCTATTGGTGTTTTATCATTTACTCAAATAAAAAATAAGCCAATTAACCCTACATGGTTTAATTTATATGGTTTTCACAAAAATGAAATGAATTTAGAAAACGATATAAATGATAAAATATATAATGACTTTAGTGTATCTCTAGAAGGAAATTTTTATTTGGGAAGAATCTGCATTAGTTCATATGTTGAAAGATTAAATAATTTTGATAATTTAAATGTAGCTATAACACAAAGTTGTTTAGCTTATGACGAACCCTTATCTGTGCCCATTACTTTATTATGTGATGTTTATTTAGTGACAGGAATATTAGCAGAAAATATTTATGTACAGTTGTGTTGTGGTCCATATAAGAGAAAAACAGATTATGTGAATGCTAATGAAATAAATAATAATGACAGAAAAAAAAATAATAATAAAAATAAGAAAAAATATTATCCTAAAAAAGAAGAGGAATTTTTTAATTTATTCAATTTTGATAATTTATTAAATTTAGATAATTTTTTTAATAAAATTACTGAAAAACAAAACATTATAGAAGATAATGAAGAAACAGAATTTTATTTTAGTTCTAGAAAAGGTAAAATAGAAAACATGAAATTATGCGTCGTTCATGATGAATTACAACAGTGGGATATTATTATAAATGTTTATGAAAAAAAAAAAAGTTATAATAATACAAGTTTCTTTAATAATTTTTTAAGTAATAATAATAATTATGCTAATATAGCAGAAGAAGAATCCAAATTAACTGATTATCAAAAATACAAAAAAAGAAAATATGAAATAGAAGAATATGAACAACAAACAGATAATAATGATAGGAGAATTGCTTATTATAGAATGCCTTTAAAAAATGTTCTCCTACATAATGAAAAAATATCAAGATGTCCTATATGGATTCCTTTAAAAAATATTCCAAAAAATGTTAACGGAGATTTTAATTGTATGTATAATATTTTACAAAATGGTTCTATATTAATTAATTTAGAAAAATCATATGATGTCCAATTAGGAGTAAATAAAAGAAAAAATTTAATTCCTGTAAATTATGAATTAAGATGTTATATATATGCCTGTAGAAACATAATTTCTAATTTTAATGATTCTCCAAATACATTTGTTCATATATCTTGTTCTGGAAAAATGAAAATAACATCATTAGTCTTAAATAATTCTAATCCTGTATTTTTACAATGTTTAAAATTAAATATAAATATATTAACTGATTATTCTGTTGGTTTACCAACTATACCTCTTATTATAGTAACATTATATGAATTTCATAATAACACATTTTATTTTATTGGAAGATGCTTTTGTAACTATGATATTTACTTGAAGGATAACTATAAAAAGTATAACTTCATTAATAGAGGTTCTACTTACAATGTTGTTGAGCAAATAAGGCCAAGATGGGTTAAACTAAAAGGTAGAAAACATATAAAAGCAATGTATACAAATAATTTATGGCAACAGTACGGAAATGATAAAAGGATAATACAAGAATCTTTATATGAAAAACAAAAAAATATTTATAATAATAAAGAAAATACATTCCAATATAATGATTTATTATGTGGAGAAAGAGTTGGTGATATTTTATTATACTTTGAACTAGTACAATCAAAAGATGCAATTAAAATACCAATTTATCCTATGATAGCACAAATAAAAAAATGTTCCTTATCATTCTACTGCATGTCCCTAGAAAATTTAATTTTAATGAAGAAACAAAACTATTTTGAAGCTATATTAAATAAATCTGTTGAAAAAAATATTTCTCACCCTATTATTGTTTTATCTATAACTTCTTATTCTTCTTATGGTAAGAAAAAAAATGAATTATTAATTAAATATGAAAAATCTTTCAAAGCAAATACAAGAATACAATTGAAAAATTGGAAAAATTCATTTAATCAACAAAGTTTTGAAATGTTTTCTATTGAAAAAATGGATATTGATATACCATTAGATCCAATTTTTGATCCTACACTAAATATTAAAGTGTACAATAAAAAAATTAAACAAAAGTATTTTATTGGAGAAACAAATATATCTCTAGTCCCTTACATACCATGGATTAAGAATATTGATGAAGTTATACATTATTTGCAAGCACATGATGATTATTCAGAAACTATAAATTTTAAAAATATAGATAGTGCTTTTGATATATATAAAAACAAGAATGCGGCTCTAGTGATCACAGCTATATCATTAGCTGATTGTGAACACACAATTAATTTAAAAGAAGAATTAAACAAATATGAAAATGATGACGACGATATGTGGAATCAAATACCTCTTTTTAGTATGGGAAAAGAAGAACAAAATAATATAAATAACAAAAATTCCATTAAAAATGAAAATACTATTCTAAATAATAATTTTCCTAACAATATGAATAATATCCATAATAATATGATTCAAAATAACATATATGATTATAATAAAATGATAGACAACAGTATGTATAATAGTAGTTTGAATAAAAATGATGTTTATATGAATAATAAAGTTATGAAAAGTTACAATTATGAAAATATTCCAATGGATAGTATATGTAACATTAACACAATGGTAAATGATGTGGATGCACAGAAAATATATAATGATAACACAATTACTAATAATATGATTGACAGTAATATGTATTACAATAATAATATGATGGTGAATAATTTGTATAAGAATAATATTTATAATCCATCAAATTATGGTATGATTAACTACAATAATAATTATACTAATAATATACAAAGCTTTACATATAATGGTGTAAATATTGGGAACGATTTCTGCAATAATCCATCTAACATGTACAATAATAATCCATATAATAAATACCATAATTTTGATTCCTATTATAATCCATATAAAAGAGATGTTTATAATGTAAAGTTTAATGATAATGTTTATAAATTGTTTGATGATGGAGTTCCCGAAATAATTAAATTAACTTATAATATAAAAAATTATCCATATATAAAAATTTTAACTAGTAAATTTATATTAAATGTCCATATTCCACCACGATTTATTATATACGTTGAAGGAGATAAATTAAATACTGAAAAATTTATAAAAAATATCCATCGTGCATCTGTTGATGGAATATTAGAAAATTACTTAGACGATATATTAATACCATCCATTCCTTTAAAAAAGAAATGTAATGGTTTTTCATTGGATAACGAATCAGGAGAAAATAAAATACAAAAAGAAGGAATTTCTTTTGGATGCTTTGAAAAATTTCCTTTCATTGAGTTATGTGGTGGATATATAAAATGCTTTGCAAAAATAAAATATCGAAACTTAATATCTCAGAATATTCCATTAAGTTTAAAAGACATAGATAGCCAAAATGTTTTTCGAAAAAAATTTAGAGGAGTAAATAGGATACCTTTATACTTAAAAATTAGGGTGTATGTTTTAAGAGGAATAGGAATATATGGAATAAATAATGAATATACGGCTAATCCTTATTTAATTTTTTCTTTAGGTGAAAAGACATCTAATCTAAGAAACTCTTTTAAAGAATGTAATATAAATCCAGAGTTTCGTTGCTTATGGGAGAGTGAAGCTATTTTTCCTGAAGATGAAATATTAACGATAAGTGTATATAGTGCAGAAAATAGTTATGATAAGCAAATAAATGATATGTATATAGGATCTACAGAAATAAATTTATTCGACAGATGGATGAGTAAAGAATGGAGACATATGATGAAAAAAAATAAAATACCAATAGAATATAGACCATTATATAATAATTATTTAAAAGGAAAAACTGATAATATTTATAATAAAATTAATAGTTGGAATAATATTTTCTCATTTTTTGATATTTTCACACATTTGATAAAATATTCTACGAGCAAAAGTTATGTAAAAGAAGATCAAACATTTCTAAAAAATTCGGAAAGAAATAACTATGGGATATTAGAAATGTGGGTAGAAATTATGGATTATGAACAATCAAAAAAAATTCCTATACATAAAATGGTATCACCTAAAAAAACTGAAATAGAAATAAGAATAATAATATGGAGATGCACTATATTATCTAATGAAGAAAATGGGAATAGAACATTAGATTTAATAATTACCTCGGAATTAGATTGCCCAACTTATAATGGGAAAAATGCAAATATTCAATCAACAGATGTACATTATAATTGTAAATCAGGTAATGCAATATTTAATTGGAGAATTGTATATCCAAATATAACTCATCCATTAAATACTTGTTTTGTGCAATTGGCTGCTTATAATAACAACAATGTTGGGGTTAGTGAATTTTTGGGAGAAGTTAATTTGGAACTATCCAAATATGTGCATAAAGCATCACAAATAATGAATAAATTTGAACTTGATGCAGAATTAAAACTGAGAAAAAAAAATGGATATGAAATAGAAAATAATTATAATGGTTACATACAGGTAACAGTACAATTTATTCCTCAAGCAAAAGCGAATATAAAACAAGCTGGTTTAGGCAGAGATGAGCCAAATAGACATCCATATTTAAGAACACCTGATAGTGGTAGAGAATGGAATGATTTCATTAGCTCAATTGGTTTTAATGATATTTATAAACCTTTTTGGAATTGGCTAAAAATATTTTTTATTTGTCTTTTAATAATATGGGTATTTGTCTTATCATTTGTTTATCCTTCCTTATTATTATAGATAATTAAACTATGGTTAATAGCATATAATAATTTATATTTTGCCATATGTATTTTTTAATTTATGTTTTTAATTTTTTATAATTCCTAAAATTATATAAATTTTCAACGTATTTTTTAGATTTTTCTTATTTTAAATATTCTTTTTAATTTTATTTCAAGTATTTTTTTTTAAGTGCATTTAACTTTAAGGGTTATTATCCTTTTAAATTTTATTTCAACTTTAAGCTTTCCTTATATGTATTTTTTAATTTTTGGTTCATTTTTTTTTTTTTTTTTTTCATTTATTACTTATTTTCAATTATTTTGTCTTCCATAAAACTCTTTTTAATTCTTATAACTTTATGTTTTTGTTAATTTTTTTTTTCATTTAGTTCAAAATTCCAATATATGTAATTTATACAATTTTATAAGTTTTAAAAAGAGGCATAGTTACAAAAAAAAAAAAAAAAAAATAATATAATTTATATAAATTAGCGCATATGTGTATACCAGAATTATGATTGTCAATTGTAACAAAATGTAACTTTCATATGAAAAAAAAAATAAAACTCTTAAGATTTTTAATTTAAAAATCAAATAATTATTATTAAATTTTTAATGAAAAAAAATTCTGAATTGAGATAATGGGACAACAAAAGAATAAATAACTTATCTTTATTATAGAAAAATAAAATAATAAATTTAAAGACGGAAAACATTTTATATTCAAATATTTATAGCATAAGAATAATTTCTATTTTTAAAAAAAATAAAATAAAGATAAATTACAAAAAAAATATATATATATATATATAAATTAAGAAAAAAGGTTGATATATATATGTTTTTTAGGTAAATATTTTATAAAGTATCAGGAAAATTTCCTATATTTATAAAATCTTGAAATCTTTCATTATTTTTAAAATAAGATAGTCTAACTTTCATAAGAACAGGTTTTTTTTTAAATAATTTATTAACAATTTTTAGATTTTGAGTAATTTTTGTCTTTTCGAAAGGTAATAATTCGCTGGATGAAGCTGGGAATATTTCTAAATTTATATAATTAGGAACTACAGCCTATAAATAAAGAGAAATAATCATATAAATATATAAATTATATATATATATAAATATGTGAAAACATATTAATACATAAAATTAAAAGTAAAATGTAAAAATAAAAATTCAAAATAAATTATTCTTGCCTCAAAAATAAAAGAACTTATTAATGTATTTGATTTATTTGAATATGTAGCTTTAATAATAGTAATTTCTGAATCTAAGTTTTCCTTTTCAAAATTAAATATAATTTCAATATCATCTTTTTCATATATTTTCATAGGATTTATTTGAACTTGTTCTACTCTTTCATCTATCATATTCAACTACAAATAAGCAATAGATATATATATATATATATATATAAATACTGTAAGAGTAACATATATGCATATATTTAAATGAATCCAATTAAGACTATATATCACATGTAATATAGGAGAATTTATAACAAAATATATATATATATATATATATATATATATATATATATATATATATATTAAAATTTACATTTAAAATATCATTTTTCTCATCTGTTTGTATATCATCCAAAAGCAAATTTAAAGAATCGTTTTCTACAAAAATGAATTAAAAAAAAAAAATTATGATCAATGTGTAGTTGTTTATATATAAAAATATGTAATGATAAAATGTTTTACAATAATGAATGTTATTCTAAAAAATATTTGACAATCGCAATATAAATATATATATGCAAAGATAAATAATCAAACAAGAAAAATTTTACCATTTCCATTTGTAATATTTTTTAAATTATTTTTTGATTGATCTATTGAAATATTTCCAAAAAGGTCTGCCAAGATATCTTCATTTTTTTTATTTATAATCTCTAAGTCATTTTCATTTTTCGTACTAGTATTTGATAAATTATCAATAATTGTTTCTTTATTTGTTACATATTCATTTATATTTAAATTATCATTAGTATTAAAAGCATCAATAATATTAAGGTCTCCTTTTTTGTTAAAATTTTCATTTATATTGTCATTATTATTTTTAGTAAGATTATTACTTATATCCGGGTTATCTTTTCCGACAAAATTATCATTACTTTTATTGTTTGAGTTTTGTAATCCTAGTACATCATCAAGGTCCAATAAATCTACATAAGTATCATTTAAATTATCATTAATTACATAATTTTCTGTATTCTTCTTATTAGAAATATCAACAGTTTTATCATCATAATCTACACATTCTTCATTTTCTTGTAATTCTTTTTTTTTATTTATTTTTTTATTACAAGGCATACGTAATAAAACATAGTCTCTAATATCATCCCACTGAGGATTCATAAATTCATGAAATTCACACGCCCTCTGTTGTATTTCTATGCATTTATTTTTTTTATATTTTTGAATTATTTTTTCTATTTTCTTTTTTTGAGAAGGAATCCTTACTGTTAATTTACTGAGGCAAATTAAAATATATTGTAAAATAATGTTATTATCATCATTATTTATATTTTCATTTATGTTACAACATATATTAAAATTGCTACTATTAGAAGTGTCTTCCAAAATATTTAAAGATTTATTATATATAATATTATGGATAGGGTCTTTTATGTTTATGTTGTGTAATTCCCTAATGCTATTACCTTCATACGTTTTAATTATTTTTTCTAATAAATCAAAAATATCATCATATGTGACAGTTATCACTTCTTGATCTGGGCCTATATTTTTTTCTTGAATTAATAAATCTCCAAATTCCCCAATACACCATATACCAACTTGTATTAATGCATACTGATCTAAGTTTTCTCTAATAGAAAAAAAAAGCTTAAATACCACATATGAATGAAATTTGGGATTTTGTAAAAGATAATAAATAAAGTCATCTTTAATATGATCTTGTATAAAATTTCCAGCTAAACAGAATAATTTTATATATGTATCTAATAAATATTGAATATTTGGTGCATATTTATTGACAGAAACACAAATATTAGAAACAATATCGCTTTTAATTTCTATATCAGCTACTAATAAATAGTTTAATAATTCTTTCACCATAGTTTTTAAAGATTCTTTTGTAATAAGTGCAAAAGCAACATCCAAGGCTTTCTTTCTTATACTAATATCCTGATCTTTTAAACATTCTATAATAGTATTTCTATATATATGTAATGTTTTAGGATCTTTTTTTAATAATTTTTGCAAAGTGCATAAACCAACATATCTTATATTATTATCATTGTTCTGTAAAAATTTTCCTAAAACGTTTACAGCTAATACTAATAAACCAGGATCTGTAGATATATAGGTTATTGTTTTAACACATTCATATAAAATTGCATTTCCTACATTTTTCAGAGAATCAGTATTAGTAGCTACTTGTGCCAATATAGAATTTACCTCTTCCATATCATAGGAATTATTTTCATTTATATTAATATTATTTTTTACTTCTAAATTATTTTCTTTCGATAAATTATCATTAGATATGCTCTTACTTAATTCTTTTTCACTAAGTGTGTTGTTAAAGTGATTTCCTGTTCCTTCCATTTTCACATTGATATATTTTGTTTCAGATTCATTTTCATTAACATTTTCTTCTGAGTTTAAGTATTTTAATAATTTTAATATTTTAACTTGCAAAAAAGGATCATTTATACCATATATATCGTATTCTGCTCCATGTGAATATCCTGACATAACACAACTTTTTAAAATTTTAACAAGTTTATTTGTATGAACTTTTAAAATGTTTTTGTATTGAGGCCTTTTTTCTATTAATGTAATCATTAAACTAATTCCTGCACTCAAAACACCGTGGTTTCTATCATCTAACAAATTACTAATTTTATCTAAAAATAATTCTTCTATATCATTTGTTTTTTTTAATATACGAATAGCACACATGGTCGCCTTCTTTTTTATGTAGGGATTATTAATATTGATCATATCAAGGATTTCATGACTTAAAGAAGTACACATTTCACTATTTGCAATATTTCCTAAAGCACATAAAGCTATTCCATTGATATACTGATTACTATTTCTCAAATCATTCTTAATGGAATTTGTTACAAGCATTAAAATATCAGTATTTTCATCTAACAATATAGTTAATCCCAAATATCCAATTCTTTTATAAGAAAATTTATTTGACGCAATTAATTTTAAACATTCTATTTGTCCGAAATGAGTAGGATAACCTAGCATATTTATAAACAAAAGTTTAGCCACATTTCTATGCCTATAAATATTATCTTCTTCCTTAAATGCAGTTCTAATTAATGCACATTCTTTAGCAACAACTGATCTTTCTTCAGCCGCAGTTTTACAACTTCGTATGTTTCGAATTAACTCTCTTAATTTTATTGACATTACTTTATATTTTTTTCTTTTCTAGTTTTTTTTTTTTTTTTTCTTCCTTTTATATTTCTCTTTAAGTTTATATTTTTCCTTCTTTTTTCTTATTTCTTATTATTTTTTTTTTTCTTGTTATTATTTCTTTTTTCTTATTTCTTTTTTTTTTTTTTTTTTTTTTTTTTTTTTTTTTTTTTTATAAACTTTTTAGGCCACTATTTTTTAATATTTTTACGCAATTTTATATATCTAAAAAAAAAAAAAAAAAAAAATAAAATATTATTCTTATATATGTTAAATAAAACTTTAGAAATTAGTATTACATGATTATCCATAAAAGATTCATATATAAAGAAAATAAAAAATTATTCATATATATATATGTAATATTTAATTAAATGAATATAAAGAAAAATTATATCATAAAAAACATGTATCTTGTTGAATACCTATTTATCCATTGAAAAAAAATTAAAAATATATTATTTATATATGTTTTTGTTATGTCTTTAACAAAAAAAAAAAAAAAAAAAAAAAAAAAAAAATGAAAAAAGGATTACAAAATAATTATATGCTTAAATTGGTTATAGAACAATACAGTTAAAATTTTATTATTTATATTTTTAAAAATATGATTGTTATGCCTTTAGCCTATGTGTGTTAGTACGCTTTTTGAATAAAATAAAGAAAATTTATTTTTTTTTTTTTTTTTATACATGCTTATTATAATTAATGATAGCAATAGTTTTATTTGTAATAATTTTAAATCTATGTGTTAAGAATATGAATTTCTAAAAAATTAGAGAAAAAAAAATGTAATATGTAAAATATATAATAGATTAATATTTGAATATTCAAGAAAAAAAAATATATTATTCCTTAAAAAAAGTTTCATATTTTAATAATAAAATTTAAAAAAAAAATTGATATTCTAAAATTGTTTATTTGATTATATGATATTCTTTTTGAGTAGATAAGTACTTGTATATAATGTTAAAAATTATATGAATCCTATTTTTTTAATTTATATAGTACAAAGAAAAAATAATATAAAACTATGACAATTTATTTTTAATGTTTTATGAATAATTTTTATTAAAAAAAAATTATTAATATAAATTAATTTTTATAAGAATAATTCATATATTAATATATATTCTTTAATTTTTCAACAAAATAATAAATTATAATAAAAATACTATATATGTGGATATATATTAGCTTATGAAGGAAAAAAAGAAGAGAATTCTTTTAATGCATCTATTTTTTATATAAATCTTATTTTATAACAATAAATTATAATTTTTTTTTTTCTTATATCGATTATAGTATATATGAATAGAAGAATATAATTTTATTGTTATGTATATTCATTTTTACTAAGGAAACTTTTTATGGTTAATTTAAATAAACATATTTCAATATACCTCTCTTTTACAGAAATGAAAGAAAACAAATATATTGAGAAAAAGTTAATTATTTAAATATTAAATTACATATTCAATTAGGAAAAACTATCTAATATTTTTAGAAAAATTTCTTATTTTAAATAATTTTAAAATCTACCAATGCGAAGATAAACATGAAAAACAAAGATTAAAATGATAAATAATAGTATGATAGAAAAAAAAATAAACATATTTTTATAAGAGAAAAAAAAAAAATCATTATACTATTACTTTGTTTTTATTTTGCTTTTTCAAAATTTTTTCAATACAAAAGAAAAAAAAGTAGATAAAATAAAATTGTTATTACAAAGCTAAATGTATTATATATTTAATTAAAATTTTAGATTAAAAAATTATTATTATATAAAATTTCATTACAGTAATTATTACATTGTTAAAAACTTTAAATTTTATATAATATTAAAATTAATATTACTATAGCTAATATACAAAGAAAATTTTGTACATTAAAAAAAAAAAAAGAAGATAATTTAAAAATATTACATTATAATGATTATTTATATGTGGTAAAAAAATGAAGATCAATTAATAAGCATCATATGCTAGATATGGGTATTTTTTTTATATTTTTTAACAATTTTCTGAATAAGAAAATTAATTTTTATTTTGTATATTATTATGAATAAGTTTTTGTTTTAAGTTAATAATTTTTTTTACCATGATTTCATATTGCTAAATTATTATGGAAATTTTTCATTTTTATGTCTTTCCAAATATGTATTAAATTGCATATTGTATCATAAAAATAGTTGTCCTCAATATTATTTTGCATAAAAAGAAAAAAAAAGTGCAAATGATTTTTATATAAAAAAATTATTTATTTATTTATACAATTCATTATAAGCTTCTCTTTATTTAAAATTTAATTTTTTTAATTTTTTTTTTTTTTCTTTCTTTTTTAAATGGTATAAATAAAAAAAAAATTTTTCCTCTTAAAAGTATTAAAATAATTAAAATAAAATTAAACAAAAAAAAAAAGGGAAACTGTAGAATACATTCATGCGGTTTATAATATTTTTACATTTAATAAAATTTTCAAGATTAATAAATTAAAAAAGAAAAAATAATGAAAAAATTAAATTTAAATGATTATTTTAATTTGCAGTATTATAAAAGTGTATTTTTAAGTTTTTTAAAAAATGATAACAAGACAAGTATTTTCAATATGCCATTGAGAGATCATAATATAGATGATACAGTAATTAGGTCTTTTTTAAAATCGAAAGATTTATCTGAAAATGATAAAAAAATAGTAGAATTATATAATGATAAGAAAATAAGCAAAATCATGTTGGTTAAATATATTGGAAGGAAAGACAAAACGTGGTTTAGAGGAAAGATACATTTAATGTTAGTATTTTTATCTCCGATATGGATATTTCATATGCTAAATTTATCAAAAACACTTACGACAAAAATATGTACATCTGTAGCAATACTGTGTATTTTTTTTAATTTTTTTGCATCTTTTTTATTCCACAATTTTGAATGGAACCCACATTTTTTTTTTTTTATTGAAAAATTGGATCATTTTGGTATTTTCTTAATGATAAGCGGATCTTCATTACCTGTACAGGCATTATTATTCAATAAAGGGAAACTCCTATTATTTATATCACTTCAATCTATGTCTATATTATTTGGATTTTTGTGTATTTTTTGCGGTTGTTTTTCTTCAGGAAATAGATTTATAAGAACATTTACTTTTTTATCAGCAGGGTTCTTACATTCAGTATTTATAAAGGATTATTTTATTTCATTATATACTAGTGAATTAATATTTTTAGTATCATTAGCTGTTTTGTATGTTATTGGAGCTGTTATATATTCAATAAAAAAACCAAACGTCCTTCCAGGTATAATTATTATTTATATTATTTTTATATCTTTACATATTTAATATATATACATATATATAGTGTGTGTGAAGTCTTATCTTTATTAATTTAAATAATTATTTTTATTTTTCTCATTATTTTTTCTAACTTTTTCTTTAAAATTATTTTCATTTTTTTTTTTTTCAATTCACAGGTCTAATTGGGTTTCATGAATTATTTCATTTTTGTTGCTTAGGAAGTGCCCTTTGTACTTTTGCTCTAAATTGTAGTGTTATAAAAAGAAACACGCAATAATATTCGTGTTTAATTTTTCCTTCAACATTATTTAAAAAATAACACTTCAATTTTTCAATAAATGAAAACTATATATTTAAATTTAGTAATATTTAATGTTATATATTACTTCATAAAATTATAAAAAATTTATGTTTTTATTATAGTAACAAAAAAATATCTTATTACATACTATGAAGTAATTTTATATTTAATAATATTTAATTAAATAATTTTATAATGTTTAATAAAATATTTTTTATTGTATAATTATTTAGTACATATTTCTGTAAATGAATAAAATCACCTAGAATCATTGAAATACTAATTGTAGTATATATTATGTTTTAAAAAAATAGTTTTATATATGTGTTGAATTAGATATTAATGTAATTTTGATTTTTTTTATGAAAAAAATATTATTTATAATATATATTACATTTATTTTATATTTTTTTGATTATATAATTTTTGTAATCTTATTTTTTAAAGCACATTCATAATTATACTGAAAAATCTGAAAATGTATATATGTATTTATGTATTTTTTTGTAGAATTTTCTTTAAATTAGTTAATTCTTAAAAATATGGAAAATATAGGAAAAAAAAGAATTTTTAGAAAATAATAAATCACTCTATCATAAATTTAAAAAACAAATGTATTGTTTCTTAAACTCAAAAAAAAAAAAAAAAATGATTCTGTACTAATACAGATATAATTATATGTTTAGTATATAATAATCATTGAAAAAATTACATATATATATTTATTATATCTTCACTTTTCTTAGAATTTCCTACTTTTTTTTTTTTTTTGTTTTTTTAGAAATATTATACTTTTTACATTTTAAATATAATGTATATTAATTCATATTTAAAAAAAAAATTCATTAAAATATGGATGTGAAACGTTTATATGATAATTTATATTTCACAGAAGTTATAAAAAATTATAAAAAAGTGTAATATAAAAAAACAACAAATGTAAAAAAAAAAAAAAAGAAAAAAAAAAAAAAAAAAAAATTGAATACTAAAAAGACGAAATACTGATATTAATAAAAATCAAAATACTTAAATTAACAAAAAAACAAAAAAATAAATACAACAGAAATTAAAAAAGGAAATTAATGACAGAAATAAATAAGGAAAATATATCTACTATTATAGAAAAAACAAATAATTATCGAAAAAAAAAAATAATTAGAATAAAAAAATAATTGTACGTAAAATATAAATGTACTTTTTCAAAGTGTTTCAATATTTATGTGTTTACTTATTTTTTTATATATTTTTATTTATTTACTTATTTTTATAACCTTTTTTTTATTTTTTATCTGCATATGTTGTAACCTCTGGCATTTCCATCATTCATAGGGCGTGCAATTATCTGAACTTTTTTAGGACTGTGATACATAGGGTTAACATTTGGATTTACATATGTATTTCTTTTTAATGTAGGCATTTGAATGAATTTATTTGTTGGCATACAACTTATAGGTGAACAAGATGACAAAACTTGAGAAGGAGAACATGATGGTTGTATCATAGTTTTATTTACATTCATTTGTTGAGGTATAGAACTTTGGAATTTCATTACATTCGTTGGATTTGCTATAGTATTAGTTGGGATAATTGTTCTAAATTGAGATGAAGGATTATTTGTTATTTGTTCTTGTACAATTGTGGTTGCTGGTATGGGATTTTGATGAATAACTTGTGGTGTACCACTTGCGAATGTGGTGTGAGCAACTTGTTGTGTATAGTTATTTTCATAAGTCACTGGTGTCTGGAAATTAGAAATAGATTCAAAATGTTGTGTTTGTGGCATTACTTGAACTCCTGTAGGTGTCATTGTTTGAACTGTTGGAGATGGAATTATTTGCATTACTGGATTTCCTGTAGATTGTTGATTTAATAAATTACCATTTTGCTCTGGTTGAGATATTACTTGTGGGTATGGAGATGGTATGTTTTGCACAACATTGGTTTCATATTCATTGAATGCAGGATTTTGTTGAACATGAATGATATTATTATTTGGACTTACATTTGAATTTTGTGTTTGATAATAATTTGCACATTGAGTATCATTCATCACATAAATATTCGGTATTGTTTGATGAGAAATCTCACCTATACTATTATCTAATTGTATAAAGTTAGTAGGTATTGTTGGATTAGAAGTATTTATATTTCCTTTTAAATAACAATTTTTGTTATCATTTAATGACTCTCCTTTAATATTCATTGAACTAGGATATTTTAAAAAATCCTTTTTAACAGAAAAATTTTCACTAGCGTTATCTACCTGAATAGGTATTGTATCCATATTAATAGGATGCTGCAAAATTGGTGGATCATTCTTAATTATTATATTTGGTCTAGCATTATTTACATATATAGGTTGTGGAGATTGATTTTTAAAAATAACATTAGCTGGTGGTGGATTTATAACTAAAGGAGGCCTTTGTTCATTTGTCACAATGACTGTTGGTGGTTGTCTTACATATAACTGAGGAAAAAGTTGTTGATTTTTTAGAACTATAGGAGACATAGGATCAACATAAATTGGATTTAATGTATTCATCGTATTTTCTCTATTTTCTTGTGTATTTATAAATAATGCAGGTTGTCCATTATCTATTAAATGAAACATGTTATTATTTGTGATATTTTCTGGTTGTTTATATATATAATTTGTAGATGAATAGGATTTTTCTGAGTTTACTTCATTTTTATTAATAGAATTTTTGTCAGATGTTCTTTTAGAAGATGATCTATATTTTTCATCCATATTTTTTAAAATATTTTCATTTGCTGAATCTGATAATTTTCTAGAACTATTTCTATTTTTATTAGATTTCTTATTTTTTTCTGTGGATGTATTATTTTCATTTTTATCTTTTTTTGTAACAAATTCTATCCATCCCTCAAATTCAATTTCTCCTTCACTAGAATCATCATTGTGTGATGAGTTTTTTATTATTGGTTTACAGTAAGTTGAATCACCACTAGAAAATCTGTATTTTTTACTTGAGCTTCTTCTTCTGCACTTACTTCTATCCATTTTTTTTTTATTTTTTTTTTTATTTTTTTATATTCTTATATATATATATATATATATAAACATTAAATTAGCTCATACATAATTTAAATAATAAATTATTATTCAACTACTAATAATTTCCTTATAAACTATTTTTAAAATTAAATACTGTGCACATAATTTTTTTTAAGGAAAAAAAAAAAAAAAAAAAACGTAAATATAAAGGATATGAAATAATTAAAAACACTTTTTGTATTTATGTTTATTTAATATTGAATATTTTATCTAAGAAATTAAAAAAATTCTGTAAAAAAAAAAAATAATGTATGTGTAGATAATTTCTTTCCTTATTACTTTATTATAGTTTTTTTTTTTAATATATCTATATATTTTAAATTTCATCAATAATTCTTAAATTTTTATTAAGAGGAAATATATATTTAATTTTTAGTTTTAATACTATTTCTACTTTAAATAAAATATAATTTTAAAACTTTCTTTAAATAATTTTAAAAATTATTTTTTCAATTTAAACTAACCAATACAATACTAAAGTAATATTATCATTTCTTTCCCTAGATTTATTCTATTTTTTAATTTACTATTTAACTATATTAAGCTCTACACCATATAAGTGCAATCATATTAATAAAATAAAAAAAAATTCAAGTTTTTTTTTTAAAAAATTATGAAATTTATTCATAAAAAATAAATTTAAAAATTCTTACAATTTATCTCTATTTTATTTTATTTTTTTAAAATAGATAAACATTGTTAACAAATTAAAATTATGTATTTTTGAATTTAATAATTGTTGAATAAATGAAAAAATAAGTAAAACAAATATATACATTAATAATTAAATAGATACAACAGTTCTACGTAATGCAAAAATGTTGTAATTACTATGAAAAAAAAAAAAAAAAAATTAAACACATATACAGAAACACAATTTAACTAATATTTTTCTTACAATTTATAAAAAATGTTTTAAATAATTAAACAACAAAAATAAATAAAATATGGAATTAGCCAATAAAAAAAATATAAATTATTATTGTAAAAAAAACAAAAAAAAAATTTTACGATTTCTAATATTTTAATATATAAAATTTAAAAAAAATGCTTTTTTCTATTAAAATATACAAAACTGATTTTCTTTTTAATTTTGAAAAAAAATTGAGACACAACATAAATGTAATAAAAAAATGATTGCACTGCTAAATAAAAAAAAATATATCTTATTGAAAACTAGTTTTTTAATTTTACTTTTGTTAAGCGTTTAATAAAGTAAAATTGTTTTATATAAATATTTTTTTTAGTTTCCAATTTTGTTCTTTACTGCTATAGAAATGTGAAAAATAATTTAAAGAGTTGTAACTTATGAATTTCAAAAAAAAATTTTACGCATCATTATATTTATAAGCACATAAGTTAAAAAGAACTGAGAAGAATTAGCAAAAGGTCCAATTTTAAAAAAATGAATTTATATAGCAGTAATAATATCATATAAGAGTTTTAATAATTAATGTAGAACAGTGTAAATACAGAGAGTTAATAAAATGAAACATTTTATATAATTATTTATTATTTATATATATATATAAGAAAATTTCTTTTTATTTATGTGTGCAATTCTTTATGTATACGAAATAGTAATGACATAAGATGTTCTAGAAATATATGTTTTATTCTAAAAAAAATTATGATAGCGTATATTATATTTTTTTTCTTTGTATTTTTTATGTTTATGGATTAAAATTAAATAATTTTTATAAAAATAATAAATTTCAATTATGCATATTTAGAAATTATATTTTCTCCTATTTTCAATGTTGTTCCATTAATGGGTTTTTTTTTTTCTTAATTTTTATTAGTAATTATGCACACAGGTGTGTTAAATTTTGATTGAAATATGTATGTGCATTAAATAAAAGTAATTTTTTAATTTTAGAAAAGATAATAAAAATAAAAGAAAGAAATTCTGTCTTCTTTTTTTATACTTAATAGTATCATCATAATTTTATCAATAAAAAAAACCAAAAATAAAAAACAAAAAAATATAGATATTTAATTAATTGAATAATAAAAATATTACAAGAAATTATTTTATATATAGCTGTTTTCAAAAAAAATATAGGATTGATTTATTTCACACACAATGATAAAACCTTTTTTTTCATTTTTTTAGATTTGTTCAATTAAAAATAATATTTAGAATAAAAATTTTAAAAAAAAAAAAATTGAATCACATAAATTTTAATAAAAATTTCTATACTAACTGTAAATAATTAAAAATAAATATATAATAATTCTTAAATATTATAAAAATATAATTATATTTTTATATAAAAAAAAAATTATTACTTCTATGTACCTAAATTAAATGTGAAAATATATATATGGAACCAAAAAAGTAAATATAAAAAATTAAAATGAAGAAGGTCAGGATATAAGAAAAAAATTAAATTTAAAATATTTGACAATTTTTAATAACAATTATATTTTTAAGTTATTATATTCTCCTTTTTACAAATATAAATATAATGCAAACTATCATCTACAGGAGGAGCTATAAAAAAAAATAAAACATTGAGTATATAAAATAAAATTAATAAAATAACAATGAAATATTTCAAAATAAATTTTTAATTAACAAAAAATTAACCCACTATTCCTAACATGGGACGTTTTACTGTTTTAACTGTAACATCCCACTTATACTGGGATTTCTAAAAATAGTAATATTGAAATATTTGGGAATTTATACTATGTCATTGGTTGTTATAAAAAAATTCACTTTACGTTTAATTCATTAAAATGTAAAATAATTAAATATAGATTTTCATATTAACATTTATTATATTCATACTTGTAAATACCCTAGTCTATAAGTTGGTTGCGCATGAGATATAATAATAAAAATACCTTCAGGTCTAAAAATATTTTATTTTATATTATTTCAGTTACATAACTAATATTGTTTTATTAATTTAAACATATGAAAAATAATTTTAATTACTTTAAAGTCCTTGATATTTCTGATAACATTTCTTCAACATTTTTTAAGGAATCTTCTGAGCACTAAAAAAAAAAAAAAAAAATAGAAAATTTTGTCTGTTTTTATATTCTTAATTTTAACTATTAGGGTTAATATATACTTTTGCATATTATTTGAATTATAAATTAATGTATAAAAAAGAGAAAATATTATTATATTTTGAAAAAAAGAAGTATAGAAGCATTTATAAAAGTTATAAAAAGTAAAATTTTTAAAAATATTTGAACTTATAGAGAATTTTTAATTATCCTTTTATTTTTTCTATAATATATAAATGTTATTACTACTATTGAATCTAGACATGCTTTATCAATTATTAAATCAAATTCTTCATTTTTAAATTCTCTCATATCACAAACATTCATTAAAATATCTAATAAAAGTTTACGTAAATAATAAGTATATATACATTTTTAATATAAAAAAAAAGAAAAAAATAATAAATAAAATAGATAAATAAATAAGAAAATAAAAAAATATAATTAAATATTATAAAGGTGTAGTTACATTTTAAATTTGGTTTATCAACGTATATTTCTTTCATTTTTTTAATGCACACAGACGATGCGTCTATATTAGTTATGTCGGTATAACCACTGTCATACATTTCTTCACTAAATTCTAAATAAGAAAAAAAAAAAAAAAAAAAAAATATTAAAAAAACAAGGATTATATAATTTCTTATATATGTATATTTATAAATGTAATAATGTTGTTCTCTTTACTTGATGTTCCACATCCAACATTTAAAATTTTAGCATCATTTTTTATATTAAGTTCTGTAAAAATATGTTTTACACCATTCCATCTTTGATGCCAATCAAATTGCTCTTCTTCACTTTGAAAATATATAAATAATTATAACTTTAATTAAATTATAAATTCTTTATAATAAATTTGTAAAAAATTATAAATTATATATTACTTAGTATATCGATCATTCCAATAAGATATTTTTCCATACTTAATATAAAAAAAAAAAAAAAAAAAGTAGGATTACATATTTTAAACTATTGAAGCATATTTTAAATTTATGTATTTTCAAGTTATCATTAAATCAAAATAAAACATATCTAATATGTGTCCTTTTATATTTTTCTTTCATTTTCTATTACCACAGCCATAGTGAAAATAAGAAAGGAGTTGTATTCTTACACACAGCAATTATCAAATATTGGATTTGTGTTAAATAAATATGATTATTATCTGTATGAAAAACTAAAAAGATTCATTTTGTAAACATATGAAAATTTTATTTTTTACTTAGAAACATGCTAGTTATTCATTTAATATTTTTTTTTTTTTTTTTTTTTTATTATATGTTATTTCTTACATATAATGTTAAATATACCTGTTTTTATTTTGTAATAATCGTTTTTATTTTTTTTACTTTTTATTATTTATACGATTTTACGTAAGATACATGTGTTACAATACTTCATTACTAATAAAAAATGTATATTTTATATTTTTAATTATTCCAGAATAATTTACAGAAACGTTTTCATAATTAAAAAAAAATAAAATAATTAAATTTTAATTTTCTTTTATTAAAGTATAACTAATGTTATATATATACATATAATAGTAAACTTAATTGTATAAGACAAATATTCTTTTCTCTTTTTTAATAATATATGTGTGTATACATTTAAAATTTTTTTTTATTTTAGTTTTATTATTTTTTTTATTTTTTCCTTGATGATATAAAAAAAAAAATATTTAAAAAATATATAAAAAAGCAAACGAGAAAAATATATAAAGAAAGAAAATTAAAAAATATATCATAATTCAATAGAAGATAAAATAATTTAATATAAAATAATGAAATATAAGGATTAGCATTTAAAGGCTATATTTTACCCTTAAAAATATCAAATTAATGAAAAGCTAATAAATTAAAATTAATATATTCATTAATATGGCCAATGTATTTAATTTATTAGAATAAAGGTTTATAGGTTTTTAAGAACTTTAAAAATATTTCGAAATATATATATATTTTTGTTTATATGTAAAAATAATATAATTAATACCTAAAGATTAATATAAAATTTTTTCTCTATTAAAATAAAAAGAGTAATTTTATTTTTGTCATTTAAGTGATATGTATTACATAATAAAGTATCTGACTTATATATTTTTTTTACAAAAATGTACAGTTAATATTGTCATTTAATGTTATTTTTAAAATTTTTTTAATAGAAATAAAAAGTATTCTAACATTTATAAAATAAGATTAAATTTCTTGGCTAACAATATAGTTAAATTGATAAATTAAAAATATAAAAAACATTTCATTTCATATTTTTTTTTTCGATTAAATTTACATAAAATTAGGCTGTAATTTTCACTAAATTTTTTTTTATAGGTCCTGTTAATGGTATTTAAGCAAAAATATGTCATGATAATATTTTCATGACAAATAAAAATGAATATTATTATAACAGAATAAAGCCATATTTTTTTTAAAAAAAATTCCATGAGTTTTTAAAAAAAACCTTTTCTATTATGTATAAAAAAATTAACATATCTTCTTATAAATATATATTAATGAATATCTATAAGAAAAGAAAAAAAAAAAAATAATGTAACAAAATATAAACAAAATTTTTTTTTTTTTTTTTACCTGGTTCTATATTAAATTATTATATATATATTTTTTTTATATCAACTTTTCATTATTATAGAATAAATCAAGTATTTTATTTTGTTTTTTATCTATCTTTTTTAAATACTCTTTTACCTATTCATAAGTAAAAATAATATTGATTTATTCAGTAATGTATTCTTTAATGTTTCAAAAAATAAAAGTTTATATATATATATATATATTTTTCTTTTTTTAAATAATTCCATATTTTTTTTATTTTCTATGCATGCCTTTTTTTTTCTTTCTAATATTAAGTTAAAATTTTAAATTAATTTAATGAGTTTTGTAATTTTATTTTGTTCTTTATATTTCTAATATTTATATGTAAACAATATAACTCTTAAAAAATTTTATAATACAGGTAAAATATTTATAAGTACATGTGAAATTCTATTAAGTGAAATCATATAGTCTTTATATTAAAAAAAACATGTATATTTTTATTATAATACTTAATGAATTATTACATTCTTCAAAATCATTTTTATTTTACTGTTTTTTTCAGTTGAATCTATTAATCCTTCTTCATCCATTTTGTATAACATATAAAGTATATTATTTTTGAACAACACAGTAAAAAAAAATGTATTTAATAAAAATAAGACAATATTTTCTTTATTATTTTTTGTTTTTATGAACATCAATTAAAAAGTATTATATATAAATATTTAAAATATTTAATCTTTGACATTAATTTTTTTAGTTTTTTCTAAAAATTCCAATAAATTGTGAAAAAAAGGAAAAAAAAAAAAAAATAGTTTTTCTATAAGAAGGCATATTTTTGTTTTTATATAAATATTCAATAACTTTATTAGTATTTAAAGATAACTTTTTTTTTATTTTTGTGTGTGTATTTTAAATTTTATGTAGTGATCATTAATTTAATTTTTTTAATTTGCTGATAAGAATAATTTATTGTATTATATTTTAAATTAAAATTTTGAAATTAATTTTCAGCAATTTTTTCCTCTTTTCATTTTATAATTTCATACATATATACGTATATATATATATATATATATGTTATAATTTATTGTGCATCTTTGGCAAATAATGCATAATTGTTATTTAATTTTTTTATATATTTTATTTATTTTATATAAATTATTTATTTATGACACATTTCTTATAGAAGTGTGAAACATTCTATTAAAAAGGAAAAAAAATGAAAATGTCAATAAAAAAAGAATGAATAAGTTTTTTATATAATTTATAATTAAAAATATATTAATAAAATTTAAATGGAAATTACCATAATTCATTTAATTATTTGTCTTTGAAATGTAATGTTTTTTTTTTTTATTTTATTTTGTATTTTTTTGTTTGTGGTATACATCTCAAAATTTTTTTGAATTAGATTATTTTATTAATTTATAATTATTTATATAATATAATTATATAAATATTTTTTAATTTTCATATTTAAAAAATATATTTTTGGTGGGTAGTAATTAATAAAAATTTTTACTTTCCCGAATTTTTAATATATATATATATATTTTTACAATTATTTTATATTTTTTTGTCATAAAAAAATAAATTTAAATGATTCAAATATTACCATTTTTATATTTGGGAAGAAGTAATGATGTAGACAATGTTGAAATCCTTAAAGAAAAAGGCATAAAAGCATTCGTTATATGCTGTACTTATTTTGAATATCCTGAACAAAAGGTTCCTGATGGATATGAAAATTTACGAATTGATCTGGAAGATATGGGATTAGAACCTATTTCCTCATATTTCGAATTATCAAACAATTTTATTCATTCATTTATTTCAAAAGAACAGGCTGTTCTTATTTATTGTTGGTATAAATTTTTTTAATAAAAAAACATAAAGATAAATAAAAACCTGCTTTACATATATTTTAGTGTGCATAAGGTTTTTTACTTAGCTAAATAATTTTTTGTATATATATATATATATATATATATATATATATATATATATATCTATATATATATTTTTTTCTTAGTCATGGAATAAGTAGATCATCTACAATAGCAATAGCTTATTTGATGGAAAAACAGGTTTTTTTTTTTTTTTAAGTTTTAAATTTTTTTTGAATTTATTCTTTTTTTTTTAATTTACATTTGTGTACTTCTTATTAGCAGAATTTTTGCCTTAATGAAGCATTCAACTTTATAATGAAAAAAAAAAAAATTTGTCCTAATATTGGTTTTATAGAACAATTATGTGAATATGAAAAAAATTTGAAAAATAAAATTACTTTTTCGTCGAAAAAGTATATAAATTGGTTTATTTCAGAAATGTGTGATAGTAATGTAACTGTAGATTTTAGTTTTTAAGTTAAAAATATACAAGGAGTTACAGAATATAAAATAATATATAAATTTTATTATAATTTTTTTTTTTTTTTAAAAGAATTTTTTAATTTTCCTCTTTTTTTTAATGAAACACAATTTATTACTAACATTTTAAAATATCATTTATATTTATTTTTTTAAATTTTCACATAGATTTTTTATTTATTAAAAATAATAAAATATTTTAATATATATATATATAATTTTTACATATATGTTATATACATATGTTTGAATGAAAAATATTTATTATAATAAAATTTTTTTTTTAATTCCCAAATTGTCTATTTATAATTGTTAGGATGTAACAAAAACTTATTTGAAAAACATATTTTTTTTTTGCTATATTTTTATTTCTTTATATATAAAATATTTTTATGTATACATATTTATATTTAAAATGAAGAACTAATTTTTCTTTTTTTTATTCGTAAATATATTTTTTTTCTAGAAATTTAAACATTATTTAAGTGTATATAAATTTGATGTTAAAAATTTTTTATTTAGATCTTTTTTTTTTTTTTTTTATAAATATCAATGAAAATAAATATTTATATTTTTAACATTTGCAGAACATATTGTGTTATTCGAAGGATAGTTATATATTAATATTCTTGTGACTTGAGTAAAGTTTTTTAGAATTTCTTTTTCAAAATAGAATCAATACATTATTAATATCCCCTAGTTTTAATAAGATGTAATATTTAAATCCCTTTTCCTTTTAACATAATTTTTATTACTTTAAAAAAATAATTTTATTTTTTTCTTATTTTTATATATTTAAATATAAAATGAAAACATTTTTTTCCATTAAATAAATAAACTTATATGATTTTTCTAATTTAAAACTTCTTTAAGGAATTACACACTGATTTTTTATGTATATATTATATATAATTGAAAAACAGGTATACCACATGTTATCTATTATCTCTTTTATTTTTTAATCCAAACAATTTTGTTTCAATTTTTAAATTAGCATATTCATAATGGTATAATTATAGATAAAAAAAAAATTTCTTTAAATAAAATAATAAACATAATTAGAAGGGAATATTTTTCTATAAAGTTTAAAATTCTAAATATAACACAACAGCTACATATATTTATCTTATTTTATTTACCTATAAAATCCTTTTTTATTTTTATATAAAATGTAAAAAAAACTAAGTTTTTTTTTTATATTTTACATTTAAATATATAAATTTTTATATCACTATTTTTATTTTTAATTTTTACCTTCTTTTTAAAAGAATTTATTTATAACTTTTTTCATAACTTTTTTTTTTTTTTTTTTTTTTTTTTTTTTGTCTAACTACATATTCCTTAATACAGTTTCAAATTACACATGTGAAATAAAAAAGATAAAGATATGAACACTTGAAAAATAATAATAAAGTAAATATATAGAAATAAAATTTGCATTTTCATAAAAAAATATTATGTGTGTCTAAATAAAATTATTATAAGCCTAAAAATAATAATGAAATAAAGTTAAAATAGATAAATTGAATGTATCTTCTGATGCTAACTAATCAACAAAATTTAATGGACTAATAATTTCTAAATATATATATATATATATATATATATATATATATATATATATATTTAAATAAACTAATTTTTTAATAATAGCTTTTTAAAAAATGCATTATTTAAAAATAAGATTTCTCTCATATGTTTTCTCCTTATTAGAATATAAATAAAAAAAATTGATTGTATCCTAAAATATATTAATCTATTTAATAAATTTTAGAATCTTTTTCATCAATTCTTTGTAATTGTGGTGAAAAAAAAAATAATAATGGTTTTAATTTTTTCTTATATTTTAGCCATTACAAATTATTCCAAATCCTTATTTTATTTATATTTTCTTAACTATTTAAAGAATATAAATATTTTTATAATAAAAAGAAAAACTTACTATTCACAGGAATAAAAATTTACCATGAAAAAACGTCTAAAAGACTCCAAAATTTATATAAAATTTGATTAGTTAATTTATAATATATTTTCTAAAATATTTAAAAAATAAAAAGAAAATTGAAATAGAAGAAAAAAGGAGAAAAAATTTAGGTAGCAAAAAAAGGAAAAAAGTTTTAAATGAAAGACAAAAAAAAATACACTTTAAAATAAAAAATAACAGATTATCTAAGATCAAATTGAAAAAGAAAAAATGAAAAATTTGATTTAAGAAGTAAAAAAAGAGAGAAAATAAAATAAAAAAACAGCTGGAAAAATTATATTTGGAACATATTTAGAAAAATTTGGTGATTTAATAATTTTTTTTTAATTGAGATTGTATATAAAAACATATAAGAAAAAAGTTAAAAAAAAAAAAAAAAAAAAAAAAAAAAGATTAAGAAAAAATAAAAAAAAAAAAAAATAAAAGAGAAAAAGCAAATATAATAAAATTTATTTTGTTATGACTAAATGATGTTATACAAATAGAAAAATTTACAAATTTCACACAAGAATGCAAGGTTACATTGGAGGTAAAATTTAAAAAAAAAATATATAATCATAAAATAAAAATTTAAAGAACTACTAAAAAAAAAAAAAAAAAAAGAGCTTAATATTTAGAAAAAAAAAGTTTTATTTTAAATTCAAAAGTGAATTATTGTATATATTTATTTTATTTATTTTTTTTGTTTTAAGCTTTATAAATTTATCTTTATTTTTTTCTATAGTTTATACTTATTTTTTTATTTTTTTTTTATATACTATATATTATATATTGATTCTTTAATTAAGCTAATTATTTAATTATATTTACTGTTTTACTTATACATTTTTTTTTTTTTTTTTTTTTTTGTTTTACATATATATATTGTTAATTGGCAGAGAAACTAGATAATTTTAAGCTGTACAAAAGAAGATGGCTGATGTTATTTTATTTTTCCTATTGTTGTATGGTTGATAATTTAATTTGTTTTACATTTGCTCCAATAAATAATGTTTGTTATGAATTATATGGGGTTTCAAATAATATATTTCCACAAGTATATTTTATTATTTATTCAATATTTTCAATACCTTTATCTTTTTTACTAAGTGAATTTTCATTAAGAACAAATGTAGTATTTAGTTCTTTATTGCAATTTATTGGTTGTTTTTTAAGATATTTATTTTGGGATAATTTAAAACTTGTTATGTTTGGTCAATTTCTTTCATCAATTGGGCAAATTATTTTCGTTAATGCTCCACCAGAAGTATCATTAATTTGGTTTCCAATTAATGAAAGAATTATCTCAACGAGTATTTCTATTATTTCTAATGTATTAGGAACAGCAATAATATATTTATATGCACCTTTTATAGTATTAAATAAAGAAGATGTAAAAGAATTATTATTTTCCATTTGTCTTATAAGCTTTATTGGTTCTGTTATGGTAATTTTTTTTTTTGAAAGTTCTCCACCTGTTTCTCCTTCTAAGACTGCTGAAGCATTAAATTTAAACTTTCATAAAAAAACAAATAATGAAAATGATAATTATTATTTAAGTTTTGATAATTCAGATGTAAATCGAAACAAATTAAGTATAAAAAATTTTGGAAGGGAATTAAACCGTTTTTTAGGTGATTTAAAGATTGAAGTAGCTAATATATTATCAGAAAAAGAGATTATAAAAATATTAATAATATTTTGTTATTCAGAATGTTTGATTAGTAGTTTTTCAGCTGATATGTCTATTGTTTTAAAAGAAAAATCAGTGAATAAAGGATATTTCGCTATGTCTGGATCATTATTTATTTTTAACATTGTATTAGGTAGTGCCCTTTTATGTTTTAATGCTAATAGTAAATATTTTAAGAAGTTAATTATATTATGTGTATCTATGATAATGATTGTATGTGTTCTTTTAAATTTTACTAATAATAATATAATGATTATCCTTATTATAAGTCTAATTGGTTTTTGGTCTGGACCTATTCAGCCAATATCTGTTGAAATGGCATGTATTACAGTTTACCCAATAAGTTCAAATTTGTGCACTTCTATTCTTCAAGTAGTTTCATTTACAGTTAGTGCAATTTTTATATCTGTTTTTTCATATATATCAAAATATTATAATATTAGTATTTTGGTTTTTTTTTTATCCTTTTTAATGTTGTTAATTAGTGTAAACATGAAAACTATCAAAAAAAAACCTATGAACGCTTTAACTTTTTCTATTAGAAGTGGCCTTATAAAAAGAAATACTTTTCATACACACAAATTTGTAGATTTTTTTAATAATAATGATAATACTGATGAATTATTAGAAAATTATAATGATTTATCTATGCTTCCATCAGACTCAAAAATGTTTGATGATTATTCTAATCCCCCATCCTTAATAAGATTCTATTCTCATTTTTCATCTTCTCCTCGTCATTCAACAACTAATACATCTAAATATAGTGATATAATGGAAGAAAATGTTTTCAAAATAGATGAAACGAAAAATAATAATATAAAAGACTTTTATAAAATTCACCTAAGTAAAAAATTAAATATTCAAAATTTAAGAAAAGAACTTTTATTTTATGATCATAAAATGGAAATATTAAATAAAACAACTAAATCATACTCAAATATTAATTACGATGATTACAATACAATTTGTAAATATGATAATAGAAAAATGAATATTTTGACCCATAATTCTTTTTAATTTTAAAGATATTTATTATTTTTTTTTTTTTTTTTTTTTTTTCTAATTTTTTGAATAAGCATAAAATTTACAAATATAATTCAATTTTTATTTTTTTCTTGTTTTTTTATGTATTATTTTATTTGTTTTATATATGATTATATGCATAATACTTGTGCATATAGAAATTATTTGTTTATATTAGGCTTTTAAAAATATAAAAAAATTACTTATTCCAAAAATAATTTTTAGAAAACATCTAATTGTAATTAATTATGAAGTTTTATTTCATTTTAATTCATAATGCTTCTATTATTTCTTTATTTCATTTTTACCATAACATGTAAAATTCTATGGAAAAAAAAAAAAAAAAAAAAAGACCATTAAAATATAGATTTGTTAACATTTTATTATATTTATGTTTTAAAAGGAATCTATGTAGATTAAAAGTATTCATTATAAAACGTAAGAAATTGTAATAAAACAAATATTTATAAAAAAAAGTTACCACAATAATGATAAACATATATAATTTTAGAAAAAAAGAAAACAAATATATATATTTAACTGAAGTATTATACACACCTATATTTAGCATTATATATGTATTGTATAGAACTTTTGCTAAAGAAATTTAAAAGAAAAGAAAAATTAAAAAAATTTTTAATAACATTTTAATTTATTCTATTTACGTCTAAAAAAAAAAAAAAGTTCTTGTATGTAAACTTTCTTTTTTCTTTCAAAAAAAAAAAATAATTTTTACCATATTCAATTATTTTGATCAATTTTTTTTTCAATGAATTTTAATATATAGACGATATATACTTTTTTTTATTTTAAAAAGTGTAATTATGTTATTATCAGAAAAAATATTATAATTTTTTTATTTCCTTATATTAATAAAAAAATAGAAGCTTTTTTCATAAAAGATAAAAAGCTAAATGAATATCTTATATTGATTTTTACGTAACTAATAGAAAAAAGAGATATTTTAAAATATTACATGTCTCTAGACAAGATTAATAATTTAATTGAAAAAAAAAAAAAAAAAATTAAAATGTTTTATAGACAATATTTATAATTAAAATTTTTCTATATATGAGTTAAACATAAATTTTTTTTTTTTTTTTTAGATTGTAAATGAAGTTTAAAATGCATGAATAAAAATATATTTTTAATAAAAAAAAAAAAAAAAAAAAAAGGGACATTTTCCTTTTTCCTTTATAAGTTAGAAAGATAATATTAGAAATAAATTTGTACTTTTCTATAAGAAAAAAAAAAAAAATTTTTTCTTATGTTGTATTTAAAATGAAATTGAAGAAATAGATTATTTTTATATTATTTTTTTTTTTTTTTATTTTGAAATGAATATATATTAATATAATATATATATTATATATTATTAAAAGAAGTAATATAATAAAAAAAAGTTCTAATTTTTTTAAAAAAAAAAAAGAAAATAAGTAGAATTATGAGTAGATTAAATTTAATAAGCACAAAAGAAGTGTCTGAAATTGTTAGCTGGTACACTCATGTTTGTGCTGGAACTATGCAAGGATATCGTACCACGGAAGAAGATGTGACTTTATATTTTCATGATACTTTTTATTTTTTATATAGTCATTCTCTACATTTGATATAAATATAAAATATATAAAAATTTATAAAAATATATAATAGTTATGACCTATTTTTATTATAAATTAAATGAATAGAAAGATTATTGTTATTTTTCATTTTTTGTATTTCTAGTTAAGTATTACATTCAGATGAAAAAAACAACAAAGTTTTTTTTTTTCTACCATATAATTAAAAAAAATGATATGAATCATATATCCAAATATATATACTTACATTTTTATATTAGGTAACTGTTATTTTAGCGTCTCTTAAAAATTTTCCATCATGCAGGTATACTTTTTTAAATTTAATTTTTTTTAGAAATTCTTATAGATGATATGTATTTAAATTTTTATTATAATTACTTTTTTAAATGAACTACTATCCTTTAATTTTTTTTTTACTAATTATAATATATTTTTTATTTTAAAATATATTTTATTTATTTCATTCGATTTTATTCTTTTTATTTTTTTTGAAAATTTAGAATGTGTACTATATTTGATGGGTATATATAAAATAATTAAACCACAAAGGATATAAAACATTATTAAATAAAAAATATTTATATATACATTTAAAATCTTTTTTTTTTTTGTGTAATAAATGAAATAAAATTTATAATAAAATTTGAATATTTTAGCCATATAGGAAAAGAAACTGCTTTATATTGTGCACGAAATATAGCTAATTTTATCGGTATATATAAAATGAGGAAAATATACTATTAATGTAAAAGTGTACTTATATTGTATGATTAAATATTTAAAAAAATAAAAAGATATAATTATTTAATAATGTTTATATTTTAAAGGTAACTGTGAATCTTTAGATTCTCATAATATAGTAAACGCTTGCATTCAGATGGACAACGAAATTTTAAGTATGTAAACTTCTATTTAGCTTATAAAATACATTAAAAAAGAAATATATATATATATATATAATTATAATTTAGCATGTATCCAATACTCCATGATAAAGATTTTCATTTGATATTCTTATATTCAATATTTTTATATTTATTATATAACATTTTTCTATTATTTAAGTTGAATAAACATATTTTTTCTGTCTCCTAATTTTACTTAAAATTTATGTATTCTTTTTAGATAGTAATTTTGCTAATAGCGGGTCAACAGGTAAAATAACTAGAGTTTTTTTTATAAATTTTGTATGAATAAAACAAATAAAGAAAAAATATATTAAATAAATAATTGAATAATGAAAAATATAATTAAACAATTGCCTAACATTTTGTTATGATTCCTTCTTTAGCAATCATTGCTATAATTGAAAAAATTGTGCACGAAGATTTCTTTAAACTTTATATATGTAACTTAGGTAATAATTTTATAAATCATAAAATATAAATTATGTTATTTTAATTTATTTTTATTTTATATTTTCTAAATTAATAAATTGATCAAGGAATGATGTAAATAATTTGCATTTTTTAACTATACATACAAGTATCATATTTTTATTTTTTAATATATTTAAAATTTATAATGATATTTTGACACCATTATGAATAATAGTAAATATAAATTTAAATAATTATAATAATTTTTTATATCATTAAATTATTGAAGGAGATTCACGTGCGATGCTAATAAAAAATGACGGTTCATTTGTTTCACTGAGTGAAGATCATAAGCCTTATAATAAAAAAGAAAAAGAAAGAATTAATAAAATTGGAGGATTTGTTGAAAATGGTAGAATACTTGGATATATAGGCGTGTCTAGATCATTCGGAGATAAAGTGAAAATTAAAAATAATTAACTATATATTATTTTAAAAAAAAAAAAAAAATGATTATTTTTTAATTTACATATTTTTTTTTTGTTGCATTTATTTATTTATATATTATATTATTTTTTTTTTTTTCCTGAAGTTACTTTTAATATTCTAGGAATTTGTACATTTTCAATGTTTGTATATTATTTAAAGTCATTTAATTCATAAATTTTTTATTTTTAGAATTATAAAAAAAACTGCAATTTTCCATATAATCCATATGAAACAATGATAACTTGTATACCAGATATAAAAATATTTTATGCAAACTATGATGATATTCTATTTTTAGGATGTGATGGAATATTTGAAACGTTGTCATGGAATGATGTAGCTAAATTTAGTTATAAATGTATTAATGGATATACATTAAGTGATGCTGTAATAAACATTTTAGATTATGCCTTATTATCAGGTTCTAAAGATAATATAACTATTCAAATAATTAAATTTTTTAATGAAAAGATGGACAATTTTTATTTTAGAGAAAAATTGGTACCAAGCATTTACATACATAATGAGGAGATAACAAAATATGAATTTTATGGAAATTTTCTGAATAAGTATCATATAAATGATAAGAACATTATAAACAACTTAGTAGAAAGTTGTGCTGAAATTAAGGGTAAATACTGTTCTATAGAACCATTTCTAAAAAAAATTAGAGAAAATAAAAATGTTCATATCATATTAAATAGAAGGAACAAAAAAAATATAAAACATTTGACTCTACCTATCCTTCAAGAAGATCTTATAACAAACAATGTTTTTAATAAAATGAATCAAACCGATTTTAATAAGATGATTGAATTTTTTATAGAATATGATAGAAAAAAAATGTTGAATTAATTAAAAAAACATAAAATATAGGTATTGTAATAAAAATTATCTTAAAAAATTCAATAAATAAATTATCGATTATGCTAGTTTAAACTAAAATAATATACTTTAAGTGATGATAAAACTTGTGAATAAAAAAAATGAAAGAACATATTTTTTATAAAAATGAAGAATAATATCATTAAAGAACATAAAGTAATTATCATTTTACGGTTTTATAATTTAGTTCAAAGTATATTAATTTATTTTATATAATATACTTACAGGTAAAAAAAAAAAAAAAAAATCAGCATATTATAGGAAAGATTGTAACATGAAATAAGAAAAAATATATATACAAAACAAATAAATAAATATTTTTTCTAAGTTTCCTAAACATTATAGTTATTAATTTTAAATCAATCTAAAACTTAAATAAGTGATAAAGATAATTTAAATTAAAATATTATTTAAAATAATATATTTGCTTTACCTAATACATTATTTAGCAGATTAAATTATAAAATAGTACTCTAATAAATTACAAAACGTTAAATAGGGGAGATGATGTTTTTAATAAACAAAATAAAAATAAAGTATGATAATATGAAAATAAATATAATAAAGAAATAAAGAAAAAAAAAAAATATTTATCTATGCATTATGACAAATTAAAATGGAAAAATATAAATGCTACTTTTACGAAGTATTTATTAAAAAAAATAAAGAAAAATTAAGAAAAACATAAGTTAGTAGATAATAAGACAATTTAAAATTTTGTAATTAAAACCTATTTCATTAATTTTTTTTTAGTTTTTTTTTTTTTTTTTATTAAACATCTTGCTTATTTATATTTTAAATACTTTTTAATTTTTATTCCCTTATAAAAACCCCTAAATTTATAATACTAATATTAAGCTAATTCAACATGAAATTAGCTTTTCTTTTAATTATTTTCAAGGGAATAATACATAAAAGTTTATATACATTATTACAGCATTATGAAAAATTCTTTTTATTATTCATATTAATATAATACTTTTTTTCCTTTATATTTGTTGTTAATTATTAAAACTTCTGACATGTATAATAATATGAATATTTTGTTTAATTGACTAAATTATTATAGATTAAATAAAAATTTTACATATGAAACACTTTTGATTCAAAATGGAAAATATATTTTTATAAAATATAGAATATAACTGCTTCACATAAGGAAATTATGAAATTTAAAAAATAGAAAAATAATTCTAAAATTAGTCTTTTTTTCAATAATATCAAATAACAGAAATATGTACATAAAAAAATACATAATTATATTTTTTTTTCTTTCACTTTCATGAATATTCTTATAATGTTTTATTTAATGAATATTTCATTATTTGCTAAACTAAATTAAAAAAAAATATTATTCAATTATTAACAATTTATATAAATGTTCCAACATACTTTTATTTCATTAGAAATATTACACATTTTAAAGTAACATAGATGAATGTAATGGCAAATTAGTTGACACTGCATTTTAAGAGATTTAAAAAAAAATACTTTATAGTTAATAGTTATCTTATATAGAAATATAAATTTTTAATTAATATTTAAATAATAAGAAAAACCCATAGTTATTTTATTTCTTTTTAAAAAAAAAAATATTATAATGAGTAAATAAATATGATTTGATTTTTCCTTTAGATGTTTCAATATGTTATGAATAAAAAATGTAAATATATAATCTGAGAGATAATGTATATGATGTTAATAATAATAAAATATTTAATTTAATAAAAATACTTTATATATTTTTTCTCAGTACATTTTAGCTTTAATTATACATTTGTTCAATCCTGTCTAAATTTATTCTTTTGTTTGTTTGTTTTTTTTTTTTTTAATAAAATATCACAATTATCAAGAAATAGATTAATACAAAGAAGATTTTTTATTCTTTTTTTAATTTATTAAGATTATTCACACAAAATATGAAATTTTTTAATAGTAATCTAAGAAAAAAAAAAAAAAAAAAAAAAAAATATAGTATGTGTACTTTTATATATAAATAAGCATGACGTGTTCATAATTAATTTTAATTTTTATTAACATTATAATATACACAAAGTATATATGTTAGCTTTTTTGTTATGATATTACATCAGTAGAAATGACATTGCTTTTTTATTAATTTGCATTATATTTTATTAATTCAAGAAATTTGCACATATAATTTTTTTTTTTTAATAAAAATATGTAGCTAACTCTTTATCTACTGCAATTAAAAATTATTTAGATTTAAATATCGTTTTCTTCATTTATTTATTTATTTATTTATTAATTTATTTATTTATTTATTAATTTATTTATTAATTTATTAATTTATTTATTTATTAAATATTATTTATTCTTTTTTTTTTTTTTTTTTTTTTTTTTTGCTATTGTTGTGTAAACATATAAAATAATTTTCATTTTATTTTATAAAATTTGTTAAATATTATAATTTATAAACGGTTAAATTCATTTTGAAGCATTTTTATAACTTGTAAATATTTTTGTTGAATATAATTGTTTATTGAATTTCCCATCTTTTGTTTAATTAAAATTTTTTTTTCAAAGAACTGCTTCAAAAATGCAACCCTTTAATTATATCCCACAAATTGATAATAAAATGAATGTTGTTCCCACACAACCATTTCAAATGTATTTACCTAATCACAATTTAGTGTTACCTCAAACTTATCTTGACCATACACAACAATTTTGCCAACCTATATTTTTTGAGCCATTGCCACCAGTTTATGTCAAAAACCAATTATTGCCTTCTCCAATTTTGGTTCAGATGCCTACAACAGTAGTTGTTCAAAATGAATCTCAACCAGCAATGGTACTAAATCAGCCTCCATCTAATATTGTAGTTAAAAACAATCCACCAACATCTGTTTTTGTTAAACAATCTAATCCTAACGTTGTTGTTAAAAATGAGGCAGCACCAAATTATGTACAAAGTCTTGAATCATGTCAAGATACTATAGTTACAGATATGAATCGTCCAATGATGGCAACTTTCAATAAAAATACTCTATAATTGCGAAAATTCATTGAAGAATTTTGGAATTATAAAGTCATTTAGTACGTTTGAACCAACTCAAAAAAAAAAAAAAAAAAACAGACAAACAAATAAGAAGAAAGAATAGAAATTAAGAAAAAGAATATTATATACATATATTTTTTTTTTCTTTCATTTTTTATATTTTTAATACAGAGAAAATATATATATTTAAATATGTTCTTATGATAAATATAAATAAATGTTTAAACAATTTTATATGAAATTCATTAAATATAAAATTTATGATTTAATTTACTCTACTATCATTTTAATTGTTCTATTTTGTTATATTTTGATTAATTTATTCTATTTTTTTTTTTTTTTATTATTATTCATTCATTGATTTACTTTTTAAAAATTTCCAATTTGGTAAAAAGAAGAGCTTTATGTTCTTAAAAAGCTATAACTGTTATTATAAAACAAATTTATGTTTTAAAAATGTTTCTATTTTTATACATATGGATAATATTGTTAAAAATTAAAAGATACAAGAAGATTCCTGTAAAGCTCTTTGGATATGATATCTCAATATAACTTAATATTTATTTTTTCTTATTTTCAAATTTATCTGAAGCTTTCTTAAATTAGAAGGATAATATATATAATTTTATAATATTTTAAAGGTTGAATTTTCATTCCCAATGTAAAAAAAAAAATTATTAATAATAATATTTGATAGACACTTTTTCATATGAAATTTATATAAATTAAAAAGATAACTACACAAATAAAACCTTATAGATTATGTAACAAGGAAATACATAATTTTTCTGTATAAAATAATGGACAATCAACATTTAGCTAATGTAATTAGATATAGGATAATGAGTTAAGTGTTAAATTATTATATATTATTTTTCATACGAATGAAAGGCCTTATTTCCTTTCCTATGATTTTCATAGACAGAAAATTATTCCTTATTTTAAATATTTTTGTACTGTAAAACAAAAGACATTTAAATGATATAAGAAGACGATATATAATAGTATAAAAGTATCTCTTTTTCTTTAAAATTTTTTTATGATTTAAGATAGATTTGAATACTTATAATTTTTCGAATCCAAATTTTATTTTTTTAATTATAAGAATAGTTCTAGAAAAACAAAAAGTTGTATTTATCAGGAAATTAACCTACTATTTTCTTTATAGTATTAACATTTTTTTGTTAAATTATTGCTTCAAAAATAGCAGAAGAAAAAAAACTATTTTAAATAATTTATTTTTTTTTTTTTTGCAAAACTATATAGTATCTCATTTTAGAAAATTATTAAAATAACAATTATAGCTCTAAAACAATATTCTAATTTCTAAAATACTGGTTAATATTGTAAAACAGTTAATATAAATATTAATGAATAACAGGTAGTAAAAAAAAAAAAAAAAAAAATACACATAAAATATATATAAAGAAAAATTTTCATTTTATTAAAAATCATTATTTAGTCTTCTAAAATATATAAAATAAAAAATTGCATATTTTTCAATTTATTAAAAATATAACAAAAATTTTGATACATTTTCTCTAAAAAAGTTTCTATTTTCTTTTTTTTTTCTTATACACTCTTAAAAAATTTTATTTTATTAGTTTTATTTATTTTTTATATAGTTTATTCAATGTATATATCATAATTATGCTCATACTCCCAAAATGTTATTATATATAAAATGAATATCTTTTTTTCTGTGAAAACAGGATAATAGCTAGTTACACACGTAAATACATATATTTTTTTTCATCACTATATTAAAATAATATAAACATTTAGAGCATATTTAAATAATTATCACTAACAAATATTAGAGTAGAAAGCTATTTAAATTAAAATTATGCATGTTCATTATAATACATTATACCAATTTTTTTATGATTATTAAAATTTTCTTATATATTTGTTTTGTTATATTTTATTTTTAGATAATAAGTTAACTGAAAATAGTTTTTTCATGAATGATTCCTTTTTTTTCATCTTTCTAAAATTTTTAATTGGGATTAATATAAGCTGCATTGTTAATAGAATATGGCATTGTGTTGTAATGTGCATATTTATTTTCATTATCTAAAGCAGTATAATTAAAATACATATTATTTATAGGGATGTTTTTATTTGTATATGCAATATTATGATTGTCATAAATGTAGGATGGATCAACGTGATCAATACATTGTGAATTATTTAATGCATTTATATTTTCATTATTTCTTTCATCCATTATATTTAAATTATGCATGTTAATTTCATTTAATTTCTCATGTAATCCAACTGCCAATTTTGGATTATTGTAAAATTCATTTTGTGGTTTCTGAATGATGACATTTGGATTTTGCTGTCTAACTATTATTGGCTGTGGTTCATCACTTTTTAAAATTATATTTTGAGATGGTAAATCCAATGTTATTGGTAATTTCGGTTGACTATGGATAATTATAGCTGATGGTTGTCTTACAATTATTGGTTGTACACTATTATTCTGCACCATGAAGTAATATAAATTATCCATGATTGACATGTAAAAACATATTAAAAAAAATATCCAGACACAAAAAAACAAGGAGAAAACAATTAATATTAAAAAAAAAAAAAAAAAATAAACGATAAATAAAAATAAATTTAATAAAAAAAAGACAAAAAAAAACTCTACAAAAAAAAATTATTTCAAAATTAAAATAACTATTAACATGTATTTTTTTTCTTTTTTTTTTTTTTTTTTTTTTTGTATTAATATTTAAAAAATAAAGAAAAATAATTTAAAACTAATATAATTTTATTATTTTAATACAAAAAAGAAAAGTTAAAAAATTTTATTATATTTACACAACTTAATAAACCGAAAATTTATAAACACTTTTATTTATTATTAAAATTGTTATATTTCACACCTATATCATTAAAAAAAAAAAAAAAAAAAAAAAAAAATTAAAAAAATATATTAATCCATGACTTATGTGCTCTATTCTAAAAAAAAGTAAACATTATATGAAAAAAAATTATCAATACAAAAAAGGAAATGCCCAGAATATTTTAATGTATTTCTATGTAAAAAAAACTGAAGAAAATCAACATTTATTTGATTATATTTTTTTGAATTACATATAACTACATTTTACATATTAAACTTTTTTTCTTTTTTTTGAATTCATAAAAGAATACATTCTGCAATATATAAAAAATTGTAACAAAAATATATTAAGCTCATTTAATAAAAAAATACTCATATAAAATTTAAGGAGGTAAAACATACTTTTGAGAATTTTATATAAAATTAAATTTTTTAAAAAACTTAATGTTTTTTTGCTATATTTTCCAAAAAAAAGAATAATGTTTTTAATTTCATTTGTTATAAACAAATTTTTATAGAAATCATATATAATATGAATTAGTCCTTATAATTTAATTTTTTTTTCCATAATATAATCCCAAATTTAATGTCTAAAAAAATGATAGGACAAGTTCAAATTTTGTTTGAAAGATAATAACATCAATACATAATTTTATTAACCATATATTTTGAATTAAAAAATAATAGATGAATTAATATATACATATGTTTGTATTTATATATAAATGTTTTTTTTTGAAGAACATAAAGTTTTTTAATAAAAAAACAAAAAAAAAAAAAAAAATATATATTTTAAATTTTTTTAAACATGCATAGTAAATTAAATGTAAATTGCATAAAGATTTTTTATTTGTATATAATAAATTTGTAGTTTAAGGATTTCTATTGTATTTTATATTCTTATTGTAATTATATTAAGTTTTTTTGTGTTATCAAATAAAAAAAGAAATAAAATAAATCCATAATTTAAAAAAATGCGATTTTTTAAAATTATGTTTTAATCATTCTAGGTATTTCCTTTTAAAATATTACAATTTATATATTAAAGAATATTATATTTGTGGCAAACATAAATATCTGTGTGTATCTATTAGTGTATATATAAATAAATATATATATATATATAATATACTTCAACTCCAAAGAGTATGATAATTTCCTTCACGATCAATTCTTTTATAAGTATGTGAACCAAAATAATCTCTTTGTGCTTGTACTAAATTAAGAGGTAAATTTTTTGATGTAATCATTTCAAAATATGCTAAACTAGCTGAAAATGCAGGAATTGGAATAGAATATTGAGTAGCTAATTGAACTATTTTTTTTAAAGAAGGTAATTTATTTTTAATTTCTTCTGAAAAATCCTTGTCTAATAATAATAATTCTAATTTCTTATCATTTTTAAATGCTTTTGTTATTCGATCTAAAAACACTGCTCTAATTATACATCCCCCTCTCCATATCCTTGCAATTTCTCCTAAATCTAATTCCCAATTCATTTCATTAGAAACCTGTTTTAAAAGAAATAATCCTTGTGTGTAAGAAATAATCTTGCAGCAATATAGAGCATTTAAAATATCATTTTCAATAGTGTTTATATCTTCACATAAACAATTTTTCGTTTCACTGTTAAAATTTAAGTCGGCTTTGGTTCTTAACTCTTTAAAAGTACTAATGTTACGTGCATCTAAAGCAGCACATATAGTAGGACAGGGGATTCCTCTTTCTATTGATTCAAGCATAGTCCATTTTCCTGTTCCTTTAGCACCAGCAATATCTAGAATCATATCTATTACATAATTATCAGTAAGTTCATCTTTTTTTTCAAGAATTTTTGAAGTAATTTCAATTAAATAAGAATTCAATATCCCCTCATTCCATTTTTTAAAAACTTCAGATAATTTTCTATTATCATAATTTAATATATTTTTCATAATAATATAACTTTCAGATATTAATTGCATGTCTCCATATTCAATACCATTGTGTACCATTTTTACATAGTTTCCTGAAGAACCTGCTCCTATATAAGTAACACAAGGGGAATCTCCAACATGAGCTGAACATTTTTCTAAAATATTCTTAACACAATCATATGCATATTTAGAACCTCCTGGCATAAAAGAACAACCATACCTTGCTCCTGCTTCTCCACCACTTACTCCCATAGCTAAATATTCAACTTTTTTTTCTTTACATAAATTTATTCTTCTTTCTGAATTTTGATACCATTCATTTCCACCATCAATAATTATATCTCCTTCCTCAAAATAACTTAATATGTTATTTATATTTTCGTCAACAGCTGGACCTGCTTGTATTAATAGTATAACTATTCTTGGTTTTTTTAAATTATTAATTAGCTCCAATAATGTTTTATAACCATATACAACTAATTTTTCTTCTTTTGCTCTTTTCATTGTCTCTTCTGTTCTACTATATGTTCTATTATATACACCTATTTTAAAACCTTTACTAGCAATATTTAAACTCAAATTTTGACCCATAACAGCTAAACCTATTAAGCCTATATCACACTTATTTTCCATTTTTAAATAAAAAAATGTTTAAATATCAATATGTAAAAATATTATTTAATGAATATTTATTTATGTACATATAAATTATATGCACATTTGAACTTTATGTAAAAATAAGAGATCACTGTATATATTATATCTAAAATAATTTTTGTTTATACTGTTATAAAAAAAATATATTCATATATATAATTTAAAGCATACAATTTTGTATAATTATAATAAATTTTATAAATTTTAATTAAAAATAAAAAAAAAAAAATTTACATAAAGTGAAAAAAATACTTGACAAATAACTAGTAGCATTAATTTCATGCATAAATAATAATTAAATTTTTTTTTTTTTTAAAGATTATGTTAATGACTAATTTTTATTAAATAAAATTTACTTTATTAATTTTCATGAAATAAAATACATTTAATTATATATTCGTTAATCAAATTTATTAAATTTTATCATTTTATTTTATAAATGAATGATCAATATTTTATATGTTATATATTTTTAATTGAAGTACTTTTCAAAAAATTTAATTATTTTAAGAATCTAAATTCTTTTGAATCTAATTTTTATTGACACTTTTATATTTTATACAATATTAATATATAAAAAAAAAATTTTTTTTATTAAGAATAGCACAATATATTAAAACATTATTTAGTACATGTGAAATATAAAAAGCTTTGTAAAAAAAAAAAAAATATAGATAATTATATTACATTTTTATTTTTTTTTTTTTATATTAATATTTTTTGTTACCTAAAAATATAATGTTCAATATATGTACATTTATGTATATATATGCAATAATTTTTTAGATAAATAATATCTACATATAAAAACTCTAGAAAATAAAAATTCTTCAAAAAATTTACTAAAATATACATATTTCTTTTTTTTTATATATAGAAATATTTACTGTAAAATATGTTGTAATAAAGAAATAAAAAAAAAAATAAATAAATAAAAATAGAAGTGTAAGAAAAGAAAATACAATATAATAATATGTCATGAAAAATATAATTATAAAACTATAAAGAATATGAAATAATTTTGAAAAATAGGATTGACTAGATAAGTTTTAAAAATTTCAAAAAAATGTAAATATACTTATATTTAATTTTGTTTTACTACTTCTAACAAGAAAATTTTCATAAATTCTTTTATTTTTCATTTTATATATACGTAATATAAAAATGGTACTACTAAGAAAAAGAAAAAAAGATGTTTTTATATATGAGGGATTTTAAAATTGATATGTGATTTTCATAATATTGTCCTACTTTTTTTTTTTTTTTTTTTTTTTTTCTTGTTAATATAATGTTTAGAGTTATTAGTGTACTAAATAAAAATTTTTTTTTAAGAAATAATAGTAGATTTTGTTTGTGTTTAAGTGCTCTTAAGGAAAATATAAATAGTTTTAAAATAAATTTTATTAATTTAAATAAAAAAACACATAGAAATTATACCACATTATCACAAGAAGCGGTAGAAGCAATAACAAATCTAAAGGAAACCGTAAAGAAGCAAGATAGAAAAAAAAAAAATATTACAAGAGAAACTCTTAAAAATTGTCAAGGTCACAAAAGAAGATTTAAATTATTTGGTGATAGGGAGGAATTTCATAATGTAGATAGAGATAAAAATAATTTAATAATAGAACCAACTGATTCTTTTCGAGCTGTTATTACCACTTCAAAAAATAATGTACATATTCAAGTTGTAAATAAAAGTAAAAATTATAAAACTATATTTGGTTCCTTTGCTGGGAATGTAGGTTTCACTAAATCATTACAACAAAGTGAAAGATGTGCTTATAGAATAGGTGAAAATATAGCTAAAAAATGTAGAAGACTTGGAATATTTTCTATTGATGTAAAATTTAGAAGAATTATGAGAGTTGAAACAATTTTACAAGCAATGTATGCGAATAATTTAAATATAACACATATAATACATGAACCTAGATTGCCGAAATGTGGGTTAAATGCATCAAAGCCAAGAAAAAGAAGACGAGTCTGAAAAATGTATAAACATATTGATAGAAGACATATTTTATATATATTCTTTTATTTAGAATTATACCTTTTTTTATTTATTTTTATCTTTTAATATGTAAAATTGATAAAAAATATAATATACAGAAAAAAAAAAAATTTGGTAAAATCAAAGACATGCAAAGTTTTTTTTTAATACTTTGTTTTATGTATTATTTTGATAATTATTTTGAATTTATATAATATGACATTTTTTAGTTATTCTTTATTACTTTTTATTTAGTATGCGTATGAATTTTTTTCGAATATTGTTTATATTTGTTTTATTACTATCATTTTGATAAATTACGTTTTAAAAAATATATCTTTACTTTTATATTTTTTTTAATTTAAAATAAAAAAAAATATATATATATATGAAAAACAAAAAATAATAATATAATAATAATTGCAAATTTTTGTGATGGTAAATATAAAAAAAAAAAAAAAATAAAAATAATAAAATTGGATAAATTAAAACACTAATAGCCAATTTTGTATAGTATAATTTCAAAGTGGAAATAAATAGTTGTATCAAAATACTACCAACTAAATTTTATGTTATATATATAATTTAAAAAAGAAAATAAAAAACTTGAAATACTTACAATATAAAATTATACTACATCATTTATATTATTGTATTTTCTTTTTATTTAAAAAAATAAAATTAAAGCCAATAAAGGATGTGTATGATATTGGTTCATCATTAAAGCTTGAAAGTGAAAGAAAATATGAATAATAAAAAAATTATTCAAAATCAAAAACATCTTTATTCTAAATTAATCAATTTATAACTTTTTCTCTGTAATTTTTAATGGCATGTTTTATAGCATCTTCTGCTAATAAACTACAATGGATTTTAACAGGGGGTAGATTTAAATGGGAAGCAATATCATCATTTTTAATTTTTAAAGCTTCATCAATTGTTTTTCCTTTTATTAATTCTGTTGCATATGAACTACTAGCTATAGCTGACCCACAACCAAATGCCATAAAACGAGCATCTTTAATTACATTATCTTCAATTTTTAATTGTAATTTTATAACATCACCACAAGAAGCCTTTCCAACTATGGATGTTCCGATATTTTTCTCATTTTTGTCAAATGACCCAACATTTCTTGGCTTATTAAAGTGATCCTTTACATTATCACTATAATTACGTGTGTACATATAATTATTCATATATTTACCCCTCAAAAAAAATTTATATAAAATTTCCTTTTGTTTGCATATCTCAATAATTTTACCAACCATTTTTTCAAATTTCTCCGAAAAATATATATAAATATATATATATATGATAAAAGTATAAAAAAAAAATCTTTTTGATACTTACTGCTTTTTATATATCTATATTTTTTATATATACTAAAAATGTTGTAATATTAAAAGAATAAATATAAAAACTCCGTATTTGCTTTTTTTAACATATGTAATTCAGTTTAATTATATAATTAATATAACCAAAATTATCACAAAAAAATTGATGCTAAAAAAAAAAAATGATATAATACTTTTAAAAATTTTTAATTAGAACAAAAAGTGAAAATTAAGTTAATAGTATCAAAAAAAAAAATTTTTTTTTTATATAAAAACAAAAAAATAAATATATAAAAATATTGGAATTAAAAAATTTTTATATTTCTTTTATATACAAAAAATAAAATAAAATAAAAAACTTTATCTTGAAATTTTTTTATATTTATATTAAAAATTAATATAATTTAAAATATTGAATTTAATTTTTTTATTTATGTTCAGAGAAAAAAAAAGAAAAAAAAAATTAAAAACAAAAATAATTCTTTGATTTTATTTTGTATAAATCTATGAAAAAAAAAAAAAAAAATTTTTTTTTTAAAATAAATCAGGGCTCATTGCAATTAATAAAAAAAGTGAAGTTTAAAGATTATTTTCAACATTATTTTGGAAATCTTTTGAAATTGTAAGAAGTGTATGATGTTTTTTTTTTTTTTTTTTTTTTTTTTTTTTTTTTGGGGGCTCAAATTTATTTTCTTTAAAAAAAAAAAAAAAAATATATATTTAATTAAATTTTTATTGTTTTAACATCATAATTAAATGAGGCAATAATGCATTAAAATAATAAAAAACAGTTTGTTAAAAACTTAATAACTATATGTAAAAATATAATTTAAAAGAGTTATAAGGCCAAATAGTTTAAAATATTATGTACATTAGTATTAACTCTTTATCAATCATTTTATGTTTGGACATATATAAACATTTTAATATATATAATGTATTTACATATTTAATTATATATTAATATATATACCGTTATATTGAAATAACCACATATATGATATAGACTCTAATTAAAGAAGCTGAACTTTTTTACAATACCTTATGTTTTTTATTTTTTTTGACGAGAAACATTTTTTTATGTTATTCATTCACAAATAACTACTATATATATATTTTTTTTTATATTATTTTCCTTAATTATTTCTCCTAGTTTTATCTCTCATATATATGTATTAATTTTTGTCATTTGTTTCTTTCACATTATTTCGTTAATATAACTAGAGGGTGAAATTTGTTTTCATAAAGAAATTTGTAGAATATTTAAAAGGTCTTTTTTTTCATTAAACGCAAGTTTTATAGATATAGAAAATTAAATTTTATTTACAGGGAAATAAAAATATAAATTTATTTTTTTCAAATATATCAACAACATAATTAAATAATGTAATTTATAAATTATTTTTCTTTTTATTATTTTCCAGAATTTTGAAGAAAATATATTAGATCTTTCCTTTTCTTCTATTTACAACTTTAACAATAGAAAAAAGTACATTTTTTTTTTTTTTTTTTAATTTTACATGCTTCTGGTAATGTGGACAATTAAGAGTTATATAATTATTCAACAAATATCATATAAAAAAGAAAATTAATAAAAATTAATTTATATAACTTTATATATATTTAATTGAAAATAGTTGCTTACAAGTTTTGAATTATAATCTTAATAAAGATAAATTTCATTACCTTGTATATGCATAATAAACTTTACAAAAATATCCAAAAAATTTTATTATATATATTTAAGCAAGTATATATATAATTTCAATAATAACACTTATTATTTTTCTTTTTTATTGTTGAAATTTCTGAATAATAATTATAAATGGAAACAAAAAAAAAAAAAAAAAAACATACATATAATATTATTAATTTTTTTGAGTAGTAAAAATAAATATGCAATAAAAAAGGAAATGAAAAAAAAAACTAGATTAAAATCGGTTCAGTAATTTCCATTAAATAATCTATAATGCCTTCATCATATTCTGTTGGATTTTCTTTTAATAATGGTAATAATGTTTTTCTGATATTATCATGGTACTCATTAATATCCCTAATTTCCTCCTGATTTAAAAGAGAAAAATCTAACAATTTTTTTTCATAAGGATAAACAGTTAAATCATTAAAGGAAAGATATTCTGTATTGTCTTTTTTCTTTTTAACAATTACATATTGCATATTTTCAATTCTTATACCAAATTTATTTTCTAAATAATAACCAGGTTCATTAGAAAGAACCATGTTTTCTTTTAAAGGGGTACCAGAAACTGGAGAAATTGAACAACCTCCTTCATGAACGTTTAAAGATAGACCAACCCCATGCCCAGTTCCATGACTATAATCCATATAATTTTTAAATAAATAAGAGCGAGCCATAAAATCTAATGCAAGAGAGTTTGTATAAGATGCAAAAATAACTTTTCTTAAATGTAAATGTCCTTTTAAAACTAAAGTATATGCTTTTTTTTCTTCTTCTGTTGGTTCTCCAAAATGTGTAGTCCTAGTTACATCTGTAGTTCCATGTAAATATTGTCCACCTGAATCTAACAAATAAATATTTGGAGAAATTTTCGTGTTACTTGATTCTGTTGATTCATAGTGAATTATTGCTGCATTTGGTCCTATTGCTGATATCGTAGCAAATGAAGGAAAGAGAAAATTCTTTTTAGTTGATCTAAAATAATCAATTTTATTTTTTAAAGAAATTTCTGTTTCATTAAATAATTCTTTTGACTTTTTTTTTTCGTTAACCCAATGAAAAAATTGTAATAATGCTAAAGCATCTAATATATGTGCTTCCTTCATATTCTCTATTTCAATATCATTTTTTATTGCTTTCATATTTACAATTGGTGAGTTTTGTAACAAAACATTTTTTTTGTTAAATAACATATAAATGATCAAATTAATAAATGGACTTAATGAAATATCATAAGATATTAGTTCTGTGTTGTTATAATTATCTTCTGTTAAATCTATAACAGTTTTACTACCATTTATATCCTGTAGTTTTGTTGAGATGTTATCCCTTAAATATTCTATTACACTTTCATAATCTTTTATAATAATGTTATTCTTATTTAAATAATCTTTAACTTCCTCTGTTAAATTATTAACAATAGTAAATAGAATAATTTTATCAAAATCATTTTTCTGTCTATTAAATTGAAACAATAAATACGAATAAAACAAAGGAGAAAATTTGTAATCATAACCACGTAAATTTAAAAAATAAGCTATTTCATCTAATTCCGAAATTAATATATTATTTACGTCTTTAATTTCTTCGATAAAAGAGTACTTCATTTTAGCAATTTTTTCAGCGATAGATGACCCATTGAATGTTAAATCATGTATGAACACACTTTTCGTATTTACTTCAAAATTTTTTATTTCTACTAAAGAATTTTCTAATATCAGTAGATTAATATTATTATTTTGTTTTAAATAATCAAAGTTATTACCATATATAACTTTTTCTTCAATTTTTCTATTGGTATATTTTTGAGAAATGCTTTTTCTTAATTTTTCAAAAAAACGAACACCAGTGTTTTTTCCATCAAAAGCAATATTATTAAATTGTAAAGAAGAAATAGTATCATATATTTCCTCTCTATTATTTATTCTTATAATTTTTAATGTAAAAATATCTTTATCTAATTCTTTATTTGCTTGTAATTCATATAATGCATTAACATATAATATTTGTTCATCTTGTGTTATTATTAAAGTTCCATCAGCTCCACTAAAATTACTTAAAAAATAAATCTTTTTATCTTTATCATTTATTATTTCCGAATTATGTTCATCATTGTTCATTAATATATATACATCTATATTATTTCTTTTCATAACAGTTTTTAATTCTTCTAATCGGGTTTTATGCGGTTTTATATTGTGATCTTCAGCCATAGTTTCATTAATTGTGTTAATATATGATTTTCCAATATTGTTTAAATTGTTTGAGATAGGTAATCCTTTTTTATCTTCCTGATTTGCACGTAAATTCAAGTTTTCAAAAACTTTTTTAAAGTATTTTGCATACAAAACATTGCACACTTTGTTATTTAAACAAAATTCATTTATTTTATTTTGGGGATATTCATTTATATTATTTTGAGATTTAATTTTTGAATTTAAATAATAAGCTGCAATAAAACCTTTTCCTTTTCTTCTATTAATAAAACTTAAATGGAATACCATTAAAAAGAAAAATACATACAAAATAAATTTTAAATGCATATTTAGCAAAAAAAAAAAAAAAAAAATAAAAAATAAAAAATATTAAAATAATATAAAAATATTAAAAAAAAATTGTGTTAATAACAAATGGATATTCTTATGCAATGCATGCAATATAAGATTTTCTTTTTTCTTAAAAAACATTGAAGAATATAATTATTCAGTTTTTAAACAAATATTTCTATTTAAAAGAACTACGTTTTAAAAAAAGGAAGAAAATTATTATGATATTAAAAATGGAAAAATTAAAAATTATGATTAACAAGTATTGTTGCAGATGTACTTATAAAAATAATTAAAACATAAATTTTTGTTAGAATTAGAATTAATAAATCAAATAAAATGGTTTTATGCTTGGAATTTTAATTTTGTAGAAATCTTAACTTTAAAAAATAAAAAATTAATAAAAAATTTTAAAAAAATAAAATCTTTTATTATGACTCAGAATAATTGAAAATTGAAAATTATAAACTTATAAATTTATAATTTCTAGTAATATATATTTCTTTTATTAATGAGTGCATTCAAACAAAAATAATTTAAAAAATTTATCATAGTTATACTAACATAAACAAGCCTATATATTCAATTTTATTAGAATGCTTAAAATTTTCTTAATAATAAAAAAAAAAAAAAAAAAAATTGTTAAAAAAAATTCTAAATTTTTTAGTAAAATTTCTAGAATATTATACAAAAAAATTAAAAAAAACACAACCATAAAATGAAAAGGACATAATACAATAAGAAAAATGAGCTTTCTAATACACAAAAATAAAATATATATATATATGTATTTATAGGTACACGGATATTTAAAAATATAAAAATTAAATGAAGTAAAATTAATTTATTATTGTATTTTTTGCTATATTTTATTAATATTGTTTTTACATATAAAAGGAACATAAAAAAAAATAAAAATAATAAGACTTCATAACTGATATCTTGTGAATTTTTTTTTTTTTTTTTTTTATAATTATAGAAAAAATATAAGAAACATATCAATTTTTCACTAAAAAAAAAATAACCACAGTCATTTTAGAATTATAAGTTTGTACTACATTCTTATCATGTATAAAAATTTCTTTTTTTCTTTTTTTCTTTTAAGCATATATATATATATATATACATATATATAATTTTATGTCATATGAAATAAAAACATATTAATTTATTTATTATAGATATTTTATTCTTTTAGAAATTTTATTTTAAAAATATATGAATGTTTCATATATATATTTTTTATAAACTTCATATACAAATATTTTAAATATTAATACTAATTTTTTTTTTTTTTTTCTCTTAAAATATTATTATAATTATTAGAATAATTTAAATGTTTGTTAAATTTGTTCATTAAATTTCTTTCTATATAATATTTATTATTTAAAAAATTATGGTCTTTATTATTAATAAGAATTTCCTTTGACTTTTTTTTTTTTTTTTATAATAGTTAATATTTTTATTAAAAATAATTTTATCACTTAATTTATAATTTTTCTTATTTAATTGGGATATTTTCCTGATAACTTATTTTTATTATTATTTGATATATTTATTATGTTGCATATTCGTTGTTTATTATACCATTTTTTTTTTTAAAACAGTAACATCCTTCCCTTTAATCAAAAGGTTTTTATTTTGTTTTTAGTTTACAGTTGTCATAGTACTTATTAAATGTATCAATGCTTAATAGGTTATTTTCATTTTTTATTTCATGAGATTCCAGTGATATTTTTTTTATTTCATTATAAGTTAACATAGAATGACGTCTAAATTTGTAATTATTCTGATAAAGCACTTTATCTAATAAATTTAATCTAGTTTCTTTTATTTTAATTTTATTACTGTTTCCCTTATATACACTTTTAATATCAACATAATTACCTGTTATATAATTATTTTTATCTTTTAAACTATTACTGTTATTACCTTTCTTTTTAATACTACTTTTATTTTTTAAATAATTATAATTATTATTTACTTTATCATCATTTGTATGAATAGTTCTTATATATTTCTTAAAATTGGTTTTACTATTATTATTCTTATTAGAAAGTATATGACACTTGTTTTCTTTTAAATTAGACTTATCTCCTTTATTTTTATCAAGTATATTTATTTTAATATGTTTTTTTTTGTTGTTTATTATATTTCTTTTGCAATTATTTACATAGTTATCATTATTTGTATTAGTAGAATCATGAATTTTATTGGTAATATTAAAATTATTAGTATTGCTTTTTCTGCTGCATGTTCCTTCTAAGGATTTTTGTTCTGTAATATTTTTATTATCCTTACTAATATTGAAAATGTTGAGATAGTGCATATCTTTTTGTTTATTAATTATTTTTAATAAACTATTATTCAATGAATTATTACAAGAAGAGGTAACTTCATTATTATTGTCATCTTTAATATTTGAGATCAAAGGAATGTTGTCCTTTTTAATCAATATAAAATTAGAAAATAAATAATTTTTTTTTGACAATATTCTAATAGATTTATTGAGCAAAAGATGAAATGCTGTTTTAATAAAATTTTTTTTTTCATTTTTTAATTGATTATATATGTTATTTTTATCTAAATTAGTTATTTTACATATTTTATTTATTATAAAATCATTATAATAATCATTATTCTGAAAAATTATCTTATATAAACATGTATCACAATCGATTAAGTTGCATCCATTATCTAAGTTATTTAAATTTATTTTCAAGTTATGATTAGTAAACCATATGTGATTTTTAATATCATTTAGTGAATATCTTTTTTTAAAATTTACATTTAACATATTTTGAATTAAATTTTTTGCATTTAAAGATACATATGGTTCAAAATGTAATATCCCTTTTATAATTTTTTGAAATAGCTTATTTAAATCATTATGATTAAATGGTAATTTATTGTTCAGTAATAAAAATAAAATGATACCTAAGGACCATACATCAGTTGATTCTGCTTTGTATTTATTACCTAATAAAATTTCAGGAGATGTATAAAAAGGTGATCCACATGATGTTGTTAATAAATTATTCTGATTAAAAATGGTAGACAATCCAAAATCAATTAACTTAACATTGTTATTGTAATCTAGTAATATATTTTCAGGTTTTAAATCACGATGTACAATATTGATTTTGTGTAAATATTCAACAGCACTTATTAATTGATATAAAATTCTTCTTGCTTTATTTTCATTTATATAATTATTTTTATAGATATATGTTAATAAATCCCCATTAGGTAAATATTCTAAAATCATATATAAATTTTTTATGTTTTCATGCACTTCATAGAATCTACATATGTGATTATGATCAATACTTTTATGTATTTCTATTTCTTTCATTATTTTATCATAGCTTATCATTTGTAATAACTTTTTTTTATTTAAAATTTTAACAGCCACTATTTCATAAGTATACATATGAATTCCTAAGCAAACTTCTCCAAATGTTCCTTTACCTATTTTATTTGTTATAATATAATTCCCAACCTCTTTATTATTATTTTTTACAACTATTATTTTATATGTTTTATTATTTTTTAATATATTTAAATACTCTTTTATATATTTTTTTTTTATTTTTCCTTTTAATTCATTCTTTAAAATTTTCCATTTATCCTTTTTTTGTGTCTTTTTTTCTTTTTTTTTGTGGATTATCCCTTTACTTTTTTCTTCATTTTTTTCTTTTGTTTTTACTTCTATTTCTTCAATTTCCTCTTTTTGATCATCATCACCTTCATCTTTATCTTTTTCCCTTTTTTGGATCAATTGATTTTTTTTTTTTAAATTTATATATATTAATTTTTCAATAATTTCTGTCTCTTCCAAATTTTTTTTAAAGAAATTTATGCTTACTTTATGCTCATTTATTTGACTAATTGTTTCCTCATTTTCTTCTAGGCATTTTGTTTCTGTTTTGCTATTACTAAATGCACTTTTTTTAATTAATAAATTGCCTTCTTCACCATTTTTTAAGTTTGTATTATAACCTATTATATTTTTTATATATCTTTCTTTATTTGCATATATATTTTCTACATAATTTTCAGGGGTTTTACACTCATTTTTGCATTGATATATATCTTTATATTCCTTTCCTTTAGAAATATTATCACATTGTAATACATGTTTCAATTTAGTTTCAAATTTATTCAATAATTTATTTTTATTATTTATATTTTGTTTAGATTTTTCTATTTCATTTATTGGTTCTTGTATCGTTCTATTTTTTGAACTTGTATTTTTTAAAAAGTCAAAACTTCTTTTTTTTAATTTTTCAAATTTATATTTACTTTTGTTTATGTGTAAAGTGTTATCTATTTTTATATCTTGAGTTTTCAGTGAAATACTTAATGAATTCCATTCTTTATTTTTAAAACTTTTTTTTTTTTTATATTTTTCTTTTAAAATTGAGTTTATATTGGTGATGTTTTTTGTGCTTGAATTAATTGTTTTTATGAAATTGCATTTAGTACTTTTGTCTGAAATGTGTTCACTACAATTTTGATTATTTTCCTTATTTTTATGAATTAATTTACATTTATTTTCATTTTCTTTTTTTTTAGTACAGGAAATATTTACATTTTCAAAATTTGTTAATAAATTTTTATCTTTCTGACATTTTAACATATTTAGTTCTTTGTTTTTACAACCATACCTTCTGTCATATATTTCTTCATTAATTTTACTAATTAATTTACATTTACTTTTTCTATTAATAAAATTTCCATTATTTTTAAATTTGTTTTCATAAGTTTTTTCATTGGATGAAAATAACATTTTTTTACTATTTTCATCTATTTTTAATTCACATATTTTATTTCTATTTAAACTCTTAAAATTACAGATATTTTTTTTCTTAATTTTATTTATGTATAATAAAGAATTAATATTATTTTTTTCTTCTTTCGATACATTTAGTTGCTTATTCAGATCATTTAAATTATTTCCTATTTTTTTTATTGAATTCATAGCTTTGTTAGATTAATTAATGTCTTATATGTAAAGAAAAATTTAAATAATTTTTTATTAAATATACAGATAACTAATGTAATTAAAAAAAAAAAATAATAATAATAAAAAACCCTAAAATATTATATTTTAATATTCTTTAAGATCTTTAACTTTTTTTATAAAAATTTCTTATAATTTAATTTTTTCTTACTTTATTATTATTCTAAATTATTTAGTGTTTTTATTTGTTCTTTGTGTATATCTTGATTTTTATACATTTTTTATTTTAATTATTACACAAAAAATATATAAGATTTTAAAAATAATATGAACTATTTTTATATTTCATTACTTTATTTTAAAAAAAGTTGAAATTAAACATTTTACATAAAATTAAAATATAATTTATTTTATTATAATTTTAATGAATTCAAAATAATATACCTTAAAAATTATTAATAATAAAATAAAGAACAAAAAGGTTTTTAAGAATAAATCTAACTGAAGAAAAATAATTTATGAATAGGTTGTATTTCATTAAAATTTAATGACAAAAATAAGTGATAATTAAATTATTACATATGTAAATATATATATTATATCTTTTTTTTTTTTTTTTTTTTTTTTTTCTTTCTATTAATGCAAACTGAATAAAAAGACAATCTTTGTAATTTTAATTTACTTTTTTACATTTAGTAATTTTTCTAATTCCCCAAAATTTTTTTCCATATATTCATATATTTTAAAAGTTAGTAATATAAAAAAAAAAAAAAAAAAAAAAGTCCAAATTGAATAATGATGAAAGTAATTTTATGTAACTTTTTAATTATTGATTCTCTACTAAAAAATAAAATAGAATAATATAGAATAACTCTTATAAAAATTATAAAAGAAATGTAAAAAAATATGAGAATATGCATATTAAATTTTTTAACTTTAAATTATAAAAAAGATTTATTTTTGTAAGATACATTAGATTAAAATAATTATATTTTAAAAATAAAGGTATACTACTAATTATAGAATAATATAAAAACCATTTTTTTTTTTTTTTTTTTTTTTTTTTTTTTTTTNAAAAAAAAAAAAAAAAAAAAAAAAAAAAAAATTTAAAATAAAATATTTAATTATTACTTATTTTGAATATAATGAATATAAAAAAATATTAAAAAATAGATTCAAAATTTTAACAACATTTAAATATGAATATTTATTAAGAAAAAAAAAAAAAAAAATAGTTAAAGTATAAAACGAAGAAATATAAAAACTTTCAAATATAGAAAAAAATCATAAGATTTATGAAACAAAAATTATATTGAAATATGATAATTTAGAGAAAAGGGAAAAACATAAAAGGATAGAAATAAAAAAAAAAAAAAAAAAAAAAAGAAAAAAAAAAAAAAAAAAAAAAA
>NW_021628238.1:861307-898524 GCF_900005855.1 Plasmodium gallinaceum | reverse complement strand
AAGGAAAAAAAAAAAAAGAAAAAAAAAAAAAAAAAAAAAAAAAAAAAAAGGTAAAAATAAAAAAGAAAAAGAACAAAAAGAAATAAATAGAAAATAAATATTAAAAAAAAAAAAATTAAAATGGCAAGGATGAATAGAAAAGATAGTATTGTTTTGGTTTCATTAAAAAAAGGTTTAAATAAAAATAATATTAATTTTATTGATTATGAAGATAAATACGATTTTAATGTCTTAAAAAACCATCTGAAAGATTTAAAAAAACTAAAAGAAGATGTAATAAAAAGTAAAAATGAATCTAAGGAATTAATTAAAGATAATCTTGATAAGTTTCTTTATGATTATAATGAAAAGAATTGTAATTTTGACGTATTTTATGATAAATGCTTACAAATTATTGAAAGATATTTAATAATTTATAAAGAAATAAATGAATTATTTTTAAAAAAAGACTTAAATAAAGATAATGAAAGTTTTATAAATCCTGATAATTCATTCAGTAGTAGTGAGAAGAATAAAAACAAATTATATGAAAAACAAAAAAAAAAAAGTCTACTAAATGAATTAATTGATAATAACATATTAATCCATAATAACAAATTTTTATTTGATTATGATGATGACAGTGAAATTTATACTTCAAGTGAAGAGGAAATTGTTATAGAAAAAAATTGTCTTAAAAAAATAAATTTTAAAAACAATAAAAATGAAAATAATATGAATAACTCAGATGATTTATCAAATAATGAATCAAAAATAAGTATAAAAAGTGAAGATAATTGTACAAAAACAGAAAAATATAAAGTTGAAAATAACTATAAAAAAACAAAAATTAATTTACTAAATAGATATCCATCTTATTTAAGAGACTTAATTAAAATTGTAAAAAATTCCAAAAAAAGAGAAAAAAGAATATTGCAAATAAAGTTGTTAAATAAACATTGCAAAAATATGGAAATAGGAAAAATTAATACCCTTTTTTATAAAATATATTTATATAATTGCTATTTGTATAATAAAAGTTATATTAAAAAAAAAAAAAGAAGAATATTATATAGAATACTAAGATATAATATGTTAAATTATTGTTACAATAATCACGATATTTTCTTTGAAAAAATGCTAAAGAAAAAAAATAAATATAATAGCTTAAGTAAGGAAAATATTGAAAAATTATTTATTCCACATGATTGTACTAATTCTGTAAAAACATGTAAATCTTGTAAAGAAAACATAAAAATACTTTTTTATATAACTATTTATGATAATTTAAATTATCCTTTAATTTTAAAAAATTCCAAAGTTAATAAAAAAATAAATCTGTTGACACATATTTTTATAAATAAGGAAAAATGTAATCCAATTAATGTTGATTATGATATTGTTTATCATCAAAACAAATATATATATATGACAACGAAAAATAATATATTTTGTCATATTTTACATGCAAATTATTTAAAAGATAATTTTAATGATTTATTATTGAGAATTAAAAAAGGAAGTAAAGGATATAATTTATTAAATGTTATTTTTAATAAATATAAGAATAATAACTTTTTAAGTTTCAAAAAATTAAAAAAATATTTAGAAGATACAAAGAATCAAAATATATTATGTTTTAGTGATGATTTTTATGATGTATTAAAACCCAATATTATTAATGATGAAAATTATTCAAATGTATTTTTTGATAAAATATTTTTTAATTTTTATAATTTACTATATACAGATAAAACTGGCATTACTAGAGAAAGCCGTTTGCAAAAAAAAAAGCCTATAGAAATAATTAAAAATGAAGAAGATGATGATTCGGACGATTTTTTATATTTAGATTCACGAAATAATATAAAGAAAATAAGTAATAATGATTACTTAATAAATCAAATAAGTAGCAATGATGATATTTTATCATTTAATGGAATGAATAAAAAATATATGAATGTTAAAAAAATTAAAAATATTGATGATAAATATATAGACGATGTATGGGATTGTAATATATATAAATATCGTTACATTGCAAATTATAAATGTAACAATAGAAAAAATGATAATGTGCATTGTAATTCTTTTGAAAATTATTTAAACAAGATAAATGAAGAAATAGCAATTGTACTGGATAGTGATGATAGTGATAATGATATAAAAAATAGCTTCGGAAAAGTAAAAAATCTAATGAACTATTTAAAAGGAAAAAATTATAAAAATTCAAATACTAATAATAAAATAAATATATTAGAAAAATCTAATATGCTACATTTAAAAAAGAATTTTATTATACATCCTTTAATTAACTCAAAATGTATAGGTTTTAAGATAGAAGTGGACGATATATCTGATAGGAAATTGGATATATATTGTATCAACAATAGTGAATATGTTAATATTTATAAAAATACTATAGATTATTTAAAAAATAACATAAACGAAAATATTAAAAAAAATTATAATGAATACAAAAATATAAAACATGTATTAAAAAAAAAAGAAAAGTTAAATGGAGTATATCAAAATTTTAATAAGGTTGAGAATTATATAAATAGTAAAAGTAATAACACAATTAATGAATACATAGTTGTTATTGATGAAAATATAGAAGAAGAAACATATAAAATAGATATATACAATTATGCAGAACTAACAACGTATATAGTAAATTCTAAAAAAGAAAAGAAGAAAGAATTTTACTCTAATTTTGTAAGGAATGAAATTTATTCCCATAAATGGATAAATAGACTTCAATTTAAATTACTTAACTATAGTAATTTTTATAAAAACAGTTTTTTTAAGAAAAATCATATGAGATTAATAAAAGATTATTTATATGGATTATTAATTAATTCATATTATGAAAATATTTATGATGTTTCCTTAAATTTGTTATTAAGCAAACACTATGAACACTATGATCCATCTAAACAATTTGTTTTGAAAAACATGAGTTATAATATAAATCAAATTTATGAAAGTTTGATGAATTCAATTAAAAATGACATAATGAATAATAAAAGTATAATAGATGGAAATAATGTAACAGAAGAAAACATGCAATTAAAGGTTAATGATTATTTATTAAATTATAAGTGGAATGATGAAAATAAAGATTTTTCTAATAAAATTATTGATAAATATAGATTTATATTATTATATTATTTATTATATTTGTATCCAAAATTTTTATATATTTTAAACATAATTCAAATTCAAAACTTTAAAGATGAAATAAAAATAACCTTACCCTTACAAGAGGAGCAACAAATGAAAGAAATTCAAAAAGATTTCACCTCAGAAAAGAAAATACTAAAAAGTGCAAAACATAATAAAATTGAGAATCATGAAGAAAAAGAGATTCAAAAAGATTTTTACATACCTCCATATATTAAGAATAGAAAAGATAATAACATTTTAAATTCTTTTTCCTTACAAAGTTTACTTCTGGTAAATTTTTACGAACGCTTTGAGAATTCTTTATTTTTAAATATATTAAATAAAAATATTGATATAGAATCAGTACAAAAAGAAATACATCCTATCTGTTATAAAACGTTAATATATTATAATAAAAATGAATCACTATCAATTAAAAAGAAATTAACGATACCACAATTATCAACCCTTTTTATTATTTTAAATTCGTATCTATCTTTTGCAACAATACAACATTATTCTTTTTTTAACAAAAATAATATATGGAAATTCTTAATATATAAATTTAGCGAAACTGAAAAAAAAAAGGCGTGTGAATTAATATCAAATGGAGATAGCTATTTTCCCTCATCTTTTCTTCAAAACTTTATGGATACCTTTTTAGTTAAGCAGAATGATCGCTTCATAGTAACAGATAAAATAAAGTGTAAACTTATGATATATATCTTATTAATACAGTTATGTATAACTGATAATACTTTACCAATAAGCTTATCTTTGATAAATAGGAATACAGGAAATTTATTAAATAAGTTAAATTTTTCAATAAAAGATAAAATTATAACTTTCAATTTACAAGCATAGAACTTTTAAGATAAATTATGAATATATATTTATCTCTTAATATAGTTTTTAAATTAATACTTTTTTTACTATTTAGTTTTTGTTTTATTTACTATTATGATTAAAATATTATTTTATATTTACTATGTATTTTATTTGCTATTTTACTTAATCTTTTATAATAAATATTTTGAGTAATCTCTCTTGTATAAACCTATTTAATTTCTTTTTCATTATTATTTTTTATACTTTTTTTTTAATAATATTTATATTTTTGCATTTCTCTTTTTATAAAAAATTTCATTTTAATTAATGTTTCAATTTTTTCATATAATAAAATTAAATTATAAACCTCTTTTTTTAATAACTTATTTAAATAAAATATGCTGTAAATTTTATTTTTATTATTTACTTAGTTTGTAAGACAATTTTTCTATTTAGCTATAAAACTAAAAGAAAATATATATAATATATATTATGTATAAAATTTTTATTAGTCTTTTTATAATATGCATTAGTAGAATTTTTTGTTGACAAAAATTGAAAAAGTGGCATTCCTTTGTACTTTTTATTTTTTATTTATTTTTAATTATTTCCTATATATTTCCTCATATCTAATTTCCAAAGTCTCTTCATTAACATATGCAATAATAGCCTATGTAAATAAGAAAAATAAAAAATAAAGTTCTAATATAAAGTATTTTATTAAAAAAGATAATGTTTTATATTTTTCTATAATTTACTTTTTTTTTAACACTTTCACATATTCTAACTATTATAATTTTTTCTTTATCATTTAAAATCACGTTATCTTTTATAAAAACTAAAGCAAATCCGTGCTCATGTCCAATGCTATCTAAATAAATTGTGCAAATGTTATAAATATGTATAAATGTATATGTGTATATTTAAATAATATATATTTATATTTATAGATACTTTTATACAAAATGTAATCTGCTCCATATTTAAATCCATCAACAACAATAAAATATTTATTTAAATCATTAAAAACAACTTCACGTTTAACATTTTTAAGTATCATTGAAAAAAAAAAAAAAACGAATTTATTCAGTTTACATTTAAAGCTTTAATTTCTGTTTATTTTTTTTTTATATTTTTTCTTGAATGTTTGATTTTTACAGGATTTTTAGTATATCAGTAAATATATACATATGTTTTGATATATATATAAATAATGATTAAATTTATATTATTTTAAAAAAATTTACATTTTTAATAATTAAACTTTAAACATAATAAAAAAACAATGAATTTTACTTATATAAAAAAATTGAAAACCTTAAAAAATAAAATGTTTTTTTACATAAAAAAATAAAATAAAATAGTTTCAATTAAAATTAAAAAAATATTAAAAAAAATTATAAGGAATATATGTTTTCAATATATAAATAAAAAAATTTCATTTAAAAGTATTAACATAAAAAAAAATTTTTAAATATATATGAACATCAATAACACATTTAAATAGTTTGCAAAATAAAAAATAAATATATGTATATCAGAATTTTAAAACTTCTTTTTATTTTAATATAAAATATTTAATTTTTTTTATTATTTGAATAATATTCATTTTCATTTACAAAAGAAGCATCTACTTTTCTACCAGCAAATATTCTACCATTAAAAGTATTCATTGCATTTTTAGCTTGTTCTTTTGATTCATATTCACAAAATATTTTAACAGCAAGGGCATCTTGAGAATTTTTATCAACAACAATATTTATATTTAATAAATTACCAAATTTTGATGCTTCCTCTTCAATTTCATCTTTTAATGTATCATCAATTTCATCAACTGTCACCATATTAGTTAAAACAATAATTCTAGTACAACTATTATTAATTGCGTATGAAGAATATTTATTTTCACAAGGATTACTTTCATTTTTTAAATCATTATTTTTTAAAATTAAAGGTGCTTGTATTATAACACCACTTCTTTTATCAACCTTTTGTAAAATTAATGGAGCTTTAATTCCCTGTTTATCTTTTCCTAACCCTTCACCTTTTTTCCATCCCATTTTTTCCATCATTCTTGTAGCAAAATCTTTTTTTACAGTTGTTTCTTCTTTTTTAATATCATTTAAATTATTTGTTTTTTCTTTATTTTTATTCAACAAATCACCATTTTCACCTTTTACATTTAATATATTATCATCATATGTATTTTGTTTAGTTTTTTTTCTTATCTTTTCCTCGTTTCTATCTTTTAATTCATCTTCACTTTCACTATAACTTTGTCCTTTTTTATTTTTTCTTTCCCATTTTTTGTATTCCTCCTCTTCATTCTTTTTTTCATCTTTTAATTCATTTTTTATATAATTTTTTTTATATTTTTGTTTTTCTTCCATTTCAAATAAATACTCACTTGTATTACTTCCATTATATCTATATATTTTATTGTTTTCAAAATCTTTTAATGTTTTTTTGTCTTTTTCTTTCGTTTCTTCTATTTGATCTATTTCTTGTTTTTTCTTTTTCTCAGCTAGCATAATAAGCTTCTTCCTTTTTCTTTCCTTTATTATTTTGTTTAAGTCATTAGGTTTGTTAGGATCATAATCTTCATTTACATTTGTAATGAAATATTTGTCATATAATTCATTTTTAATATAATTATTTGTTATATTATTTTCACTTAAATTATTTGTTATTCTTTCATTAATTTTATTCTTAAAATTTATTTCTATATTTGTATTAGATTTTTCTTCATTATTTACATTACTACTTAATGTATGTTCATTTTTATTACACTGTTGTATTTTATTTAATCTATCACTTATTTTTTTTAAATCGTCTTGAATTGATTTATTTATATTTATTATTTCTATTTTCGTATCATTTTTTAAATTTTGATTATTTAAATGTTTATTGTCCACTTTAACATTTTTCGTTGTTTCGTTATTATTTTTAAGTTCACTATTTAAATTATTTATATCATTTTCATTTTCAGAATTTTTATGATCTATGTTTTTGTTTAAATTTTTTATATTTGCAATTTTTTTTTGGACAACCACAGGGGTTATTATATTTTTATTTATTTCAATATAATTTTTTTGTTTACTTAAAGTATTTATGTTTTCATTCTTTCCTAAATTTTTACTAGATATTGGAGGAGGTAAATCACCATATAAGCTATCCATTTTTTTTTTTTTTTTTTTTTTAAGCTTATGTTTTTAAATCAAATAGAATTAAAAAAAAAATTATACATTTACTTACAAATTATACAATGTTAAAAAAAAAAAAAAAAAAAAAAAAAAAAATATACAAATTTATACTTTATATACTTGTAAAAGCCTATTAAAAACAAACTTGAAATATTGGAGTTTAAATTATTTTAATAAAAATAATAGAAAGTAAAATATATATATAATATTAAATTATTATCTGAATAAATTTTTCTTTTTTTTTTTTTTTTTTTTAATTTAAGAAATAATAATTATTTTTACATGAAATATATTAATACACAATATACTTTTTTTCTTTTTTTTTTTTTTTTTTTTTATATCCTCATAACATTTGTGATTATATAATATAAATTGTTATGTATTATTTTATTTAAATTATTTTTTGCTTCAAAAAATTAAAAAAAGGAGAATTATAATTTTATTCAAAAAAAAAAAAAAAAAAAGTATAAAATAATTAAAAACAAAAAAATTACCTACGTATTAGTATAAACATTTATTTATAGTTATAAAGCATTTATATTAATTTTTGTTTTATAAAACTTTTTTATGAAGTATTATGTAATAAAATAAAAAAATAAAAAAAAAAGTCATAAAACAAAATAGAATAAAAAAAAATATTTAAAGAAGAAACAATTTAAATATTTAAATAGAAAAAAATAATATTTAAAAATTTATACGTATTAATAAATATTATTACAAAAAGAATAAACTACCTTAAAATATTTATAAACACAATAAAAAAATATATAAATATTTAAAATATAGAGCGATATATATTATTATAATATAGAATCTACAAATAAAAAAAATATAGCGATATATGCAAAAATGATAAAAAAAAATATGTTACTTTTTGCCTTCATTAATATTATTTATATTTATAATTTTTTTTTTTGAATTTACATTGCTATAATTATAGAAATGGTTATTGTAATTGTTTGAATTAAAATTTGTGAAATAATCGCTCTTATTAAATTTAATCCCATTAAATATTTTAGGGTTATACTTATTATATATATTATATGGTTGTGGTGTGAAAAAAGAGTTAAATTTTTTGTTATTATTAATTACTAAATTAGAATGAAAATTTTGATTAACTCCTGTAAAATTATTAAGAATATTTTTTTTCATTTTATTAGTTAAGTTATATTTGTTCGCATTATTTAGTGTATTATTTAACTTAAATTTGTAAACACTTTGATTATATACGTTGTGAATATTATTTGTCATATCATTTGATAGTCTAGATATATCTTTTGTGTTACTAAAAATACTTAATTGATTGTTACCTATGAAATTTTTATTGAATTTTGTGTTTATATATGAATGATTATAATTACACTGAATATTAGAATTATGCATAGACAAATTATTAACACCTTTGTTCATTAAATTACTGACAATATTTAAATTATTAACATTGTTAATACTATTTATATTACTCATAATGTTCATAGTAGTGCTATTATTTATATTATTCATAGTGTTCAAATTGTTTATGTTATTCAAATTATTCACACCATTTATAGTATTTAAGTTATTATATGTACTGTTGTATGTATTATTATTTATGTTACTATTAAAAATATTGTGACTATTATTATTTGAATTAATGCTTTCATTAACATTACTTATGTTTTTATAGGATAAATTCTTAAATTTATAACTCATATTTTTATAAGAAGAATCAACAAAAGTTTTTGCTTTTTTATATTTATGTGAATTATAGCTTTTTAAAATTTTTTTATAATGATTTCTATAATTATAGGGATTATATTTTTTTATATTTTTATTTATATAAACAGTTTTTACATTTTTGTTTTTTCCATTAAAACCAGATATGTTATTAACCACTTTGTTAGAAATTTCATTATTATTATTATTATTTTTTTCACATAATTGCGTATCCGCAATATTATATAAATCATTATAGTTAATAAAAACGTAAGGTATTGATGGGTTTTTTAACACATTAAATAATTCTGAGCACACATTTGTACCCAAATTCATGTATAAAGCATGTTTTAAATCAACATAAATATCTATGTTTTCTTTTAATTCCTCCTTAATATTAGGAAAAATTAATTTTGAATAATAAAATACCTCTGTTTCATTTGAATTTAAGTTAATAATACAACCAATTATCTTACGATTTTCTAGACATAAAACTGAACCAATACTTAAATTATATTCAAAATTAGTAGATTGAATAATCAATATATCATTTTCAAATTTTATCATTTTACCAATTTTTTCTATTTTTATATTTTCTTTTACACTTTCTGGTGCTCCTATTAATTTTATTCGATTATACATGTGATATGCTTTTTTATTTTCACATATATCAAATTCATTTTCTTTTATTACTTTAGCTTCTTCTGGTATATGTCCTTCATTTAAGTTTTTTAAACATTTTGAATATGTTTTTTCACTATGGTTTAAATAGGAGTTGTTTTTCTCACTGTTTATTTTATCATAATTTATTTCATTTTTAATCTCATTTTTAATCTCACTTTTTATTTCATCTTTAATTTCATTCATTATTTTGTATCTTACTTCATCTTTAACCTCATACTTTATTTTATTATTTACTTCACACTTTATTTCATTTTCTATTTCATATTTTATTTCATTTTCTATTTCATATTTAATTTCATTTTCTATTTCATATTTTAATTCATCTTTTATTTCATATTTTATCTCGTAATTTATTTCATTTTTGATTTCTTCCTTTATTACATTTTTTATATCATCCTTTTCATCGTCATGTTTTTCATTTTTTTCCTCATTTTTTTGATCTTCGTCATTATTTAATTCCGTTTTTATTTTATCATTATTTTTATTATCATTTAATTTATCATCATTTGACAAATATGTAGTAGAATTAATGGATTGTTCATTATCATTACTTTTGAAATGATAATTAAAATTTTCATTTTCTTCATCTGAATCATCTGAATCTGAGTATTCGTTACTTGAACAATTTCCTTCATCTTTATTTTTGTTTAAAAAATTTACAGAATTATTTTGTTTCGTTTCTGATTGTTCTTCTTGATTTTTATTAACTAAATCATAGTAAGCTATTCTTGAAACAAGTAAAAACTCATCAACTTCATTTTTTCCATCAATAATTATTTGACCTTTATAGTTTTGATCTAAATATTCATCAAATTTAACCTTATCATGCTCTTTTTCATTTATGCTATTTTCATTTTCATACAAAGAAATTAATTCTTCTGGATTTATGTCTTTATATTTCCCATAATTGTTTGATGTCGATTCAACTGATTCATTTTCACTTAATACATCATCACTAATTTGTTCATTTTTATTTAAAATAGTTTTTTCATCTTCGCTCTCAGATAATGTATAAAAATCATCAAAAATATTTTGTGCTTCATTGACTTTCAGTAGGTTACTATTTTGTTGTTCTACTTTATCTTCAATTTTTATTTCTTCATAATCTTCAAAATATTTTGTTTCATTTACATTTTTATTTTTTATATTATTATCATTATTATAATTAAAATTATTTCCATTACTATTTTCTGAATCATCAAAATTTTCATTGTAATTATTAGCTTTCTTCTTCACTTCCTCACATCTTTTTCTTTTTTTTTTTTGAATATCTAAATCTAAAATTATTTCATTCCTATTCTTGTTTATTGGATTTATCTCATTTAATATAGATGAATCTTTATTAATATCTAGAGAATCATTATTATTATTTTTATATTCTATGTTGTTATTATATATATATAAAGTTTCATTATTTATTTTATAGTATATTTGATGCGGTTTTTCTTCCTTATGTTCTTTTTGTTTTGTATTTAACATCTTTTAAATAAAAAATTTTATACATTAAAAAAAATAATATATTAGAACAAAAATAATTTAAAATAAAAAATTGAAATTATATACTTTACTTAATTTTAATATGTTTAATAGAAATTTACGATAATTGTTATTTAATTAATGATTAAATTTATATTTTTTTATAAACAATTTAAAAATTTTAAAAGTATTATTTGTCATGTTCAATCTTTTTTAACATAAAACGAATTAAAACAATTGAAATTTATTTGAAATACTACTCATGTTTAAAAAATAAAAAAATGTTAAAGGAGACTGTAACGTAACATATCAATAAAAAAAAAAAAAACATATATATATATATATATATATATATAAATATTTTGATAAATTTCAAGTTCTTTTGCGTGCATACATACGTTTACAAGAAAATGTTTTTTTTCGATACTTCCATATATTAATATTTTGAATTTATAAATAAAATATTTAGGGATTATTTTATTTTATTTTTTTCTTATATCCTTTTCTTTTTTTTTTTCATAGCTTTAATTTTATTCAAAATTTTATTTTTTTTTTTTTTTTTTTTTTGCATTATCCATTTATTCCTTTTCTTTTGATTCTTTTCTAAACAAAATAAGCAAAAAGAATACATTTTAATTTAGAATAAAGAAAATAAATTATAAATGATCAAATTTGTTTAATAAAACTGTATATAAGAAAATTAAAGAAATATTTATTTAAATTATTTAAGATTAAATGAGTATATTATAAAATGTTTATTCTTTTTTTTTCTATTTATATAAGAACGTGCTATTAATAACTAAATATATAAACATAAATCTATACAAAGTTTTATAAAACACGAATAAAAAAAAAAAACAAGAAAAAAAAAAAAAAAAAAAAACATTATACAAAGTAATTTCTATAAACTTTTAGTTTTATAAACTTTTATCCAACTTAATAATTACACTTATATGGAAATACATAAAAGTTATTATTTATTGAAAAATGTCATATATTTATTAAGATAAAAAAAAAAAAAAAAAAAAAAAAAAAGAAAAGCAATTTCTACGTTATAATTTATTGAAAAACTATAATAACTTATATTAATTATTTAAAAGTAAAAAATTGAAATAATACATCTATATAATACAATTTTCATTTTCCATATTTAAAAGTATATAATATTTTTAAGGAAATGGATTATAAAAATTTTTTAAAAATGGTTGAAGAAATGGACTATTTGCACAATGTAAAATATATGGAAACAAAAGATCTAAATGATTTTAATGTAAAATCTGCATATTATATATGCAAAGAAATTCATGAAAAACAATTAAGTAATGAAAATGGTTATGTAGTCATAGGATTATCAGGAGGAAAAACACCTATAGATGTATATAAAAACATATCATTAATTAAAGATATTAAGATAGATAGAACTAAATTAATTTTTTTTATGATTGATGAAAGATATAAAAGTGATGATCACAAATTAAGCAACTATAATAATATAAAATTTTTATTCGATGACTTAAATATAAATAAAAAAGAACAACTATTTAAACCAGATACAACAAAAAATATAGTTGATTGCGTACTAGATTACAATGAGAAAATAAAATTAATGATGAAAAAATATAAAAAAGTAGACATTGCAATATTAGGAATGGGAAATGATTTTCATATTGCTAGTTTATTCCCAAACATATTTTATAATATATATATGAATAATTATCAGAATAGTTATATATATAAGGAAAAATTTTTAAAATTATTAAATAATGATAACGATAATGACAATTTAAAGTTATTAAATGAATATGTTTATTTTACTACAACAAATAATTTTGATGTTAGGAAAAGAATTACAGTATCATTAGAACTATTAGCGAATGCATCAAGCAAAATTTTTTTATTAAATTCAAAAGAAAAATTAGATTTATGGAAAAAGATGCTTTTAAAATCTTATATAGAAGTTAATTATAATTTGTATCCAGCTGTTTATTTAATTGATACTGGTAATACTACTGTAATATCATGTGGTTATGAAAATTATACAAAAACAATTGAAGAAATATATAATTCAAATAATTCTTTATCTATGCAGGTAAGTAATTTGAATAAAAAAGAATTATTAACAATAATACTATTCGGATGTTCAGGTGATTTAGCAAAAAAAAAAATATATCCAGCATTATTTAAATTATACTGTAATAATTTATTACCAAAAGATGTATTAATCATTGGTTTTGCAAGAACAGTTCAAGATTTTGAAACATTTTTTGATAAAATAGTTATAAACCTAAAAAAGTGTTTACATTGCTATGAAGATTTTTCTATTTGTAAAAAAAAAAATCTTCTAAATTCCTTTAAAAATAGGTGTAGGTATTATATTGGAAATTATTCATGTTCAGAAGATTTTGAAAATTTTAATAAATATTTGAACAAAGAAGAACAGGAAGCTATATTAAATAATAATAACTATTATTATAAATCAGAATGTTGTGATCATAAAAGAGAGGATGATAATGTTGAAAAAGAAAATATAAGTGAAAATAAAAGAAATGAGCAAATAACGAATAAATCAGTAGATTTATCAGAAGAGAAAAATATAGCATTAAATTATTCTTATGTTATAAATAGAATGTTGTATTTAGCATTACCACCTCATATTTTTGTTAGTACATTAAAAAACTATAAGAAGCATTGTTTAAATAATAACGGTACAGACAAAATATTATTAGAAAAACCTTTTGGAAATGATTTAGAATCTTTTAAAATTTTATCAAAACAAATATTAGAAAACTTCAATGAACAATACATATATAGAATTGATCATTATTTAGGAAAGGATATGGTTTCAGGGTTATTAAAATTAAAATTTACTAATACTTTTTTATTATCTTTAATGAATAGACATTTTATTAAATGCATAAAAATTACATTAAAGGAAACGAAGGGAATATATGGAAGAGGTCAGTATTTTGATCCATATGGAATTATAAGAGATGTAATGCAAAATCATATGTTACAATTATTAACATTAATAACTATGGAAGACCCAATTCATTTAAATGATGAATCAGTTAAAAATGAAAAAATTAAAATATTAAAATGTATTCCTTCTATAAAATTAGAAGATACAATTATTGGACAATACGTAAAATCAGATAATTATAAAGAAACAGATGGAAATGATGAAAACATCGATGAATCAAAAAGAAATCACAGTTATCATGATGATCCACATATAAAACCGGATTCTATTACTCCTACATTTTGCACTTGTATTTTATATATTAATTCTATTAATTGGTATGGAGTTCCTATAATACTTAAAGCTGGAAAAGGATTAAATAAAGATATTTGTGAAATAAGAATTCAATTTCATAATATTATGGGATCCTCTGATGAAAATATGTACAATAATGAATTTGTAATTATTTTGCAACCTGTAGAAGCAATATATTTAAAAATGATGATAAAAAAAACAGGATGTGATGAAATGGAAGAGGTTCAATTAAATTTAACAGTTAATGATAAAAATAAAAAAATTAATGTTCCAGAAGCATATGAAACGTTACTATTAGAGTGTTTTAAAGGTTATAAAAAAAAATTTATTTCAGATGAAGAATTATACGAATCTTGGAGGATATTTACTCCCTTATTAAATGAACTACAGGAAAAACAAATAAAACCTTTAAAATATCCATTTGGATCTTCAGGGCCGAAAGAAGTTTTTGGTCTTGTAAAGAAATACTATAACTATGGTAAAAACTATACACAAACACCTGAATTTGTTAGAAAATCTTCCTTTTATGATGATAATTTGTTAGATATAATTTAATTCTACTAATTCAATTTTTATTTTTTTATTATATATATATATATATTTATATTTATATATACACGAAAATATAAAAAGTTAATATTTAAATTCAATATTTGATCCATTTCATTTAAAATACAAGTGCGTCTTTTAATTTATAGTATTTATACAACATTCATATTATTTAAAGTTTTAAAATATACGTTTTAAAAATTTTTATTTCTTATGTAATTGTTTTTAAAACAAAGAAAAAAAAAAAAATATATTTTTTTATAATTTACATATATGATTAATTATCAATAATTTAATAATATTATAATGCTGATAGCATACCTTTTTTCTGTAGTTAGCATAATTTATAGCCGTAACATATCTCCTTTACATTAATTATATATTTTAAATGATAAATAAATGTGTTATAAATATTTATATACTCACATCCAAAAATTTTACTGTTCATTTACTTTTTTTTAATTAACATAATATATAAAAAATATTATGCTTATTTGCTTAATGGTAAGAATTTTTGTCACTAATAATGTTAATGTATAAAAAGCAAGCAGAAAAAAAAAAAAAAAAAATTATATTATTTTTAAAATAATCTTTATGGTTTAAAATAACTTACAAGTAAAAATAAAAAGACAATTTTAGAACATATAAAAAATAATATATCATATGTACATACAGATATATTAATAAAAAAAATGAAAAATATTATTAGTTTTTCAATACATATGAACAATATTATAAAAAATAGCTTTTCACCTTTCTATTAGAATTTTTCTTCTATTCAGATAAAAATTTACCTTTTTTTTGTTGGGTTAATATATGTATCTTAAATAATTTTAATAAACAATAAATTTGTACTTTTCATAAAATTCTATGTTAAAAAAAAAAATTATTAAAATATTATACCAATTTTTATGATTTTAGTAAAAAAATTATTACGAACTATATATAGTGAAAATGACATTTCTTCAAAAGGTTTATTTGCAACTCATTTTTAATTATAATAATTGATTTTTCTAATCTGAAAGATATTTTTATATATATTTAGAAAAATATTATAACGCACATATAATAATACAAATATTTTTTGAAAGAATAATATGAACTGGTCATAAAAAAAAATAAAATTATTTTTTGTGATTCAGAAATGTTTTGCACAAAGGAAATTGTTATTTTCTCTAATTTAATACCTTTATAAATATTTATACTTATGAAAAAATAATAGTAGTCTAAAATACAAATAATGAAAAGACATTATTATAACATGTAAAGGATTTTCTTTTTACCTCTTTAATTGATGAAAAAAAAAAAAAAAAATAAATAAAAAGTAAAGATTTATTATATAAACATATAAATTTATATATTATATAAATATTGATGTTATATTTTAGAAATTTATATAAAATACATATATATTTATATAACAAATTTTTTTTTCATAAACATTATTATTACTTTTTTTCTCTCAATTTTTTTTATATAAATATTGTTTATTTAATTTTTTTTTTTTTTTTTTTAAAGATATTATTGTTCATTAAGTTATAATATTTACTAAAAGAACTTTTTTTTTCTTTTTAATAAAGAAAAAAAAAAACTTTCATTTTATAAAAATATATTATTATGAAATAAATATAAAAAATATTAAATAAAAAGAGAGTTTCATAATATTGATATATATTGCGCGTTAATTGTCATTATTTCTCATTTTTGAAATAAAATATTATATTCTATTGGAATATAAAAAAACACATATATATAATAAAAAAAATAAATTATATAAATATATATATAATAAATATATTTAAAAATTAAGCCACAGGTTCCTGAACTTCAACAATGGGATCTTGAATTTTATTTTCTGAATCATTTCTATTTTCGTTTTCAATATTACACTTAGAATCATTGCATTCATTTTTTTTTTCTTCTTCAGTATTTTTATTATCTATATCATCATCTTCTTCTTCATCATCGTCATCTTCTTCACTTGAGTCATCACCATATGAGCTAGAGTCGTCATCATTCATATTATTCATGTTTGGCATATTTTTAAATTGATCCATTCCACCTAATCCTGAAAAGTTCGCCATATCATCACCACCCATATTACCTAATTTACTAAAATCTAAGTCTCCCATTCCTCCCATATTTCCTAGTTGACTCATATCAGGCATACCTCCCATTCCACCGAAACTATTCATTGCCATGTCATCATATTCAGTTGTTTTATTTTCTTCATCAGTATCAACCCATGAATTCCAATCACATTTAATCCAGTGTTTTTTTCCATCATTATTTATTGTTTTCCATCTTTCTTTTTCTTTTTTTATTATTTTAAATTTTATATTTCTTTTTGTACTATATTTAGATTCATCAACATTTATTGGTTTTAAAAAATTTAAAGTAAATTCATATTCATTTTTATCTTTCGTGGCAAAGAAATATAACTTGTCTTCTTTAAGGTCAATCTTCACATTTTCTATTTCTTGTAATTCTATAGTTAAATAAATGCACTCTTTTTTTTGAGCCCACAAAACTATTGGATATAATCTAAAAAATTAAAAATATACATATAAATATGAAAATAATATATATGAACGTATATAAATTAAACATAAATTAAAAAATAATTTATAATATAAAAGATATAAAATTAGTTCTATATGTTGCGTAAGAAATAACATTCTAAAATATATTTATTCAATGTAATTCTGTAAATGCAAAGCAATTATAAAATGGAAAAAAAACTTTATTTAAAAATAAAAAAATGTTCATTTTATAAAATTACATATATAAACATATCTGTATAATACAAAAAAGTGCATTATATATAAAAAATGTAGATGATATGAATCAGTAATATAATTTAATAACTCCAAAAAAAAATTTATGTAAGATAAAAATAATAAAAATTAATATTATCCTTTTTTTCTTTTAAACTTACGGCATTTTTTAAAAATTTTTATTGAAAATATTAAATAAAAAAGAAGTGGGGAAAATATTAATTATTTTTAGGCTATGATTTAACTTTTTGTAAAAGAAAAAAACTTTTAATTGAGAAAAATTAAGAATTATTTATAAATAAATATAATACTGTAATATATAAATATATTGGGATATATATACATATATATATATATATATATATTTTTTTTTTTTTTAATTTATTTTAGTTAATTTTTATTTTATTTTTTTTTTATTTTTGTATCACTGACAAAATTGTAATTTTTATTTCAAAATAAAAAAAAAAATTTGTATTTATCTGCTTATAGGAATTTTGAAATTCTTGTGAATGTTCTTAATAATTCAAATATATATATATATATATATTTTTTTTTTTTTTTTTTTTTTAAATATATATATAAAAAAAATAGAGAACTTGCATTGGCATGCTCACCATTTATATTTTTTTTTTTTTTTTTTTTCGTATCTTAAAATATAATAGTATGATGTTAGTAGTTCATACTTTAAAAAAAAAAAAATTCCTTCTATAAATTAAATTATTAAAAGCATGAAATTATGAGAAGATATAAGTAAAATATATAATTAAAAAAAAAAAAAAAAAAAAAAAAAANAATTAAAAAAAAAAAAAAAAAAAAAAAAGATTAAAACAACATATAGTTGAATTATAATTTTTTAAAATTCTTCTGATTAGTACTTTATCAAAATAAAATTAAAGTTGCATTTTTTTTTTTTTAAATTTGTACTCTACAATACATATTCTTTAGCAAAAAAATAATTTTTGCTTAAACATATTTATATAAATGCAATTTGTTTATAAAATCAATGAATATTGAAAATAAATGAAACATAAATTGTACCGAAATAAAAATATGAAATATTTCGAAATATTTATAATATTATTACATGCCAATTATTTTAATTAAAACTTTGAATAATATATATGGAAATACTTTTTGTATTTTGTAAATTATTTTACATTAGAAAACTTAAAGGTGTAATCATTTACGTCTTTTAATAATTTTGAATAGCTTCTTTACATCTTTATAAAAGTTATTGTAAAAAAAAAAAAAATATAAATTAAAATAAAAAAAGAATATCAATATTTTTTTATATATGAACTTTATTATGATAATAAAAGATATAAATAAAAAAAAGGAAATTTAAATATTAATTTTTTATAAGGTAGTGTATGAATTGAGTTAAGAAAAAACAAATATTAAGTGTTTAAGGATTTCTTTTTATCTATAAAAAATAAGGATTTTTTTAAATGTACCATTTGCTTAAAAAATTCTTTGATATTTTTTGAATATAAATTGTTACATTTTTGTATATAAGATTCTAAAAGTAGAATTTTTATTATGTAATAAAAAAATAAATTGTAGTTATTTTGTTAATTTTCTATATTTTTAAAAAATTATGCCGCAAAGTAAATACAAGATAATACAATATAAATTTTTATTTTTTATATTTCTATATTTAAACTCTTTTATATAATTAGTTTCTATCAAAAAGAATTTTACAAATACTTATAATTTTTAATTTTACTTAAGTTTGAAACGAATCATTATATTATGATTAAATTACATAAATCTTCTTAAACATGCTTACTAAGCACATCATTTAATGTATCATAAATTATTCCCAAGTATAATTCAGTTGTAGTTTTTTTTTTTTTTTTTATTTATTGAAAAATATAAAAATTTAATCAATTTAAAAGTAAGGAATAAAAATTTAAATCATAATAATATGAAATAATTCAAACATTGATTCTTTTAAAATTTCTTTTATCTCTTAATATCCAAAATTGATGAATAAAAAAAATAAATTTCTACTATATCAAACACTAAGAAGATTTTTTGTTTTCAATAATATTATTCTTTTTCATTTAGAGTATATAATATTTATATTATACTTTAACAGCTTAATTATTAATGATTTCTTATAATCAGGTAAAATATAATTTTTATGATTAATAACTAAATATTTATTAATATTTAATTTTTTGGAAAAATTTATTCTATATAGATGTATGCTTTGAAAATAAGTACTCATAAAAAGCTTATTGAAAATAATAGATAATATTAATATGAAAAAATTCTCATCAATGTATAAAAGAAAAAAAAAATTTATAAATATTATGTATAATATGATATTTTTTAAAAATATAAATCAAATTATTATGAATAAATAAATCACATAAAGTTAATGTTGAAAGTATATAATTTAACCATTAAATTAAATAAAAAATGTGAGTTTTATTTTAAGAAAAATTTTTCAATAAAAAAAGAAGATACATTAAAGGCTATCAAAATAAATAAGGAAATTATAAAAAGTAGTAATGTTCTTGAAATAATAAAAATAATAAAGGTAAATGGAAAAAATGCTAATATAATTAATTATGTAACATTTTTTCATAGATTAATGCAAATAATAAATAAAAACAATATAATATACCTAAAAAATAAAAAATACATTGATGCAGAAATAGAAGAAAAAATTAAAGTTTTTTTTAAATATTTAAATGATAATAAAAATATAAAGAAAATAAATAACTATAACAAACGTTTGTTTTCTTCTTTTTTATGGTCTTTTAGTAAATATTTATGCCTTTTAAATGAAAATAAGAAGAATCTAGATATACTTAACAACTTAAAAAACTGCAATAATAAAAATGAAAATACAAAATTTTTCCAAAATAATGAAGAAAATGAAAATACATTCAAAGACAATGATAATAGAAGTTATAAAAATATATATGAAAATAATTTGTTTTTGAGAGATTATGATAAATGCAACAAAAGGAAACACACTTTGTGCAAAGATTTGAATTACAAAAATTACATAAAAACAAATGAAGAAAAGGAAAATTCATTATTTATAAGGAAATATAATGAATTCAACTTAAATAAACATTATTTATTTAATATTTATGATATTAATTTATTGTACCGCTATGCGAACGTATATTTATCATCTTTAAATCCATCTCGTTATGTTATAGTTATTTGGTCATTAAGTAAACTAAATAAAGATAATAAAGAAATACATGAAAAATACTGGAAAAGAAGCTTAAGTCTTATTCCTTCATTAAAAAAAAAAGAAATTATAATTTTATTATATTCCTATTCTTATGTGAACTTCTCAAATTTCTATTTTTACATGAAAATTAAAAATTTTATTATAGAAAAAAAAATATATAAAAAAATTATTAATGAAAAAAATTATGAATCTATAATTAATATGTTATTAGCGTATTCTAATCAAAATATATTTTTTGCTGATTTATTTGAAAGAACAATAAATTATATGTTAAAAACAAAACTTTTTTTTAATTCATTAAAAAATAAAGAACTCATAACACTTTTATTTTGTATATGCAAGTGCCCATTTTTATATATGAATGATGAAAACAAGTATAATATATTAAAAAAAAATTTATTAAAAAAAAATATCCTTTTATATGAATTATTAAAAAAAAAAATTATGAAAAGGTGTAATTTAAAAAATTTAGAGGAAAATGTCCAAATTTATAAAAGTATTGATTCTATTAATAAAAAAACAACGGAAACAAAAACTGTTAACATTTTTACTTTAGAAAACATTATTATAATTATTTGGTCATTGAGTCTTAAGTATATTTATTCAGCAAAATTGTTTTTATATAGTTTCATTAAGATAAACAATTTAATAAAAAATGAGAATGGAATTTATAATAATTATCATATATTAACCAATTTTTATTTGTCTTTTTTGTCGTTTATACTGGATGACGAAACTTATATTAATTTGTATTTTAATAAAGAAGAAAAAAATTCATTGAGTATCTTAAATGACAATATCAACATTTTTATGAATAATTTTGATATACTAAAAAAATCAATAAACATGAACCAACGAAAAAATAATGTTGAAATATCTAATATGCAAAAAAGCATTTTTTTTCTAGTAAAAAATTTTGAATGGTCTAAAAATGTAAATACAATACTTGAATATAAAAATCCGTTGAATATATCTATTGATATTCTGTTGTATAAAAAAATATATTCCTCAAATGATTTAAATGGAATTAAAAAACTAAAGGAACAAAAAATTATAAATGAGAGAAATGAAAAATGTAAACACATGAATAATACTGATAATATTAATAGGAATATAAGTAATAGCAGTATTATTTATAATAATAATAGATTCAATATTTTCTCTATTAAAAATAAAAATTTAAATAGAATACCTTTTTATTTTTTTTTAAATACTAAGGGATATTTCTCAACAAATTTCCATAATAAAAGTGATAAGATTAGAGAAACATCTGAAACCTTGCATAAACAAGGTCTTATTGTATATTCAAAAAAAAAAACTTATTCATGTATAGATAATAATAATAATGATAATAATAGTAATGATATAGTAATTAATCTATATCAGTATATAGAAAGAATGAAAAATTTAAATTTGAAATATACTCCCAATGAATTACAAGAAATATATAAAGATTTGCTCTCTTTTTTTAATACTCATTTTAAATATATTAGAAAATGTGATGTAATAAGTTTTTTTTATAAATTTTCTTCTTTTTTTGTTATATTTTATGATATAAAATGTGATATGAGTTTGATCCAATTATTTAAAATTTTTGCTTTTTATCATAATTTTACTTTTTCCGTTTTTAAAAAAAAGGAGAAAATTGTAAATTTATTTATTGATACATCATGGACATATTTCAGATACATTAAATATTTAAAATTTTTATCAGAAAAAACAAATACTAATAAAATATTATTGAAAGAATTAGGAGAGATTAAATTACTTTTATCCGAAGAAATAAACATAGTAATGAAAATATTTAACATAATAAAAAAAAAAATAATTGAAGAAAATATATTAAATGATATATCTTCAAAAAATATGACTTTGTTAATTTCTATTTTTTTGTACGTTAAAGACTCTGAAGATATAATAAGCTATTTGAAAAGAAACAATTTTAATAATGTTACTTTTTCTATAAAAGATATTACTTTTATATTAAGAGCTTTATCTAAGTGCGAAATAGCATGCGGTATTGAAAATTTTTTTTGTAAAAAATTTGTTGAAAATATGGAAAATTGCAAGGTAAAAGATCTTGTTGAATTTACGTACTTATGTGCAGAACTAAAAATTAATAATGATTTTATAAGAGATGGAATAACTAGGAAAATTATTTCTGATGTTTACCTTAGAACACATATAGAAGAAAAGGAATCTAAACTAAATAAGAGAAGTAACGATTCAGATGAAACATTCGATAAATCCTCCAATTTTTGTAAGCTTAAATTTATTGAAATTTTTCAGCATGATCAGTTAGCCTTTTTTATTAGAAATTGTTATAGAATGCACTGCTTTGATAAGAAATTTTTTGATTTATTATGCGATACAACATTAAAAAAATATAGTGACTTAGATATAAAAAGCTTATGCATTATTTTGCCATGCTTTGCTCGTATATATTGCCTTCATAAATATGAGGATAGTTATCCAGAAAAAGAAATTGAAAAAAAAAAAAATAAAATGAAAATTAAAAAAGAATATGATAATTATTTAGAAAAAAGAATAAACAATTGCAAGTATAACATACCACTATCACTAAAAAAATTAATAAAATATTCAGAAAAAAAAGTTATAAATAATAAAAATATAAGCTTTTATAATTTATGTTATTACATGGAAGCTATTACATTACTGAAAATTGAAAATAAAAATTTGTATAATTTGTCTATAAGAGAAACATTAAAAAAAATTCAAAATTTTTCATATAATGAAAAAGAAGTAAAGTTACTAGGAAAAATTTTATGGTGTTTATCTTATTATCATAAAACAGAATTTTTATTTTCAATTAAAATAACTAATTTTATTTTAGATTATAAAATATATGAAAATGTAATACCTGAAAATTTTATATCTATTTTCTCATATTATATAAAATCAAAGGTATATAATAAAAAATTATTTAAAAGTATGGGTGAAATTATTTTATTAAACATTTCTTTAAATGATTATTTTTCAAAGAAAGAAAAAAAAAAGAAATTTTTTAAGTTAAACGTGGTTACAGAATTATATGCTACAATGTCTTGGGCATATGCTTTTACTTTTTGCAACATGAACATTATAAAAAATGAAAAAGAAGAAAAAAAAAAAAGTATCAGTAATAATCTCAGTGAAAATGATTCAATATTTATTGAAAAAATTTACAATTATATTTTTAATGAAATAAAAATTTTACAAAATTATGAAAATGTATCATTTTTATTATTAGCTAGATTTTTCTGGGGTATTTCTGTTGCGAATTTAATAAATCAAAATTTTTTAAATTTTTTAAATATATATAAATGGAATGATATAAAAATTGATGAGCAAAATGCTATGCACCTGCATATGATATATATTTTATGGTTAAGAATAAAATATTGTGATTCAAATTTTGAGATTTCCAATAATTTTCTTCAATTCAAAGATAAAATTATTCTTCTCTTTAAAAAAAAAAATATATCAAAAAGAAATATCATTAAAAATAATATATCTAATTTTCATCGACAAATATCCCATATCCTAGATAAATTCAATGTAAAATATGAAAATGAACACATAACAGAAGATTTTTTATCTATTGACATAATAATAAAAAATGAAAATTTTCCAGATAAAATAGCAATTGAAGTAGATGGACCATCTCACCATTTATTACTTTTGGATGACATAAATAATACCAACTCACAAAATATAAAAAAGTAAAAAAAAAAAAAAAATTAATGATAAGAAAATAATTAATAGAGTAATTATTAATAAAGTTATATCATCTTATTTTCCTAAATAATAAAGTTAATTTATATATATAATTATACATATATATATATATATATATTTTTTTATTTCGTGTAATCAGGCAGTATATTAAGTGTGGAACAACATATTTTAAAACCTGGTTACTAGAGAAAAGTGGGTGGGTTGTAATTAATATTCCTTCATACAAATGGAATAAATTAAGTAACAAAGATAAAAATAATTATTTAATTCAAAAATTATCAAGTTCTAGTAAATATTTAAAGAATTTTTTTGAAAAATATAAAGAGATTTAAATTTTAACTTTTTTTCCATAAAAATGTATCATATGAAAAAAGAAAAAAGAAAAAAAAAATTTAATATGAGAAGATATATTTTAAAAAATATATAGGATGTTATCATTTAATAAAGATGAATATAAAATATATATGTATATATATATATTTAACTTGTATTGTTTTTTAATACCTTGATAAAGTATTGTTCATAGAAAAAAAAAATTTTTTTTAAATATGTGTTAATAATAGAATCATTTCTATGAATATATAAAGTAAAATACATTGTATATATATTCGTAATATGTAAAATAATTCATAATAACAAATTATTCTATGTAATATGTCTTTTCCTATATTATGTTATAATTTCTTTTTTACCCTCCTTTTTTATTATAATAAAATCTTCTCTAATCATTTGTTGCTAAAAATGTGAAGTGTATGTACAAATAAAAAAAAATAGGTAATATAAGAATAATATAATAAAATATATTATGTATATTTTTGTAATTATATATATATACATAGATTTACTAAGTTATAACAAAAAAAGTTGTTCATTCATATATATATATATATGTATATATTTAAATGTATGTATATTAAGCAATGAATAATAAAATGTATTTTTTTCTTCATTTTCTTTTATTAAATAGAAAAGGTATCAAGATAAAAATATGAAAAACTATATTAATTTTTTTTTTCTTTTTTTAATGAATGAATATTTTGTTGTTTGTTAAATACATTAAAATTTTGTTAATTTTTTTTTTGTCAATTTTATTCTTCTTTTGTTAAATATATATATATATATATATATTTTTTTTTTTTTTTTCTTTTTTTTTTTTTATTTACAAAATTTGAATATATTTATTAATTCCTTAAGGAATAACTAATTATATAAATACGTAATTATATTTATTTTTGCAAAGGTATAGGAAATTTTTCTAAAGACAAAGATATATAAAAAAAAAAATGAAGAGAACAACACTCTGTTTAATTCTTTTTAATTTTTATTTATTAATTATAAAAGACAGTTGTTCTAAATCCAATTTAAGGAATAATCCAAATTTTTTTTATGAATCAGAAGACAATAATAATTTTCAAATAAAATTACCTACTATTACTTTTTCATCGAACAATAATATAAATAGTTATAAAAATTATGAAAAAATTGCAAAAAATGTTATACCGGATAATATTGAATTATCATCATATTCTTTCTTACCATCGTTGTTAAACGCAGTGTATTTGTTTTCATCATTGTGTTTTATATTATGTTTGACAGGTTTAAACGATCATAAGACGTCAAAAAGAGGTAATATGTTGGGTTTTATAGGAATAATAGCTGCAATTATAGTAACATTCAGCCAAGTAGGTTTTGGATTTAGATACGAATTATTTTTTTTAATTGTAATACCAGCTGCTATTATAGGGTTATATATTGCTCATAATGTAAATATGATTCAAATGCCACAGTTAGTTGCACTATTTCACAGTTTTGTTGGATTAGCTGCTCTACTTGTAGGATTTTCTAAATTCCATTCTGTGTCTTTTGAAAATTATGAAATGAGTACAATTCACTTGAATGAGATATATATAGGAACGTTTATTGCTTCTATTACATTTATTGGATCATTAGTTGCAGCTGGAAAATTAAGTGGAATTTTAGATAGTAAATCTTTGAAATTAAAAACAAAAAAGTTAATTAATATTTCATGTATGGTTATTATTATAATATTAGGATATTATTTTGTTAATAGCAAATCTTTATACTTAAAAACTAATTTTTTATATACTTCTTTTATTATTGAATTATTTCTTGGTTTTCATTTAATAGCATCTATTGGTGCAGCAGATATGCCTGTAGTTATAAGTGCTTTAAACTCTTATTCAGGATTTGCTACAGCTATAAGCGGATTTTTGCTTCGTAACAATTTATTAATTATATCAGGATCACTTATTGGCTCTTCAGGAGCTATATTATCTTACATTATGTGTGTAGGGATGAACAGAGATATTCTTAATATAATATTAGGAGGATGGGATGATTATGAAGAATCAAATGAAACTCTACAAGAAAAAGAAAAAAAAAAATTAGCAAATTCAACAACAAATAAGTACGTTGCAGACAACTTAATAAATGCAAAAAATATTATTATAGTTCCAGGGTATGGTGCTGCTGTTAGTAAGTGTCAAAGAGAATTAGCTGAAATTTGTAGTATTTTAAAATCAAGAAATATAGAAGTAAATTTTGCCATTCACCCAGTTGCAGGAAGAATGCCAGGTCATTTAAATGTACTATTAGCGGAAGCCAATATTCCCTATAATATTGTCAAAGAAATGAATGAAATTAATCCAATAATATCAAATGCTGATATAGTTTTAGTAGTTGGGGCTAACGATATCGTTAACCCTTCTTCTTTAGATCCTTCGAGTAAAATTTATGGGATGCCTGTTATTGAAGTATGGAAAAGTAGGCAAGTAATTATTTTAAAAAGAAGTTTAAGTCCCGGTTATTCAGCCATTGATAACCCATTATTTTATTACTCCAATACGCTTATGCTTTTTGAGGATGCTAAATATTCAACTAATCAAATTTTGACTATTTTAAATGATTATATAAGTCATAAACATCCTATAGTTACGAAAGAAGATAAAAAAAATTTTCAAGAAAAAGCGGAATATGGATCACTGAATTCTATAGTCGATAGTTTACCTAGTGAAGAAGATATAAAATTAGAAGAAGATTATCCTAAACCTAGAAGAGTTATTGGTCTAGTAAAAGATGATATCGAAGAAAAAAAAGATAATGACAAAAAAGAAACTGAAGTCAATTTAACTTTAGTTCCTCTTACACCCAAATTTATACCTAATTTAAGAAAAATGGGTTTTCGTGTATTAGTAGAAGAAGATATAGGAGCAAATATATTAATAAAAAATGAAGAATATGTTAAATATGGTGCTGAGATAACTTTAAGAGATACTATTTTTAAACAGAGTAATATCATATTAAAAGTAGATCCTCCAAAAATTAATTTTATAGATGAAATATCAAACAATACAATATTAATTAGCTATTTATGGCCAGGCATCAATCAAAATTTATTAGAAAAAATAGTGGAAAATAAGAAAAAAAAATATATTACATATCTAGCTATAGATGAAGTTCCTAGATCAACCCGTGCACAAAAATTAGACGTTAGAAGTTCCATGAGCAATTTACAAGGATATAGAGCTGTTCTAGAGGCTTTTTTTATTTTACCACGATTTAGCAAATCTTCCTCCACTGCAGCTGGAAAAATAAACCCTGCAAAAGTTTTTGTTGTTGGTGCTGGTGTAGCGGGGTTACAAGCAATTATAACAGCAAAAAGTTTAGGATCGATTGTATATGCACATGATTCAAGATTATCAACTGAAGAAGAAGTGAAAAGTTGTGGTGGTATATTTGTTCCTATACCAACTGATGAACCAAATAATTCTGATATATATGCAAAAATGATGAGTGAAAATTATATGAAAATTCAAAGGAATTTATTCAAAAAAATTATTAAGAAGTGTGATGTTTTAATTTGTGCAGCATTTATTCCAGGAAAAACTTCTCCAAAGTTAATAACCACTGAAATGATTAAATCAATGAAAACAGGAAGTGTAGCGGTAGATTTGGCTACTGAATTTGGTGATAAGGAAAATAATTGGGGTGGAAACATTGAATGTTCTCAATCAAACAAAAATATCATTATAAATGGTGTTCATATATTAGGAAGAGATAAAATAGAAAGAAATATGCCATTACAGGCTTCTGATTTATTTTCAATGAATATGGTAAATTTGTTAGAAGAAATGGGAGGAGGATTACAATTTAATGTTGATATTAATAATGATATCATTAAATCATTAGTTGTGATAAAAGATGGAAATATATTATATTCACCTAACAAATTAGTTAGTAAGTCAATTAAGAGTGAAAGTGTATTTGCATATGAGGAAAGAGAAATCATAGAATCTTCTCCAAAAAAAAAAATTAAATATCCTACAGGGACACGTTTGACAGAAAAGTTTATTGAATCGGATTATCTCTTTTATATTTCTATATTTTTTGCAGCAATACTCACACTACTAGCAGGAGTAATATTATCTCAATACGATTTACATCATTTATTTTTATTTACATTATCAATAATTGTTGGTTATTATTGCGTTTGGTCAATAACCCCATCTCTACACACACCATTAATGTCCGTAACTAACGCGGTTAGCAGCAAATTATTTAAAAACAAAAATTAAGAATATATTTTTTATTTGTATGATGAATGAAAATAATAATTTATTATATCTATATAAGTAAAAAAAATTTTTTTTTTTTTTAGTTATCTGGTGTTATAATCATAGGTAGTATGATTGAATATGGAAATGGTTTTAAAAGTTTAAGCTCAATTTTATCAATAATAGCTACGTTTTTATCCGCTGTCAATTTATCTGGTATTACTTTATTTTCTTTTTATTTATTTATTAATTTTCAATATAAAATATAATCATAAAAAGAAAAATATATGTATATGCATCTGACGATCAATTTTTAATATGAATTCTTTTTTTTTTTTATATAGGTGGATTTTACGTTACAAAAAGGATGCTTGATATGTTTTTTAAATAAAAGGAATAAAATTTAAATCTTTTCTTAAATTGTAATTTAAATGTACGTTATTTTTTCTCAAAGAAATTCTATTAATATTGTTATTTGGCTTTTTTCTTAATTTATATGTAATTATTTTTTTTAAAAACATACCCAAACTTTTTTTTTTTTTTTTTTATTGTCTTTGCTATTTAATTGATTTATTTGCATTAATGCTATTTTTTTTTTTTTTTTTTTTTGTTTTGTTTTGTTTTGTTTTTTATCATAGTTTAAATATAAAATTGTTTATTCTATTAATTTTTTTTAATATTAATATGAATTCTTGGAATATATATATATTCATTAAACTATTTTAATTTTAAAATTCTTTTCAAAGATTAAAAAAATATGAACAATATATTTTTCTTATTTTTTTTTTTTATTTTCCTCTAAAAATACATAACGAAAATATAAAGAAAAGAAATAAAAAATAAAAAGGATTTAAAAACTACAAAAAAAAAAAAAAAAGAAAAAACAAAATATTTAAGTTTCTTATAATGCAAATAATTTCTAGAATTGAAAATATACTAATTATATGCAAAAAAAATATGTATAAATATATATATATATGTTAATTTCTAAGGTAATTTAGATCATTATAAGAATAAAAGGATAACATATTTTCTAAAATTGAAACTTTTTTTAAAATATTTTTGTCTAATCTTATTATGTGATTAAATAATTTAGAATCTTTATTTGGTCCAAAAAAATTATTGTCTTCTATATTAAAAGAAATAATATTTAACTTCATCATAAACTCCGAAAAATGTATTTCAAATACATTTAAAAGTGTTTTTATATCATTTTTTATTGAAAAAATAAATTGTTCTTTTTCTATATGTTTAGAATCACTAATGTTGTTTTTATTCATTATATTATTTTTTACTTTGTTTATTTCTTCATCTTCTTCATTTTCATCTTCATCTTCATCCTCCTCTTTTTCTTCCTCGTCAAAAGCATTATCATATGGATTTTCAAAATTTAAATCAAAATTAATATTCAAAAATTTACTTATTTTTACCAAAATTTCATATATTTGAGAAGGTATGAATAATAAATTTAAAATATTATTAGAAAATAATTCATTCAATAAAAATTGCTTATTAATTGAAATTTCATGCAATCTATCAGAATTTTTTTTCAAATTATTTCTATATATGTCATTTTCAGGAGTATTATCCTCTTTTTCATAGTTACTCATATTTTTAATTATATTTCTATCGTTGTATATGTTGTAATTCATAGGTTGAACACAGTTTTCTTCTTTTCTATTTAAGTTATAATTAAAAAAAATTTTTTCATATTCTTTATATACAGTACTCTTTTTATATTCATCGTTTACATAAAAGTTATATAATTCTTCATGGTTAGTTAATATAGGTACTAATAAAGTTTCTATTAAAAAATTTAAATAAAATTGATGATTATTTTTTATATGATCTATTGATTTTGATTTTGATAAGTTGAATATAAAATTATTCCACGAAAAATTTAGCATCCATTGGTAGTATGTATAGATAGTATTCAGAAAAAAAAAAACTTTATATTTCAATGTGCATAATGAAAAAATAATAGTGTGAAAATTATCAAAACTTGAATTTTTTTTAGTTTTTAAATATTTATAAAATATATGAACCAAATTTAATATTTGTAATGATTTTTTAATTTCTAAAAAGTAGGAAAATATAGCTGAATATTTTTCTAGGCATGTAGAATCAACGAGAAAATTTATAAAAGGTGATGTTTTTGTTTCAATAATTAAATTTCTATAATTAATGACATTAATTTTGTTATTATAAATTTTGTTTTCTTTTAATTTAAAATAAAAACTTTTTAATATATTTGTTATTATTTCTTCTGTGTAAAAATTAGTGTTTAATTCTTTACAAATAGTATATTTCCTTAAATTTTTATAATTAATATCATTAAAGTTATCATTATCATTATTTTTTTTCTTAATTTTTTTAATAAGATAATTTGATTCTTCTTCGAAATTTTCGTAAGAATCATTGAATTTCGTGATATTTTTATCATAATCATCTAATGAATTGTTAAATAGATTACAATCCTTAAAACATAAACTTTTTTTATTTATATTAGATAAATTTGAACTACTAGAAGACTCATTCGTGTTTATATCATTAATTTCTTTAACATTTTTTTTTTCCATAATATTGCTGTAATTTTCATTAAATATTCTTTTCCTTTTGCCTTTTTTTTTGTGTTTATAGTTTTTACTCTTTGATAATAATATTTTCATATGGATTAATGTAAATTTTTTATGCAAAAAAGAGGAACAGGTATAATTAAAATTTGCATTTTGCTTCTTTAAATTTTGATTACTATTATAAACACATTGTCTAAATATAGAGTTAATATTTCTTTCATCAATAAAAGGAAAAGATACTTCTTTAAAAACAAATTCAAAAAATGGAAAAATATAGTCACATATTTCTAAAAATACTAAACTACGCAAACAACAAAAATATTCTAAAAGATAACAATGTTTCATTAAACTATACAGAAATATACGATTACTTTTAACATAAAAATTAAAAAATTTTTCCTGAAAATACTGTTTAATATACAAGTCATAAGATATATTTATTAACATAATATTTTTATTAAAATATGGAAGATTTTTACTTTCATTCATTGTCAAAAATTTAGATATGATATCAAGTGAAGTATTTTGAATTTTTTTTATACTTTCTAAATTATAATAATAATTAAGTGTATTTTCATGTAACTTTTTTGTTGTAATTTTATTTTTTTCCAAAAAAATAAAATTATAATTATCGTCATTTTCACATAGATTTAACTTGATATTTTCATTATCTTCAAAGCATTTTATTCCTTTTTCTTCTTTTAAATAATAATCAATATAATCTATATTATTTTCATTATTAATTTTCATATATAGACGAATATTATTTCCTAAACTTATTAAAGAGAAAATGAAAGAATTAAAAAATTCTGGACATAATATAAATTCATTTTGTTTTCTAATAAAAAGACTGTCACTATGTTTTTCTTCCTTTTTTAAGGAAAAGATAAAAAATTCATTAAATCTATCATCAATTTTTCCTTTTTTTATCCAATTATTTATATGCTTAGAATAATACATATTTAAATCATTCAATAAAAATCGGAAAATTTTTTCTAAAGGTTGGTCATTCATAATTTGACAGTTTCTCCAGTATAATAAAATCATGTCATAACAGATGCATAATTTTTTAGCATTATCATAATTATAATTGAAATAAGTATAATCCTTTATACTAATATTATATAATAAATAAGATAAAATCAAATTAATAAAATCATACAAATTATTCCACATATAAAGGTAATTATTTATTATATGATTTAAATGAATCAAACTTAATGATCTAAAACTAGTAATGTCTTCATATATATTTATTTTCTTTTTTCCTTTTTTTTCTTTTTTTCTTAGATTAGTAAAATGACTTAATTTTAAATAATCTATGATTTTTATTGTTTTTATTTTTTGCAAAAATTCCAAAATTTGTTCATCATTTATAGATACTATATTATATTGTCTTAATATTAGTAATATATGATAATTATATAAAATATCAACTACACGTAACCATTCATTATAAATATTTTTTAATGAACTTACAAATGATTCTAAAAAATTTCCTTGATAATATAAATTACTTTTATTTTCATTATTCATGTTAATTTGATCAAAAAAAAAAAAAAAATTTTTTTTTTTTTTTTCATCATTAATATTTTCTCTTATATATATTATATAATTAAAAATATCGCTTAAATTGGATGGCAAAAAAAAAAAAAAATTTCTAAACTTATTTGCTAAAAAGAAAAAGGTATTGATATAAAATATTTTTATGCATACTTTTTTCATTTTTTTAATATAATTATTAAAACTTTTTTTTCCTACATTATATAGTTTAACATTCATCATTTTTTTTATTTTAGCACAATATTTAATTTTTGAATTTAATTTTTTGTTATTCTTTTTATTTTTCCTTTCTATTTCTATGTAAAATAAAAAATCATCTTTTATTTTATTTTTATCCATTATGTTATTAAATAAAAAATTAGAGAAATTAGTAAAAAAATTGTCTTTAAATTTAATAGGGCAATTCAAAGACAAAATCATTAAAATTTCTTTTATAATAAAAATCTCACTTACAAAAAATGTATTTTTTCTTTTATTCCATTCCTTATTTGTTTTATATACTCCGCTTAACAAATTTTGCTTCTTATTTTCTTCAATAATTATTTTGCTATTATATGAACTATCAATTAGTTTATTATTATCGTTGTTATTTTTTCTTTCTATTGTTTCATTAGTTTTATTTTCTTTATAATCACATTTATAACAATCATCTTTATAAATATTATTATTATTTATATTATTATTAATATTTCCTTTATTTTTCGTATTATCTTTTAAATCAGTCATAAAAACATTATGTAAATTGTATATATCAGTTTCATATATTAAATTTCCCTCATTTTCAGTATTTTCATAATTCTCTTCATCAAACAAATTAATATTATTAAAAAAATATTGCTCTCTTGGCTTCGATTTAAAAAATATGTCTTTACTTTTTTTTTGTTTTTTTTTTAAACTTATAAATATATCTTCATCAGACGTACTGTTTGAATCTGTCAAATGATTTTTACTTTTATTTTCATATATGTTTTCATTTTTATAATTATTATGGTTCCCATGTGATACATTATTATTAATATTTTTGTTATTTAATGAAGTATTTTTGCTTATTATTTTATCTTTTATATTTTCATAATGTGGATATTTACAAATACAATCAGATATTTTTTTAATAACATTTTCATATGTTAATTCATTTTTGTTTTTCATATAATTCTCTATATAACTATATTTTGTCTCATAAAAATTGTTAAAATTATTACTTATATTATTATTTTCTAGTTCATTTTTAAAATTAGATATTTCAATGTTCTCATTATTTAAATAATCTTTCTTTTCTTTTATATTTTCTTCTTTATCAATTTCATTTTCATCTTCTAAAGAAGAAGAAAATCTTGTATTTTCATCATCAGTATTATATAACTCCTTCAAATATTTTTTTTCTTCTAAAATATTGAAATGATTTATATCTTCTAATGCAATTTGTTCATTTACATCTAAAATTATTTTTTCTTCTTCCTTTTCTTTATTAAAATATTTAAGATATAACAAATCAATTTCTTTTGTATTTTCATTTCTTGAACTTTCACTTATTAAAAATAATAATTTTAAAATGATAAATTTTAATTCATATCTATCTTTTTCATCATAAATATAAAATTCTCCTTTAAGAAAATTTTCACATAAATGCTTAAAAACACTTTTCTTTTTATATTGTGCATTAATTGTTAATTCATTGATAAAATCATTAATATCATCTAAAACTTCATTATCATTAATATCTTGAAAAGGATACAAAGCTATTTCATTTAATGATTTATTTAATAAATTATTTAAAAAGTTTTTATTGGAATATTTTTCAAATTTATCAAATAAATAACTTAAATATTCTTTTTGTTTTTTCCTTATTTCATTTATATAAGTAGATGTCATATTATCTAAATTAGGAAAATCATAAAAATTAAAAAAAAAGAAAAAAGAAAAAGTAGATATAAAATTTCAAATATTATCTAAGAATTATTCATGATTTTATATAAAATATATAGTTTTAATCAACATAAAAAAGAAAAGAAAAAAAAAAAAAAAAAAAATAGCTTTGTATATTTTCATTAAATAAGTTATAATATTTTTTATGCCAACTATTTTTACAAAAATATAATAATAGAATATTCAATACATAAAAACTTTTAAAAAAGATATAAAGCATACATCAAAATAATGATAGATAAAAAAAAAAATTTTTACAAAATCATGTTTATATTTAATAAAAATAATTATTAAAAATACAAATACAAATATATATTTATGTATATTATATATATATATAATATTAATGCTATCCAAATAAAATTTCTATGATTATACATAAAAAATTAAGAAATATCAATGGAATTTTAAAATATATTCTTATAGTATAAAATAATAATTTAATATTATTGAAAATATCATTACTATTTAAACTGATATCTATTTTTTTATATTTTTTTAACTTCTTTTCATTTATAATTAAAACGCTATTAATCAGCAATACTACACTTTCGAATAGTAAAAAAAAATACATACTCATTTTTATAAATATTCAAGATCAATTATAAAATATTTAATTTCATTTAAATGTAAAATTAGTGCTCATTAAAAAAAAAAAAAAAAAAAAAGAAATGAATAAAAATATTTTTTTCTATTATTTTTATTAATAATTTCCCTTATTCTGGTATATTATAAAAGCTTAGCCATATATAATGAATACACTTGTATAAAATTATACAATTTAAAAAAAAAAAAATTACAAAAAAGAAAATAAATAATATATTAAAAAAGATATAATAAAAAATTTTATATATGTATATAAATTTAAGTGCTACATATATGTAATTCTGTGAAATAAAAAATTTATTTTATAATAAAAATTAAACATAAGAATATATATCGAATATATATGAAAAAAAAAAAAAAATTAGGTGCAAAAAGGACTATATATATATATAAAAGAAAAAAATATTTCATATATATACATAGTAACTAAAAAATACAAAAAAGAAAAATTGTAAAATAATTTCAAAAAAAGGATATATTAAGAAAATTTTAGGTAATTGTTACAAAATATTCAAACAATGTATTTAAAAGGAATTTTCTTTAAAAAAAAAAATAATAGATTTACTTTTTAAAATTATATTTAATCTTCCTGTTTTTCAAATCCATTAAATTATAACGACTTTTTAGTTTAAAGTCTTTTTTTTCTAGTTTTCTTTCTCTATTCTGTTTTTTTTCAAAAAATTTTTCAATTATATTTCTTTCGTTTTCAGTTAATGCAATATCATAATGAATGTCATTATTAATTTTATTTTTTTTTAATTTAGAAACTTTTTTTTTCAAGTTTTTTTTATCCATAGATGGATCATAAGTATGATGAAATGACACAATTTCTTTTCGTGATATACTATTTAATATATTTTCACAATTTTCTTCATGTAAAGTATTTGAATATATTTTAATTTTATCTATTGATTTACATTTTGAAATCAAATTATTTAAAAAATTAACTAATTCCTTTTCATTACTGAATTTATTATATTGTAATAACAAAAGAGTTAAATAATTATTTACATTTAGTTTTTCAATATTTTTATTTACATTTATTAAAAAACTATTTCCTAAATTACAATTATTCAAGCTAAAAAAAAAAGAAAAAAAAAAAAAAAAAAAAAAAAGATACTCATGAATAAACTTTATTGTTACATTTATAGATTTTTTCATAATATTAATTTTTTTTTTTTTTTTTTTTTTCTTACTTAATAATTTTGCATTTAGTATTATTTAATAAATAAAAAAACATTTCATGAATATTTGGTGATCTTCCTATTTTTAAATCACTTAAATTTATTTTACTGAAAATAATAAAAATAAAATAAAATTATATAAATATTTTTGTTTTGTTGAGTAACATTTTTTTTTTTTTTTTTTTTTTTTTTTTTTA
>NW_021628238.1:854077-860307 GCF_900005855.1 Plasmodium gallinaceum | reverse complement strand
ATTTTTTTTTTTTTTTTTTTTGTTTATTCTATAGATTATCAGTTGTGTAAATAAAAAAAAAAAAAATATGTATTTTATATTTTTATTTTTTTTTTTTTTATTAGAAAAATATCTTATATTCTTACAAGTAAACACTAAAATTTGAAAGAAAATTTATAAGTTCTTCTATTGGTAGATTTGAATTAATAAAATTATTACTTAAAGATAATTTGTATGTATTTATTCCATATTTTGATCCTTTTATCGAATTAAAATATAAAATGTCTTCATTAGTTAAATAACAATAACTAAGATTTAAATATTTAACAACACTATTTTTACATAGTTTTAAGATATAATCAATTTCTTCTTTATTAATATTGTAATGATAAAAATTAATTTCCTTAAAAAAATAAAATATATATGTATATATTATATAAGTAAATGTAAATATTTATATATTTAGAAAAAAAAAAATTAAAGTTGTAATAATGTAAATTAGGTTATTTTTAAATTACATTTTCACTCCTCATAATAAAATAATTTAATACATTTTCATTTATTTCTCTATTATTATTTATTTGCTCATAATAGTATAATTTGCCAAGAAAACTAAAAGAAAAGAGAAAAAAAAGAATATGTAAAAAAATACTTTTTTTAAATTTTATACTAATTCTTACCTTTCATTAACTACATTATAAAATAATAATGTGATATTGTGTTTAAATAATTTTAGGCGGAATTTGATTTCTTTGTTATTATATAAAGCAACAATTAGCAAAAATGATAAATCATCTTTTTCTGCAATCGAAATATTTTTTATAATATACAATTTAATTTCAGGTTTTAATATATATAAGTAAATATTATATAATTCAAAGAAAATAGATTTGCTATTATCCTAAAGAAAAAAAAAAAAAAAAAAAAAAAATTTTTTTTTTGATAAATATAAAGTTTTATTATTACATAAATACTCAAAATAATTAATTAAAAATAAAATATATAATAAAAGAAATCTCAAATATATATATATATATGTATATATATATTTTGCTTACACTTTCATAGAATTGAGCAAATCCTCTTATATTACAGTATAAGTAATTTTTAATCTCATAAATATTATTAAAACTAAAAATATTAGGAATATGTTTAAAATATTTATCTGTTTCTATCATTTGTTTTTTTTTTTTAAATTCAAATGATATATTAAAAATATCTCTTTGTATAATGTTTCCATAAATATACAACTTTTTAAAATCATTATTTAATTCATATAATGTTCTAATTAAAGATAAAACACCAAAATAATTTAAATTATTAAACTCAACATTTAGATAATTTATACAACTGGATATATTTCCTTTTTCTTCCTTTATGTTTTTGATTATATTCGTTATGTTATCTTCATTTAGTCCACAATTCATTAAGCTTAATGATGATATATTTGTCTTTATTATTAAATTAGCTATAAAATATTCAGCAGATGTATTTGAAAAATCAATAAAATCTAGAACAAGTTCAGTTAAATTTATATTTTTAAGAAATATTATAACATCATCTATATTATTTTTAATTGTATCAAATGATAAATCAAGAAATAAAGGATTTTTTGTAATAATTAATGTATTACATTGCTTAATATTTGAAAATGTTAAAAATTCAAATAGATTTAGGATGTTCATTTTTCTATTAGAAAAATCAATAATCTTTAAGTTTTTTATTTTTTTTTTATAGGAACATATAATTTCATCTGCATTTTTATCGTAGTTAATATTTTTTAAATTCAGTATACTCTCATCTGTTAAAAAATAATAAACGGCATTTTCGTATACACATAAACCTAAGGAATTTAGATACTTTGTATATTTAACTAATAACACTCTTGTAATTATATTATTAAAAATTAAATTTATTTGATCTGCATTTCCAGACAAACAGCAGTTAATTATATCGCCATCTTCATTAACTACTTTTAAAATTATATCACTTATATTATTGTCTTTTTTTTCAATTTTTGCAGTAATATTTTCATTTATTTGAAGTGAATATAATAGACTATCTTCTGATATATGTGTACTATTTTCATACAATTTTATATAATACACAAGTATTTCAATAAATAAATTTCCTTTATTGATTCTCTAAAAAATTAAAATATATATCAAAAAAAATATTATAAATATTTAACAAGTTTTTTAGAATTTTTCATAATTAAGTATTTTTAAAATATTAATTATTAAGTCTTTATATTGAATACAATATAAAATTGTATCTTTATTTTTTTTTTTTTTTTTTTTTTTTTTTATTTCTAACCACGTCATTATTAATAAGAAAAAAGTCTACATAACTATATAAGTAAGTAATATTTATTTTGGGATCTTTAAAATAAAATGCTTTTTCGTTTGCATTAGCATTATAATATACATTTCTTATATCCAAATATTCATAAGAAGAAATAGTTAATGAAGAATATGTATATTCGGAACTGTTTAAATCGGAAGGATTTTTGTCCTCATCTTCGAATAATTCACTTTCTTCTGATTCTTCTTCATTATTTTGATCATCTTCTAAAATTTTAACAAAAAAAATAATAAAATATATAAGATATATAAAATAGAGTAAATATAATAAATAAATAAAATAAAATAAAATAAATAAAATAAATAAAATAAATAAAATAAAATAAAATAAAATAAATATGTATATCTATATCTATCTATATATAATGTAAAAAAAGAATATGATAAATATTGTATCAGGGTCATTTCTTATTTTTTTTATTAACCTCTATGTATTTTTGCTAATAAATTAAATCCTGCTTCTTTAGAAAATTTCATAACTTTTTTAACATTTTTTTTTTTTTCCTTTATGATCTTATTTGATAGTTTTGGTTTAAGAATATACTTTTTTTTATTTAATCTATTACATATATAAAATTTTAATTTTCTTAAATCATCTTCATAAACTCTATCACTTTTTTTCATTACTTTGTATTTTTTTTTTAAATTATCTATACTTCTATGGTCTAGATATTCAAAACTTAGAGAACTGTTAGTTTGAATTGAATCTTCGCTTTCACTAACTTCTTCATTTATATCATCATCGTCTTCATCTATTTCATCTTTTTCATCTTTTATATCTTTATCATCTTTTTCCTTTTTAACGTTACTTAGTTTAGTTAATTCCTCTTCATTATTATCAAATTTCAAAGTTTCTTCAATTATTAAATCTTCATCATATATTTTAATGTTTTCTAATCTTAATCTTGTTAAATTCTCTTCTTCTTTTTTCATTTTTTCATCTTCTATCATATCTTCCCTTATTTTATCATAAATTTTTTTCTCTATTAATAAAATGTAAAATGTGTATAAAGATTATTAGATATATTTCAAAATAAAAAGTGTTAATAATTTCTTTATTTTTTTTTTTTTTTTTTTTTTATATATTACTTTTAAGATCATAAATATTAATTTTTTCTTCCTTTAACTTTTTTCTTAAATTTTGTGTAATTCTAGTGTAATAACCGGGAGAATATAAACTATCATCATAATTATATTTCTGTAGTAATTCTGATTCTTCTTTCATTTTTTCTTTATTCATTTCTATTTTTGTTTGTGTTAAAACCTGATTAGACTTCAAAATTTTAAAACATTATACCGTTTAATAAAAAAAAAAAAAAAAAAAATAAAGGTAGCTTTTTATGAACTAGTATTAGATAAAAAGTGCATTATCATTTAATAAAAAATATGTTGAAATTAAAAAAAATTATATATTTATATATATCATTTATAAATGTAAAACAATAATATATTTTTTAATATTTTCTTATATATATACTTTTTGATTAGAAAAAGTTTCATATTTGTGATACTTTTCATTATCATATAAAAATATTTCTGTATTAAATTTTTCAGGTATGAAATTAGAAAAAGTTCTTATATTTAAATCATCTTTAACTTTAGTTAAAAGATTATTAACATTATTTTTTATTTCTCCTTCCTCTGTTTTTTGAAATGTATTATTTTTTAAATAAGCATTTTTTTTGTTGTATAAATTATCTGAATCATCAGATGTTGAACTTTCGGTAATTCTGTCGGCATTTTCATCATAAAAAAAATTGTCATAATGTAGATAATCTAAAATATTAGTTTTTTTGTCTTTAATTTTTTTTTTTTTTTTTATATTTAATTCTTCTACTTTTTTTCTAATTTCTAGTTTTTCATCCTATATATAAATATTTTCAAAAGGATTAATAAGAATATATAATTTCTTCTTAATCATTTTTACTAGTTTTTTTTTTTTTTTTTTTAATATTATTTAAAAAATTTTTATTTAAATACCTCTAATTGATCTATTTGTAGTGAAACTTGAGATCTATAGAAATTAAACCATTACATATATATTTATATATATATATATATATATGAAATTTTTACAAATAACAATTTTTTGATAAAAATAAAAAAAAAAAAATATATTAATTTTAAAAAAGTTACTTTTTATCTTCCTCTGATTCTATATCATCAAAATCTATAAATTTTTATAATCAAAAACAAAAATTAAAATATATGTAAATTTTGTGTATGCCTTATGAATATATATATATATATATACATACTGTTATTTAAGACATCTAAGATTAAATTTTCTATTTTAATTTTATCACTAACAACATCATTTTTATAAGCAACTCTTTCATATTTATCAACTAAAACTGAATCATTAAAATGGATATTTTTAAACTTAGTTTGTTTTTTATTTACATTATTTTCTTTTTCTTTATTGATGAAATATAAATATCTAGATTTATCATTCCATGTATTCATATCATCTGAAAAGATAAAAAAGATATTATTTTGGTAATTTTTTTTTTTTTTTTTTTTTTTCATTTCTTTTTAATTTAATTTTATTTTCTTCTTTTTATTTAATTTTGTAACCTTCATAAACTAACACATCATTATCACAAAAAAAATTTTCAGTAGTGATTCCAGTGTTACTCATTTTTTCTTGGACATTTTTTGTTATATAGTACTCATTGGTAGAATTTATATATTCATAATTTTTTTTATTTTTTTTATCATTATAAGTAAAATTATACTTTCGACCAAAATAATCCTTTTGTCTCAAACGTATTTCACCTTTAGGTATTTTTATTAAATCATTAGCAAAGCTTAAATTAATATATTTTTTATCATCTTCAGAATTATTTTCTCTATTAAAATAATATAGTATATATAGGAAGGTAATATATATATATATATATGTATAATAATAATATGAGAAAAGTATTTCTTTTTCATAAATATATATTTTAATGAAAACCTTATATAAGAAGGGTGAATTACTGTTCTATATTCATTGTTAGATACAACAAGCTTTAAATCATTTTTTTTTTTTTCTAAAAAAAAAAAAAATGAAACAAAAAAAATAGATGTATATAAAAAAATATAATAAGTTATATCAAAAATAATTCCTGTTTTAACCTTTCTTTTCTATATTATCAAATTCATGTAAATATTTTTTTTCATTTTCAGAATTTTTTTCTGTATAATTCTCTTTATTAATATATTCATTATAACCTAAAAAATTAATAAATTTAATAATAAGATATCACTTTCTTCAATTTTTTTATTTTTATTTTTTAACTTAGATATTCATTTTCATATATAGGGGGTGATTCACCATCTTGGATAGTAGTTAAGAATGATTCTGTTTACAAAATTAAAAAAATATATTATCTTTTTAAATATTTTTTTTCGTTTAATAAATGGATATTTTAAAATATAAATTAGTATTTTTCTAAGTTTATATATATGTATCATTAGAGATAATGATAATGCAAAAAATACTTTATTAATTTTTTTTTTTTTTTTTTTTCTTTTTACAACTAACTATTTAAATTTATTAATGTTTTTTTTTTTAAATTTGAGTTTTTCTCCATTTTACATTTATGCTAATTTAAGAATCCTAATAGATAAGTAAAAAAATTTTGTTCTAAAAATTCAAAGAAAAATTATATATAAAATTTACGTATTTATAATAATGTTTAATAAAAAAAAAAAAAAAAATAAAAATAAATATTTTTTATTAAAATACATATTAACCAAAAATAAAGAAATAAATATTTCACTGAAAAAATATCAGTTAAATATATTTCACAAGAATAAAAAAACAATTTTCATCTTAATAAAAAAAAAAGACAATTGTGTTTATTTTTTTTTTTTTTTTTTTTTTTTTTTTTTTAAATT
>NW_021628238.1:787876-853077 GCF_900005855.1 Plasmodium gallinaceum | reverse complement strand
AAAAAAAAAAAAAAAAAAAAAAATAAATAAAAGTAAAAACACATTAAATACATAGAATGGAAATTATAACTTTATTTTATTCATAAATATAATTTTAAACATGCTAATAATTAGAATAATATATTTTTCATTCAAAAATAAATATTTTTTTTTTTTTTTTTTTTTTCGTTAATAATTAGAATTATAAGGAACAAATAATTAGTTTATTATTTGGAGTATTTCTTATGTATTATGTATTATGTAAAAATATTATATTTTATAAAGAAATGTATTTTTTTTTTTATTCTACTTTATTATATTTTTTTTTTTTTCATGAAAATTAATAAAAATAAATTTATTATTTGTCTCTTTACTTTTTTAAATTTAAAAAAAAGTATGAAGATTAGAAAAAGAATATAATAAAAGAAAAAAAAAAAAATTAGAATCATAATTATTTAAAGTTACTTTTTATATTTAATATATTTTAATTTGATTACTTTTACGTTTATTTATCTCTTTTTTTGTGATTATTAAAATCATTATTTTTATAATTATCATAAGGATTATTATTAGTTTCCACTTAATATTACAACTACAGATGTATGTTTATAGTTGTTTTTAGTATTATCAATTATTGTAATAAATTTTATTAATGCTAATTTTTTTTTTTTTTTTTTTTTTTTTTTTCGTTGTTATTAATAAATTATAATGAAAAACAGGGTTTATATATTAGTAGATAATAAATTATTTAAGTTAAAAGAATTATATTTTTGTATAATATGTTCAAAAATTAAAAGTGATTTTAATTTGAAGAAAGAAATTGAATATTATTATTGTAATGGATGTACTGAAATTTATACTAAAAATGAAACTTCTCTTTATTCTTATGAATGCTTACGATGTTTTAACTGTCCTTTTTGTTTTAGTTGCCTATCAGTTGCTCATAAAAATTTAGAGAATTCACTCTCAAATGTAAATAATATGGAATTAAAAAATAATGAAATAAAAGATAGTTATACAAAGAAAAATAGTAAGAGATATGATAATGGATTTACAAGCTCAAGTATTTATAAAAACGAGAATGAAGACATTTATAAATTTTTTGAAAAAAATACTTCAAATAGTGACTATGATGATAAAATAGAAAATAATTTAAAGAAGGAATTTATATCAAATGAAGAAAATAATTTAAAAAATAAATTTATGATGAATAAACAAAATGAATTAATTAAAAAAGATAAAAAATTATTTTACTTTAAGTGTCATTATTGTTTGTGGTCATCAATTTATTCTATTTTTAACACCAAATTAGATGAACTAATAGGAGATATGATAATTTTTGAAAAAAATTGTATATTTAGATGTTATTTTAGAAACATATTAAATGAAATAAAAAAGAGTAATGAACTACTAAAACAAAAAAAAATTCTTAAAAGAATAGATCTATATTCGTCAAATCATAAAATAGAAAATCTTAATTCTTTAGATGACTGGATTTCTAATAAATTAAGTGAAACAAAAAATGAAGAAAATAAAAATCAGTTTTTAAACGGAGAACACTCTTCATTAATATGTAAATCTAAAATACAAATAGACAAAATAAGTTTAAAAGATATATTAAATGGTGAACATATTAAAAATGATAAAGAATTTAATGATATTTTTGAATTACAAAATGAAAATGTAAAATATTTAGATCTGATCATATTACAAAATCAGAATAATTTAGAAGACAATGAAGTTAATGAAACAACGGATGATTATAAAAACAATTATATTGAAAATGGTGATAATATAAAATATAAGAAAGAAATAAATAAAGAAAATATAGAAGTGGAAGAAAAAGACCATAATATAGAAAATAATGATATAAATATTGCTTTTGAAAAAAAAGACAATGATGATAACGTAGAAAAAAAAGATAAAGATAGTAATACTATATATTATAACCAAAATTACATTAATAAAAAAGAAGAAAATAATCCAAATAAAATAAATAACAAAATAAGTAACTTAAAGAATAATAAATTTTCAAATATAATAATTAATTCAAAAAACTATCTATCATTTGAGCATCTCTATGATTATCCTTATAATTTTTACAAAGGTATAGATGAGTTAAAACCACTGAGAAAAAAGTTATTAGCAAAAAAATCAAAAAGATGTTCAAAGTGTAAACAATATTTACTAAAATTTCATAATTCTAATTTATATTCTACATTTCGACTTAATAATAATGCTATGAAATATATTCCTAGAATTTACATTAATGATTTTAGAATAATTAAAAAAAAAAATGGAATTTTAAATTTCGTTTTAATAAATCCATTAGACTTCGAAATGAATATAAAAATAATACCACAAATAGAACATAATTTTTTAAAAAATTTGAATATAAATAAAATACCTATAAATTGTGAATCAAAAGCAAACAGTTTTGAATTTATTATGAACACCTATGATGAAATTATAGATGATTTATTAAAAGATGAAAATGATATTAAAACTGTAATAACAAGTGAAAATATAATTATTAAAAAACAGAATAATATGGCATTAATAGTTATTAGTTTTATTTATATTGAAAACCCAAATGATTTTACAATAGAAAATAAATCTAACATTCTAAATGAAGAAAGAAAAGATTCATTAGAACAATCGATAAATTTAAATTTTCCTTTAATTTTAGAATGCTCTTTTTCTGATAAATTAAAAAAGATACATAAAATAACTTTAAATCTTCTTTTTACAAATGATATTAGCACAAACAAATTTTATAATTATTTACTTAATTCTTAATTATAATTCTTTTTGATTTAATTTTTTTTGTTTTTATCTTATATTTTTGATAATTTTTTCTATATTTTTCTATCTAATTTCCTATAGTTACTATTCATTTAACTTTTTTTTTTTTTTTTTTCAAATGTACAAAAAACAAGTTTTAGAATAAAAAAACAAAAAAAAAAAAAAAAATATGAAATTTGATTTTATAATCTTTTACAATAAATTTTTTTTTTTTTTTTTTTTATAATTTTTGATAAATAATATATAAATGTATATATTACTATATATTATTATTTTGTTTTTTAAAAGTCTTATAATAATCTAATTTTTTTTTTTTTTTTTCTTTTAGCATAAATCAAATAAATATTATAATAGATTTAAGACTTTATTTATTTTTTATTTGTGAAAAATATAAAAAAATGATAAAGAATAGTTATCGAAAAGCAATTTATTTTATATTTTATCAATATGATAAGAACCCTATTTTAAGTTATAATAGTTAATATATTTTGTTGTAGATAAAAAATAATAATTATTACAAATAAAATTAAAGAAAATAAAAATGATTTGATATAAATATGATTATAATTAATAAACATAGCATATATTTATAGGCATATATATGTTTTAAAAATAATATATGAATTAAAATATATTGCAAATAATAAAGTAATTAATAATTAAAAAAAATGATTTAAATAAATATGTATTAAAAGTATTATTATATAAATGCTTTTATTTATTTATTCTGATTTATTATTATTTTTTTTTTTTTTTTTTAATTTAAACTACATATAACATTATAAAAATATGGAAAACAAAAAAAAAAAAATATTTAATGAATCAACAGAAAATGAAGAAATGAAGAGTAATAAAAAATACTTGAAATTATATGATTCAGATGATGAAAATATTGAAAATAATACCTCATTTGTATTTTTTAAAAACGTAAAAATAAATAGTGAAGAAAAAAATAGATTAAGTAAAATATGCTGCACTAAGAATTATATATTCATTAGTACATCAAGTGTTTTTAATGAAGTACATATTTTTAATTATAATAATTTTGCAAATTTAAGAAAAATAAACGAAACAAATGGAATTACTAAATTAGAAGAAAAAGAACAGAAAGAAAACAAAGAGGAGGAAGAAATCAAAGAGAAAATAGAAGAAAAAGTAGAAAATCAAGAGACTTTTATAAACTTAAGTGATGTTTATAATAAAAACCATTTTTTCAATGGAATAAAAAAAATGAATAGTGAAAACATAAATTTAAAAAACACTAAAATAATTAAACATTGTAATGAAGAAAACAACTATAGTAGTAATATGAAAGCAACATTTAATCTAAATGAAACAAATGAAAAAGGAAACATAGAAAAAAATTTTTTAAAAATAAATGAAAAGAAAAAAGAAAATTCTTCATATCATAATATAAACAATAAAGGAATACATTTTCGTTTCATTAGTGAATTATATGATGATATTCCTTTTAAAGAAGAGTATTTATATTATGATAATTTTGATGGAATTCAAAAAAAAAAAAATGATAAAGATATTAGAATTAATAAAGAGATGAAAGAAGAAGAAAAGAAAAAAAAAGAAAAAGAAGAAGATATGAAAAAAAAAAGAATAATAGAAGAGGAAAATTTAAGAAATGAAGAATTAATGAAAAATGGATACTTTTTAAATAAAAACAGCTTAGAAATAAATGTAGACATAATTAAAAAAAAAACTAGTAACAAAAATAATTTAATGGAGTATATTGGTTCATTTATTAATATACCTTCTCCAGTAATCATGATGAAAAAAAATGATAATGAAAGTATTTTGTCGTTATTAACATATAATGGTGCTATATATAATTATGATATTAGTGAAAGTTCATTAAATGAATTAAAAAATAAAAGATATAGAAAACTAGAAATGTTTAGGAATATTGAAAATTATCTTTTACAAGAAGAATATTATGAAAAAAAGGAAAATAAATTATCTAATGATATATTAGATGAATATGAAGGAGAAGAAGCAACTTTATCTCCTTTATCAATATATAATTCATATTTTACTTCTATTATTAAATGTTTTGATTTTTTACCAGATGAAAAAACATTGATTTGTGTTGGTTTAAATAAAGATTATTTTCTTTCATTTATTAATTGTTATAATGGAAAGCATATTGTATTAAATCAAAAGATAAAAGTAAAAAAACACAGTAACTTAAATATAAATTTTACGTTGATATATGATTTCAATTATATTTATGTCGAAAAAGAAAAGAAAAATTTTAATGGAGAAATTGGTAACTTTGTTTATATAGGATCATCTTGTGGATACTTAGTATTTATTTTTATAAGCGAAAAATTTTTACATTTTGTAAATAATTTATTAACTAATGATCAAATAAGAAATGGCTCCTTATTTATATATGATGATAATTATTCGAATGACATATTTAAATATATTATCGGAAATGTGGATGATATATATAAAATAAAGAAAAATGAGTTATATGCATTATTTGATGATAATAATAATAATAATAATAATAATAATAATAATAATAATAATAATAATAATAATAATAATAATAATAATAATTTTTTATTTTATAATTGCAAAGAAAATATTTTTAAATGTGTGGAACAAAATTTTTTTTCTTATGCATTTTTAATTTCAAAAAACGTTAAAATAACATCAATAGTTAGCTTAAATACGAATAAAAATGAAAATATTTATTTACTAATAGGTTTAAGTGATGGAAGATTTATGACTTTTTATTTTCAAATTTTTCCATCTTGTTTAAATAATAATTTTTCTATTTGTAATGAGAATTACACAGAAAAACATACTGTAGAGAATAAATTAAATACACCAAAAAAAGATGAGAAATTACATAAATTAAATAAGCAAAATGATTTTAGTGAAAATGAAAAGAATGAAAGTGTAACTAAAGAAAATAATGTTAGCGAAGATGATAAAAATGAAAATATGAATAAAGATAAAGATATACATGGTGATATTATAAATACTGAAGGTATTTTATTAGAGAAAAGTAACAAACTTAATAAAAGACTAAATGATAACAATAATTATCCAATTAATTTTATAAAAAACAGTGAAAAATTAATATATGATTTCACTGGTCTACATAAATCAACAACAATATCAAAAGTAAATTTTTACAAAAATAAACTGAAGAATTATTATATTTTAATAAATTCAAATGTAAAAAAAATTGGAGAAATGTCTGACAAAAATTTTTATACAACATATATAATCGACTTACATAAAAAAAAAATTAATATTTTACATCAACACCTTTCATATATACTAGATTCATGCTTATCTTCTTTTTTTTATTTTTGTTTAGATGAAAATAATACTATTACTGTTTTTACTTTATCTGAAGATGCATAAAATTATTTTAGCATTCTTCTATAAACACATTTTCGTAAAAATATATATGAATTTAAGAATTAATTTTTATTAAAAATTTTTGTTTTTTAAGACTGATTTTATGTTAAAAATTATTCTTTTTGTAAAGATATGTGTTAACACAAATTTTTTAAAAGATTCACTATTCCTATTTAAAAAAAAAATTTGTTTTAAAAATTAATATTTATTAAAAATACTGTAATTTAAAAACAAAATGCTGTTCAGAATTTTACCCTATAAGATAATCATATAATAAAAAAAAAAAAAAAAATGTGTTTGTTAGAAATAAGATTTAAAAAATTCATAAATTTATGTGCTTATATATATATATACTAAAAATGTTAATTTTTCCAAAATAAAAAATTATAAATGTTTACCTTAAAACTGCAAAAAAAAAAAAAAAAAAAAAAAAAAAAAAAAATATTTTTTTTAATTATTTAAATAAAAAATTAATTTATAACGAGGAAAATAATTTATATATTTTAACATTTTTCAGTTTATTTTATTTTTTTATTTTTCATCTTTTATAATGGTAATATTAATGAAAAACTTTTATAAATATGACACTAATTAGGAGAGTTAAGAAGAATGTTTTACATACTTTTAAAGAAATATATAAAAAAGGAAAAAGTTTAAACATTCATAAGACTACATTTTTATGTCAAACTTACGAAAAAAACTGTTGGAGAAAAACAAGAGTGAGAGAAGAAAAAGTTTATTATAAAAAATACAATTTTTTAAAACATGCATATGATGTTATCAATTATGGTGTTGATAACAATTTAAAATTTGAAATTGATGAAAAAAATATTGATGAAGAAAGTTCATATATAACAGAAGAAATAAAGTCAGAATCAGAAAAAAATGTAAAAAATGATATAAGCATTATTAATAAGGAAATAAAAAATATTTTAAATAACTTAGAATACATAAATAGAAAATATAATGATAATTATAAGAATGTAACAAATTTGTATTACACTGTTATGCATAAAAATATGATTTTAAAAAAGATGGAATTTCTAAAAAAATATAATAATTTATACAATCCCATTGATTTAACAATTATTTATTACTATTTAAAAAAATTAAAATTGTTAAATAATAAAAGAAAATACTTAGTTAACAAATTGTATATATTGAAATCTAGAAAAAACATATTAGATAAAATAAATTATTCTTTCCCCATTGATAAATTGAATGAAATGTTTTATGAACATAATAAAAAAATCAATGTATTATAGTTTCAATATTTCTTAAAAATAAAAGAAAATATATATATATATATATTACATATTTTTAATTAAATTCTTATTTTTTTTTTTTATGTGTGTAAATTTTTTTTTATCAAAAAATATATTTCTTGTTATTCTTTTATGATGTTTATAACCATTAGAATTATACAAAAATTATAAAAATGAAAACTCCATTTTTTATTATATATATTAATTTTTATAAGAAGGATAAAAATCTTCTAAAAATTTTTTTTGATTTTTTGATATAGTATTTATTTTTTCATCTATTTCCTTTTTATTTATTTCTATTTTATATTCTATATTTTTTATATGTTTTTCTAGACTTTCTTTAAAACCATTAATATATTCTTTAACTTGCTTTATTTCTTCGTTTATCTTATAAAAAAGAAATACAATAAATGTAATCTATATATATATATATATATATATATATATATATATATATATATATATATATATATATATATATTATAGAAGAAAATGAAAAATAATATTACATAATTAACAGATTCTTCTCTTCTTTTATTTAAAATTTCGTTTTCATCATTTATTAATTGAAGAATTTCAATATATTTTTTTTTATTTTCAATTTCATTATTTTCTTTGTATTTAGTGATTTCTTCTTTTACATTTTCAATATTTATATTCATAATATTTAACATCTAAAATAAATGTAAAAATTGTTCATATAAAAATAATATGTTAAATTTTTTTTTTTTTTTTTTTTTTTTAATTATGCAATTCTACACTTTTTATTTTGTCAAAGTATGTTCTTGTGCTAGATTTTATTAGATTTATATTTTCATCTTTTTGTTTTTTTAAATTTAGTAAATCATCTTTTATAAAATCAATATCATCTTTGAAAGAATTACTATCTAAAGTATTCTCTTTATTGTTTTTATTTAATTCATCCATATAATATTTCAATTCTTCAAAATTTTCGTGAGTATTATCTTTTAGAGAATTAATTTTATCATCAAAATCTGTTTTTATTTTGTTTATAAGATGATATAATTCTTTATAATTATTTTTGTTGTTTTCTTTTTCTTCCAAAAAAAAGTTTTCTAAGGTTTCAAAAACATTTTTACCTAAATCCTTAAGTAATGAAAAAAAAATTTTGTAAAAAAAAAAAAAAAAAATAAATAAGAAGCATAACTAGAAATATACAATCCCTTTAAAAAGTTAACAACAAATTATAATAATAAATGAAATATTTCATTATAATTACTTTATTTTTTAAACATTCTATAATTTCTTCATGTTTTTCTTTATTGAGTTTATTTATCATATTAGTATTATCCATTTTCGTTTCACTATTCATATATATTATTATCTTATATTATATTTAATATATAAATATATCATTTTACATATTTTACATATTTTAGATATTATTTATATCAATAATGAATTATTAATACTTTTTAATATATATATTTTTTTATTTTTATTTATTAATTTATATTTTAATTATGTATATTAAGTGAATATAAAAGTAGAAGTAAAATAAAACAGAATAAAGACAGTTAAAATTTTCATTCAAATATAAATACTAAAATATAATAATGTGGAAAAAAAAATTTACTTATAAGTTAATAAAAAAAAAAAAAAAAAGTATATTATTTTCAGTATTACTGAAATTATAATTAAAATAAAAATTTTAATTTTATATATATATATAATTTAGTTATATTTCTAAATAAATTAATCTTTATTTTTTTTTTATAATAAAGACAAAAAATTATTTAATAAATACCCTACTATTTTTTTGTAGTCACAAATGAAAAGCAAGTAAATGCTTATTAATAAAAATTTAACCACATTTTGTTTTATTAAAATAAAAAAAAAGAAAAATAAGAAAGAATATATTTAAAAGAAATGAATAGGAAGCAACGAAAAAAGTGAATTAAAAAAAAGAAAAAAAAAAAGTAAAATAAAATAAAATAAAATAAAATAAAAATAGTAATAATAATAATACTAGAAAAATATCTATCTATCTATATATATATATATATAAAGAAATGAAAATATTATAAATTAAGTAAATATATACTTATAAATTTTTTTAATTTTTACCTTAGAGAAAATTATTTTCAAATAGACTTATGTAAATCTCTCTATAAATCTTTACAGTTATATATATATATATATTTCTCTTTTTTAAATATAAAAAAATATGTAAAATATTTGTTTATTTTATCTATCTTTTTTATGTCTAGATGAATGTTTTCTATATCTGTCATTTGAACAATATGAACTATTTGAAATACTTCTATAAGATGATGAATGTCTCCTTGATCGTTTACTTTTTCTCGAATGATATATTCTATCAGTTCTCTCAGGGGATCTATGATGTTTTGAACTTTTATAATCACTTGATCTTCTTTTATCACTATTTTCATGGCTATTTCTTTTTCTTTTCATGTGATTATTGTTCTTATATTTCATTTTTCTATGTTTTTCAATCATTTCTTCTCTTTCTTTTATTCCTACTTTTAATTTATCCAATGTATTTCTTATTTTTTCAAAACCTAAATGCTGTTTACCATTTACATGATTTTCAAATCGTTGAATTACATCTCCTACAGATTGCATGGCCCCACATACTTGGCATACCTATTTAATAAATATATTTATAAAATATATCATATGTGTATATATAAAAATATATATATATTATATGTGTATATGTATATATATATTAATAAAATATATTATATGTGTGTATATAACTAAAAAATTTCATAATATTTTTGAAAAACCTTTAAGTTAGTTTCATTTGCTTTATCATTTTCTTCATTTAACCTTTTGATTTCTGCATGTAGCATAGTAATTTGATTATTAAAACTAGTAGCTTTTATTAAATCTCCCTTTAAAAATAATGTATAATAAAGATTTTAATTATATAATAAAAATATCTAAATATAATATTAATAATAAATATTAAAAAATTAAAAAAAAATACCTTCTCCCCTGCTTCTTCTGACTGTTTCAATAAATTACATATGTGATTATTAATACTTTCTATTCTAAAAATAATATACATATATATATATATATAATTTTTACTTAATCTTATTTTATATATATATATATATATATTTTTTTTTTTTAATTTTTATACTTTGATTTTTTATCAAATGTGTTTTTGCAATTCACTGATAACTGTTTTAATTTTTCTTTACTCTTTTCTATTTTTATATCAGCAACTTCAATAATTTTTTCTAAGGTTTCTAAAAAAAAAAAATAAAAATAATAAAATATTTAAAAAAAAAAAAAAAAAGACATAATTTTTTCATATAATGTATGAAAGAAATTAAAAAGATAAAAACTTAGTTACTCATAAATTTTTGTTGGTATTTTGCTAAATAATATTTATAGTTTTCATCATTTTCGAGTTGTTCTTTTAATACTTCTGAATGAATATTTTTACATCTATAAGTGAAAAACATTTAATAAAATTTAACATTGTATTTATTTATAAAACTCCCTTTGGTACTAATAATTTTTTTTTTTTCTTTTTTTATATTTGTAGTTATTTTATTAATACATATATATTTTTCTCTATAAAAATTTTCTATTTTTCTTTCTTTTCTTTTTTTTTTTTTTTTTTTTTTACATTTTAATTTTCGCGTATATATTTATTATTTCTAATTTCCCATTTACAAATCTTACCTTCCTATATCACTTTTAGTATTAGGGAACAGATCGTGTGGACAAAAATCAATTAAATAATATTTGCATACCTTCAAAATATCGAAATTATTTATATAATTTACATTTTATATAATTTATATTTTATATATATTAATATATATATATATATATATATTTATACATTATCATCTTTAAAAGAATATTTTTTTTTTTGGGAATCCATTTCATTTCTATCCTTCCCCATAAGGGAATCTAACAATGCTAAAAAAAAAAATAGAAAAAAATTATGTGTTTAATTATATATAATCATATAAAATAATTTCTAAAAATTCATAAATGGATAATATTTAACTTTATGAATACTACAATTTTCATAATATCATGAATATATTTAATTGGAATTATAAAAAATGTATGTTTATAAAGAAATTCATCATATAAAACATATCTTTAATAAGCTCATTATACAAAAAAAAAATATATGTTATTAAAAGTTAAATTTTTTATTTAGTCTATATTTTTTCTTATTTTTACATCTCATTTCTTCCATAATAGCAAATTTTTTTTATTAAAAAACATCCATTGCAATATATGAAATTAGGACTTTATTTAATTTTACTTTTATTTATTAATTTTACAAATATTTTATTAAATTTTTTTGAAGATATAAATTTTCATGTTTTTAAAATTTCAATAATTTTTTTAAAAAGTGAATATAAATGAAAAATATGATAAAGTTAAATATAACAATTTATAATAATTTTAAGATATAACATAAAATAAATAATAAGCAAATGCTAATAGGAGAAAAATAAAACAAACAAAAAAAAAAAAAAAAAAAAAAAAAAAAAAAAAAAAAAAAAAAAAAAATTAAAAAAAATAAATATAATTTAAATAAAAAATATTACAGCTTAAAATATATAAATTAAATGAAATGTGTACTTTATATACAATTTACAATGAATTTCTAAGAATTAAAGCTATTTATTTAAAACATTTTATGTTATTTTATAAATGGAACTAATTAAAATATAAAAAAAAAAAAAATTCTTTATATAGTATTACTATTATATTATGAATATAAAGTTTATTTTTACGTATATAATACATATTATATATTATATATATATTTTTAATTTATATTATTAAAGGATAATGGATATGAGATAAGTTTTAATAATTCTTTAATAGTCATAAAAACTTTTCTATAAAGAAAAAATAAACATATAAAAATAAAAAAAAAAAAAATTATATTTTACATTTTTTTTTTTTTTTAAATACGTAATCTTTTTTTTTATTTTTTACTTATTTTCGGTATTCAAGCAATCTAACAAGTACGGGTAGCAAATGAAAAGATGTGCTTTATCTTCTATAAATAGAAGTAACATATAATAATGTGAAATATGATAAAAATTTTTTGTTTTTAAAAATTTTTTAATTTTTTAAACCTGAACATTTTAATACTGGATTTCTTATATCAAAATATGAATATCTACATTTAAGTTTTTTTAATTCATATAAAATGAATAAAATTTCATCAGTATTCTTTTCCTTAAAAAAAAAAAAAAAAAAAAAAAAAAAAACATATATAAAAATTTTGAATATTTAAGATTAATCATATTAAAAACATAATAACATATTTTATCAACATAATTATATGATGTTTTTAATATGTATTTAATTAAAAATATTATTACTTCATTATTTTCACTTGAAAAAATCTTTAAAGTTAATACACACTTTTTTAACATGGTTAATGTAATAAAGGTAGTATAATAGTGATCATTGTAATTTTCTTTTGTCATTTTTTCATATTCCTCAAATAATCTTAAAAAAAATTATATAAAATATTACAAAATATTTAAAATAAAAAAAAAAAAAAAACAAAAAGTAATACAAAATAATTATAACAAAAAAGTAAAACTTACATTTGTAATGTCCAACTTGAAAAAGCTCTTCTTTTTTTATCATTCAGTTCACTTATAATTTTAGTCTAATAAAAAAAAAAAAAAAAAATAAAATTTATTTGTATAGACATAAAAAAAAATATAAAGTTTTTTTTTTTTTTTTTTTATATATATATATAAATTACTAAATATATTTTAATAAATAATGGAGCCATAGATTTTTTTATTAAATAATTATTTCTTATAAACTTAATTAGCATAATATCTAACATGTCTATTTTATCATTGTTACCTAAAGGAAAAAAAAAAAAAAAAAAAAAAAAAAATTTNTAAAAAAAAAAAAAAAAAAAAATAAAATTTATTTGTATAGACATAAAAAAAAATATAAAGTTTTTTTTTTTTTTTTTTTATATATATATATAAATTACTAAATATATTTTAATAAATAATGGAGCCATAGATTTTTTTATTAAATAATTATTTCTTATAAACTTAATTAGCATAATATCTAACATGTCTATTTTATCATTGTTACCTAAAGGAAAAAAAAAAAAAAAAAAAAAAAAAATTTGAATGATAAAAAAAAAAAAAAATTTTATAAAAGTTAAAACGTTATATTATTTTTATCTCTTTTTATTTACAATTAACAAATAAGATTTTTTCTATAGAAAAAATTATAGAACACCAATATTTAAATATACTGTTAGTTGGAATAAAAGTAGCATTTAACAGCATGTTATAAGTTAATTTTAACAATATAATTATACTTTCATAAAATACAAAACATGAATTATTATTTAAATTATTTAAAAAACATTTTAAATGAGTTGCTATTATATAAGGAAACATATTTATTAAGGAGATTAGAAGAGAATTGCTTTCTTTTTGATAGAATAAACTATTTTCTTGTCTAATGAAATTACAAAAAATTATAGAATATATTAAGTTAATACTATAATTAGGATATAAATTAAATTTATTATGAATAAAAAATACATGACATGGAGTGAAATAATTAAATAGTCTAATTTTAAACATTTGAAAATTTTCTATATAATTATTTAAAGGATATAATTTTTTATAATTTAAAGTAAATAATCTGTTACACTCTCTATTTTCTTCTTTTGGTTCATTTGTATTCATATCCATTTCTAATTTATTATATGTGTCATTTAATTTTATTTTATCAATAATTTCATCACAATTTTCATTAAAAAAAATTTTATCATTAAAAATAAAATTTACTAGTCTCGTGTAAATAGACATTTCTTCTTCATTTCGAGATAAATTATGCAGAAGAAATTTTATAGAATTAAGGAGTTCTTCATTTATTAATATGTTTATATGATCATATTCAAGAGTTTGAAATACACTTTTTGTTATTATAAATTTTTCACTATTTATATTATTACTCAAATATGATTTATAAAAACTTTTGTTTTCAAAATTTTCATAAATGCTATCTATATTACATATTTTTTTATTATTTTCAAAAAAATTATGAATGTTATATGGGTCATATGTATTCCTATTTGCCTTATATTCAAAAGTAAAATAATTTTTAAATCTTTTTTTTTCTTCACTGTTTTCATTCTCTATTTTTTCAATATTCTTTTCTTCTTTTTTTTCAATATTCTTTTCTTCTTTTTTTTCAATATTCTTTTCTTCTTTTTTTTCCATAATTTTTTCTTTTAATTTATCAGAGGATTGAATATCATTATCCTTATCTACTTTTTTATTATTTGAAATATTTTTGGTAAAATAATTGTCCTCAATTGTTTTCTTAACAGTTTTCTCAATTTCATTCTTTAAATAATTGGAATCTCTAATAAAATAATCAAAATATAAGTTATTTAAAACAGAGTCATAATTTAAAAATAAATAGTTTTTTTTTTCTTCTTTTTTTAATGTAATCTCTACATTATAAAATAATAAATGAAACATATGTAAATACATTAAAGTGTTAAAATATATACATTTATTACAATTTATAATTTTTAAATTTTCTATAATTAACTTTATTATAAATTCTTTTATTTTTGTATCTTTAAGAGAATATACATAATCATATATTAAAAATAATGATTTATTAAATATGTTTATATTGTCTATATATTTCTTATTTTTTATTGAATTCTTCATTTTGAAGTAATATTCTCCATAATAAGAAAATTTTGATATAAATATATTATTTAATATTTGCAATATAGATATGTGTAATTCAAACATATTTTTGTTATTATACTCAATTAACAATGTCTTTTTCAATATATTTAGAAAAGTATCATAAAAATAATAAATTTTTTTATAACACTTTTGTTCCTCTAAAATACGATTACAACCTTCTATTATTAAAATAAAACTTTCTATCCATTGTTTTAACTTACTATCTCTAGAATGATGGATAATTATTTTATTAAAATTTTCATTAACATAATCGTATAAATCATAAGTTTTCCCTTCTGATAGAATGTTTCCATTATGTGTATTAGATAAAATTAAATTGCTGTCTATTTCTTCAGATAAATCATTCCTCTTTCTATTTTTTTTGTTTTTCTTCTTCATAATATATTTTTTCTTTTCTTCCGTTAAGTTTATAAAACTCATCCTAAATTCTTCCTTAAGAATATTACTAATATTTTTCATTTTATCAATAGCTTCACTTTTTAGGTTTACATCGTAAATATAATTATTTACATTTTTATTTTTTGTTAGATCATCTTTTATTGTTTTAGAACTGTTTTTTTTTGTAATTATAATATTATCTATATCCTCATCTTTATTTTCATTTAATTCATTGATTTCCATATATATTTCCTTATTATTCAGGATATCAAAACTATTATTATTTTTATTATCAAAATTACTATTTTGTAAATATTCATCAGCACTTTGTTTATTCTCATCTATAGAAGACTCTTGATTTTTTTCTAATCTAAAATATTCTTGCAATTTATAAAAAAATTTAATGCTAAGTTTTTTTAATAACATACATATTGATGTTTTATAAAAAAAGAAATCAAACTTACTTATATGTGTTGATAATATGCTCATAATTGTTTTAATACTGCAATTCCTAACTTCTATTCTTTCATCGAAACAAAGTTTCATTAATTGATTTAAAATAAAAATAAAAAAACTTTTCATTTTTATATTTTTCATTTTAATTTTGTTGTCGTATATATACAATTTTATATTTTCAATTATGCATATATGTAATATATTCTTTTCTTTTTTCACGTTCTTTTTATCATTTATATTTTCTTTTTTGTTTTTTTTATTATAATTTATATTTTCATTTAATAAATCCGAACAATTTATTATATAATCTACAACTGACCAAGAAAAATTAATTGCTCTAAATGATATGTTATTACTTAAAAAGTTTAAGGAAGAAAATAATATGAGCATATTAATTATTACTTCCATTATTTTACATATAGGAATATCTTCAATATAATCTACTATTATTATTTCTATAATATTAAAAATATTATTAATATTTGATATACTTACATCTGTAATTTGGTTATCTGTATCAGATTTATTTTTTAAATTTTTTTTTTTCAATTCTTTCTTAAATGATACATATAAAAGAAAAATAATAAACAGCCACATATTTTTATCAAAAAATGAGGCGTTTTTTCTTATAAAATTTAAAAGTGATGTAATAAAATAGGAACGATATGATGCATATGGATTTACTATAAAAAAAAAAAATGGTTTAAATAATTGAAATTGTATTAAAAAATTGTATTTATAATATATTACAGATTCTTTTATAATATTAAATAATGTGTCGATACTTTTTTTTTGAATATCATTATTTTTACATAATGACAATAGCAAAATATTAATACAACAATTATTATAAATATATTTAATTCTGGTAATATTAATAACGCATAGCATTTCTATCATATATAACGGATAAAAATCTTCAAAAATACAATATTTTTCTAATTTCTTTAAAACAATATAATCATGTTCTTTCTTTCTTTTATTTCTATTATGGTTATATTTTAAATTATCTCTTAATTTATCTATATCATTTTTTGTTTCATCACTTTTAAAATTTATGTATTCTAATGATTTGATTTTCCTTCTTTCATTTATTTTCTTATCTTTATTTAAAAAAAAAATATCACTATAAAAAGTGAAATAAGAAAGATATAATGGATCAAAATAGGACAAATAATAATAAAAGATTTCAAAGATATCTTTGCTTCTATATATAAAATTAATATATTTTTCAATTATTACATTTTTTTTTTTATTTATTTCATTAAAATTATTTTTCTTTATTTTCATAAAATGAAAACTCTTACTTTCTGTATTACTTTCTGTAAATATATGTTCTTTCTTTTTTTTTTTATAATTATTTTGATCACAGAGATCAGTTGAACTATTTATATTATTATTATTTGAATATTCATTATTATTATTATTATTTTTTATTGCATTTTTACTTAACTCATTTTTTTTGTCTTCGTATGAAAGAGATGAAAAATTAACATTTTTTTGACTATTACTCGTATCATATATTTTGTAATAATCTTTTTGAATTAACTTTTTTTGCTTAAAAAACTGATTAAATATCATGAAATGAATTGAATTAATTATGTTAATTAGTGTAAATATATTATAAAAAACTGTATTTCTAAAAAAATAGGAAAATGAAGAAAATATTACAGTTATTTCAGCACATAATACTGGATTTTTCTGTATAAACCTTAAAATAAAATAACAAAATTCAATACTTTTAGAATCAAAATTCTGTGTATAATTATTTTTATTAGAATTAACTAAGTTTTTACTTGAGGAAAATACTAATTCTTCTTCATTCTTGTTAATATGATGGAAAAAATTCAAAAATTCTATTGTTTTATTCTCTATTGATGCTATATATTTATGAATATAATTAATTTCAACAAACAAATTTATTACCTTTAACCAGTTATTAAAATCCAAATTATCTCCATATATATAAAATATGCTAATCACTGATTTTATAGATAATATGTATTTTAAATTATTTAAATCGTTATTTATATAATATGACTCTTTTAAGATTCTATTAATTATTTCATCAAAATATTTTAATAGGTCTTCATTTAACTGTGATTTACAAGAAAGAAAGTTTGATTCAAAACTTTCTATACTCAACTTTTTAGAATAACCTTCTTTTAACAAACTATTTTCACTTTCATAACCTTTTTTATTTTTGTTTTTTTTTTTTATTAAATGATATTTGAAAATTTTTTCATTTAAATCTTTTTTTATATATTTTGCTTTCTGTTCATAATTCATTTTATTTATTTCATGACATACATGGTTATCTAAATCTTTTTTTTTCATTTCTTTAAAATTAAAATCATTCATATTTATATTTGAATTATATTTATTATAATCAATAAATTTCTCTTTTAACTCATTTTTTATATCTTTCTTCTCACTTTCGTTTTCAAGTATTTCTTTCTTTTTATTAATCAAGTCAAATTTGTTATCAACATTTTCTTTCTCTTCTCTATTTTTATCAAATTCTCTTTTATCAAAAATATTTAAAGTATCATTAATTATATAATCATTACTAAACTTAAAGTTATCCTTTATACTTTCTTTTCTATCGATATTATCATTAATAGTTTCTTTTTTTGATATATGTGTATAAATATCAGAAATATTTTTTTGATGAAAACTGTTATTAATTGAGTTTTTATCAATGTAATCATTTTCTTTATTTTTAGAAGAAATAGCTTTATTATCAGTAGAAGAATATAAATTAGTTATTTTAAAATTATTTTTACTTACTAATTTATTTTTCTTTGAATATACATTATCATTTTTGTTTTCTTGTTTTTCATAATTTTTTAGAATTTTTAAAAAAAAAGGAGAATTTTCAAGAGCAAATATACTACTACATTTTGTTAAAGTTTGCAAACAAGCATTTGTGCATATATTTATTTTTAAGTAAGTACTGATAAAAATTAATTTTTGAAATCCATTAAAAAAACATACTTCTAACTTATTTGTATATGAAAAAATTAAACATAAAGAGGAAATAAAATATCTACAAGTGGAATTAAATACATTAAAAAAAAGTGTCTTGTGTTCACCAAAATAACTACTTTTATTTTTATAACTTTTATTACATTTATCAAGATTATTTTTATTGTTTTTATTTTTATCATCTTCTTTTTCTTCTCCACTGAAAAAATTTCCATTATTTTTAACATTATCAATGTTATTTACAAATTTATCCTTATCATTATGTAAATTTGTAGTTGTATTTTCTACATTATTATTATTATTATTATAATTTTCTATTTTTCTTATTAATTCATAATTAAATATTAAATTACTATCATTTGTATCTATATGAGAGAGATTTTTTATTAGATTATCTTTAAAATTGTATTTGTTGTGATTTTTTTTTTCTAATATTTTACTACAATTTTCATCATCAGAATTATTTGTATAATATATATGTGTATTTAACGAATGTAAACTTTTTTCATCATTTAAATCTATTGTTGAATAGCAATACTGGTTGAGACTTTTTTTTAATATATTTAAAAAAATAATATAAAAAGAGTTTATAATGGATAATATGTTATCTATAGATGATGCAAGTAAACGTATTTCGTCAACATCTCTATAAAATAAATCATCAAATAAAATTTTATTCATCTTTTTTTCTGTGGAGAACTTATATAAATAAAAGTCCTCTCTTGGATTTATAAAATTGTTTGGTAAAATTATTGGATAACTTAAAAAGTTACAAAATGATACTTCTCTTTGTTCTTTCTCTTTTCTTCTTTCTTTTTCTATATTTTTTTCTGTTTTTTTTTTTGTTTTTTGTTTTTCTTCTTTTTTCCCATTTGTTTCGTTTTTTATTTTTTCTATCTCATTTTTTTCTTCACTTGTTCTTTTTTTTTCTTCTTCATATTTTTTTAATTTACTTTCATTTTTCATATAATACAATTTTTCTTTTATTTTATCAATAATATGATCCATCTTTTTTTCACCTGTATATATTCTATCATATTTAAATATTTTTAAATGAATGTACATTTTAGTTAAATCTATTGAATGCAAAAATAATAATTCATGTATAATTTTACTAATGTATTCAACAATTTTTGTAAATAAATGGTCATTTATATCATTGTTTTCTTTCTGGTTATTTAAAGGTTTTGATGTTTTAGTATCTTTTTTTTCAGAACTTATATTTTGATAAGGATCAATATGATTTTTACTACATTTTTCTTTTAAGTTATTAATTTTTTCACTTTTAACATATTCGTATTGTTCTTCACTATTCATGAAGAAACCTTTTTCATTATTATTCATTTCCATATGTTTTTCATTTTCATTTGTTTTGTTCATATCTTCTATATTATCATGATTATTTTTAAAATTATATGAATTTTTATGTTTTTCTTTTATTGATGGTTCATTTAAATTATCATAAAACGTATTGTAATCATTTTCTTTCAAAAAATTGCATAAGTTTTTTTCTTTTTCTTCTTTTTTATTTTTAGATAATTTGTTTGTACCACTATTTTCATAAAAAAAATACTTATATAAAAAATAAAAGACTAAAGTATTATCAAATAAATAAAAAAAAAAATTTAAGACAATATATAACTTTGAATGTGGCTTACTTAGGCATAAATATTGAATTAATATTAGAAAAATGAATTTAATTTCTCCTAAAAAATATTGAAAATATTTATAGCAAATAATTTTAAATATTTTTAAACATTTGAAAAAAATGTCTATATGTAAATCATTTTTTAATGATATTAAAATAATATAAATAATTTCAAATTTTAGTAATTTAAAAAATTCTAAATTATCCAAAAAATTTTCATAATTATTCAAAAATATATATAATAAATCTAAGCAAAAACTAAGGGGTAATATTAAATTATTTCTATTATAATTTGATAATATTTCCGTTTTTAACTCAGATGAATCTATATTTAAATTTTCATTAAGCTTTAAACTGTTAACATTCTCACTTCCACTTTTATAATTTGTATTTTTTAAAATTTTTAATAATTTTTTAATATTGGAATTTTTCATATTGTTGAAATTATTTTCTTCTCTCTTGCATTTTATTTTATTATATGATTCTTCGTTACAAATATTATTTTTTTTTTCTTCTAAATTATTAAAACTTTCAATATTTTTTAAATATTCAATATTATTTGAATCACTTTTCTGCTCACTATTAAAAGAACATTTGTCATCACTATTTATAAAAATTTCCTTCTTAGTAATATCTTCCATATGAAAAACATTTTTTAGACTTTTATTATTTTGAATTGATAATTTACGATTTAAGTCATTATCTATTGAATTATCAGCTACATAAACTTGTTCTGTATTCACCTTCTTAGACTTACAGTTATCTTTCATTTTCTGTTTTATATTTAATAATTCATTATTATCATTATCATTATCATTATCATTATTATTATTATTATCATTATTATTATCTTTATTATTATCTTTATTATTATCTTTATTATTATTTTTATTATTATCTTTATTGGTTGTGTTTTTATTATTTTTTAAATTTTCAATATGCTTATTAAAATTATTCTTTTCTTTTTCTTTACATATATTTTTTTCACATGGAATATTGTTCGTATTATATCTTGATCGAATATTTATGAAACAACAGTAGCATAAATAATGAATTAATGATAATAATTTATCTTTATTTTGCATATTATTTATATTATTCATATCATTTATATAAATTAAATCTATGGGTTTATTTGTACTATAATGTAAATCATAATTTTCGAAATAAAAATTTATATAATTTTGATCATTTTTTTTTTTTTTTTTATCGAAAACATATTTTTCCTTACTTAAATTATTAGATTCCTTATAATTAACTTCATTTTCTTTATTACATACATCTATAAGAGAATTAAGTAATTGCTTATAAGCGGCACAACATGTCTGATATAAAATATGATTATTTTCATAAAGTGATGAATAATATATAGAATATAAAATTTTCAACAAAGTATTAATATTATCTTTGTTATAATATTCAATATAATTAGGTGAAAAAGCTGTTAAAATTATTTGTAATATTTTAATTAAAATTTTTGTATCATCAATAAATGTTAAATCGAATAATTTATTTGTAATTATTTCTATTTGTTTTTCTATATTTATTTCTTTAAAATTATTGATTAATTCTTTGTTATCTATTATATATAATATATAGAATACAATTCTTTGAATTATTAATAAGCATATACAAATTATTTTATGACTGTTAATATTAACCGATATATTTACAATCTCTATTATTTCATTCAAAGGGAATTCAAAATTACTTAACAAACTGTTTTTATTAGATTTGAATATACTTCTGTAGTTTTTGGTTTTTATAATAGTTATTTCAATTTTATCTTTTATGTAAATATTTTTTTTTTTTGTTTCAATGATTAATAATTTCAAATCATTTTCTAATTCTTCAAATATTAATAAGGGATCCATAATTGCTTAGTGAATTTTTATCTGCATACTTAAAAAAAAGTATATATATTTTAATTATATTTATTTCTAATCTATTATTTATAATTTTGTATTTTTCTTTTTTTCTTCTTTGCTATATTTTTCTTTATTCTTTTATGATTTAATCTTTATGTGATACTTAATTATTTTTTATTTCATTATATTCTATTTTATTATGATGTTTTCTCTATTTAAAAGATTAACAATTTAAATTTTCACTACTAAGAAGCTTTTAAATTATTTCTTTTAAAATATTAACACAAATAACAAAAAAAAAAAAAAAAAAGAAAATAATTAAAATGAATAAATATATATATATATATATATATTTATAATTTAAAAACTAATGCAAATGATACTTCTACCAAAACCTAAAAAAAAATTGTTTTATATGTAGAACATATAAAAACTAAGAGTCTTTTGTTTTATAAGTATTTATATGTTTTTTCTATTGATATATTTGTGTGAACTTATGAGAAACAAATAACAACATATAAAAAAAAAAAAAAATAATAAATTGGTTTTAATTTAAAAAAAAAGGATTTTTTTAAGTTATATTACAAATTTTTAAAGTACAAAAAAGTAAACATATATATATATAAAAAGGAAATGAAAATTATTATAAATTATTAACATAAAAAAATTTTAAATTGTTCTATTAAAAAAAAAAATTAAAAAAGAAAAAGAAAATTTTTTTTAAATATTCTCTTTAAATTCCTTTTATAAAGAAATTTTTTTTTTTTTAAATGTGTGCAGTTAAAGAATATTTTTATAAAAATTAATATGTAAGTTTTGGAATTTTAATTTTTGTTCATATTAATTATTTAATAATTTTTAATTATTTTTTTATTTTTATTTTTATTTTTTTTATTATAAAATTTTTTTATTATTTCCTTTTTCATTAATTTGAATTTTTTTTTTAAGGAAACTTTTTTGAATATTAAAACAAAAAAGAAATTACATTTACCAAATAAAAATGTATTAAATTTTAAAATTTTTAACTTTAATTATCCTTATATTTTCTTTTTTTTTCTTTTTTTTTAAAATTTTTAAAGGGATTTAATATTCTCCATATTTTTCACAATTTTTATACATAAGAAAAATAAGTTGATAGAATAATTTTGTCATCAAAATAAGAATGTGAAAAAATCAATGAATTGAGTATTAAAAATTTTTAATTTTAACAAGTAGAATGAAAACAATATGATAATTCAATTATATTTTTATATAATATATATTTAAAGTATCATAAGAATAATTTTTAGAAATTATTTGAAACATTTTGGATTATCATTGAACTTTCAATCATATATAAAATTTCATTTATAAAAACCACTAATATATGTAAAATGCGCAATCAGAATTGAGAATATGAAAAATAGTGTAAAAAATATATAAATTTGCTTACCTGTAATTTGAAAATTGGAAAAAAGAAATTATATTTTCATAATATTTATCATATAAGGGGTGCATAAATATTTTTTATTTTACCTTTAATGATATATTTATTTAGCTATTCTATATGATATATTATTTTTATATAATTTATTTTTTTTTTTTTAAATAAATAATAAAACAATTAATAGTAATTATATGGAGTAGTTGAAAATATAATTAACATTTTATCTTTTCAATTATAAAAAAAAAAAAAATTAATTTTTTAATGATAATAAAAAGGGAAATAGTATAAAAATGAAAAGTGAAAAAGTAGACCCATTTTATGAAGCAAAACAGTATAGAATAAAAAAAAGGAAAAATACTTTTTAATTATTTATTTTAATAAATAGAATTATTTGTATATCTTTTAATATTTATTATGTTTTAATCAATGTTTGATAAAGTTGTTTATTTTAATCATTTATGCATATAAATATATACACAAATATAGATGTAATTATTTTTATGTTTTTTATAAGTATTCGTATGAGATATTAACACATATAAATAATGAATGATTTTTTTTTTTTTTTTTTAGTGAAGTTGATATATCAGTAAATAATCTACAGAATTTATATAATAAATGGAATAATATACCTGATAAAAATTCTCCGTAATATTTTTTATAAATTTATAATTTATCTGTATAACATTATCTAGTGTTTTCTTGTAGTTTTTTTTTGATATGATAAATTTTAATTTTATCAAGTCTTTTTTATATTATATATACTCATTATTCTTATTTTAGTTTAGCAAAAGAAAAATATACTTTAATAAAAGAAGAAATAAAATATTTAAATGAAGATTTAAACGACTTGAATAATTCAATCAATGTTGTTAAAAAAAATTTATATAAATTTAATATTAGCAATGAAGAAATTGAGAACAGAACTAAATCTCTGAAAATAATTCAAAAAATTTTAAATGGAATAACAAATAATATAAACTATAATGTTAATATAATAAAAATAAAATATGTGAAAAAAATCAAATATATATAAAAATATTAACAGTAAACATATACATAGTTTATCTTTTCTTTAGGTTCAAAAATGTAATGATAATATAATGATTGATTATGATAAAGTAAGTTATATTTAAATATATATTATGTATTTGAAATAAAATTTATTAATATAAATTTATATATACAGAAAAAAAAAGAAGAAATTACCTTTTAATATTAAGAATTTTTTTTTTTTATATTTTACCTTATTTAAAATATATGTTTATCTAGGTTATTTTAAAAAGACAAGATAACGATTTGGAAGAATTAGCAGAATCTGCAGAAAGACTGCATAATGCTGCTATAACCATTAATACAGAATTAAAAGACCAACAAAAGTTATTATGTTTTTTTTAAAAAATAATTGTTATTCTTCTTTTACTTTTTCTTAATATCCATATGTTTTTTCTTCTTTTTTTTTATATATTTAGGTTACTTGATGAACTAGAAAATGAAATGGATTATTCAAGTAAAAAAAATTATTAAATTATCTTAAAACTTTATACTTCACAGTATAAGTGAAAATAAATATTTCACTGTTATGAAAAACTTTTTTTTTTCTTTTTCTTATAGATGAAAAAATGAATTTTGTAACAAAAAAGATTTCAGATTATCTAAAAACAAATAGTTAGCAATTAAAAAAAAAAAAAAAAAAAAAATAAATTATTTTAAAAATTACATATATTTGTATACATAAAACATATTTAAATTGTTAATTTTAAATTATTAATTATTTCTCTATATTATTCCTAATTAAAATTATTAATTTTTTTTTTTTTTTTTTATAAAGATCCAAAGGTTTTATCATTAATACTTTATTTGTCATTGATAGCTTTTATTCTATTATTTGTTCTTATAGTTTCGTAATTTTTATTTTTATGAAAAATGGGAAAAAAAAAGTTTTTTATTTTAATATTAGATTACACATATTTTTTTTGAAGTTTAATAATTATTGTTTTTGTTTTTGTTTTTTTTTTTTTTTTTTTTTATATATTGCCCTTAACTGTTAAATATTTTCTTATGTTATTAATAAACACATAAAAAATATATTTCAAAAATAAGTAAAAGGGATTATAGCAAACATAGGTATAATTGATGACCAAAATAATATAAATATGATTTATTTTATTCAACCAAATTACGTTCATTTATTAATTTTTTAATTATAACCGTTAAAAAAAAATGAGAATTCTTTTAAACTTAAATTATCATAAAATGTTACATATATCATATTTTTTATTTTTACAAATTCTTATTAAATTTTATAAAATTATATATATATATAACTAACCATAATAAAAGAGCCATACATATATTTTATTTGATATTTCTTAAATTTTTCAAAAAAATTGTTATTGAACTCTTAAAAAGCTATGAATAATTCTAGTGTAAAAATACTTTAAGAAACTTGTGCATATATAGGTATTATTATTTTTTTTTTTTTCATATCAATATAATATATATATATATAAAGTGCTTAATGTTGAATATTTTTAAACAAATATAAAAATAATTTTTTTTTATTTTTTTTTATACTATATATTAAAACATTAGATATTTTATCGATTATTTAAAATAATAAACTATTTTTAATTTATTTAATTCATATTTGGATAATGATTATAATTTTTTTTATCAGTATTTTTGTTCTTATGTGTATCTTTATATAAAATTTGGGGTCTTTTATTACTATAACTGTAACTATTTTTATCATTACTATTATTAAAATTTTTATTTTTAACGTTTATGTTTCCGTTAATGGAATTCTGGTTATAAAAAATTGAAGGATAATTTTTATTCATATAAGAATTATTATTTGCACCTATAAGTTTATTTTGCATATTATTTCTATTTTGAAAATTATGATATTCATTATTAGAATTATTGCTTAAAAAATTGGTGTTTTCATGTATCTTTGTTTTTTTTTGTATGACGTTATTATAATTTTTAGAAATATTATTTTTATCATTATATTTACTTTTATTATCGTTTTTATTATTATCATGAGTAAATTTATTTTTATTATAGTATCTGTTATTTCTTTGAGAAAATTTGTTGTCATTATCGTTGTAGTCATGAGAAAAATTATTGTTATAATGATAAATATTATTTTCTATTTTAAATTTATTTTTAATATCTAATTTATTATCTTGAATATTTTTATTTTTATGACTATTATCTTTAGTGAAATATTTATTATTACCATAATTATTGTCTTTCGAAAAATAATTTTTATTATTATGATTATTATCTTCATTAGAATAATTGTTATTATGATAATTATTATTTTTCGTAAAATTATTTTTATTATCATAATTATTATTTTTCATAAAATTATTTTTATTATTATCATGATATAAATTTTTATGTTTTTTATTTTTTATATCTATGTTATTATTTTCTAAACTACCAAAAGGAAAACTTCTTTTTTGGTTATATGTTTGTACATTCTTTTTAAAGGGATTTTTATCATATATTTCTTTTTCATCTTTATCTCCTACAGAAGAAGTATTTAATTTATTATAATCATTATCTAGAATTAAGTTATGTTTACTGTTATTTCTTATTTTATTATTTCTATTATGATTTTTAAATGTATCATTAGAATTCTTTATGAAACATACATTTAAATTTGATATTATATTTCCATCATTATTACATTTATATTTGTCTATCTTCACATTATCTAGTTCCCATATATTATGAGGATTTTCTAAATATACATAACATGATTTATCTAACTTATTGCTAAACCCTCTTCTAAAATTATAAGAATATTTTCCAAATATATATGGAGGATTTCCACATTTATAATGATTATTTTTTAAACATTTTAAACAAGAAATACTTTTAAATGGAATCTTTATATTTTTATATTCATTTAATGTTTTTATATTAGATTTAAATGCCAAATATTGGGATCTTGTATTATGACACATATGCCCTAATACTGAAATATTGCATAAAAAACAGAACATATTTTTGCATTTGTATCTTAAAAATTCATCTCTCTCACAACCAATAGAACCACAATGTTGACATAAATTTTTTTTTTCTTTATAAGACTCAACTAAAAAATATAAATGAAAAAAAAAATTTTCAGAATTTATGTCTGGAAATCTAACTAGCCAATTTTTTATTTTTTCCTTAAATTCTTCTATTACTTTATTCATACCGAAATTAATAATAGAATTTTCAGTAGTAATATCTGTTGTACTTTTCATCATTTTCTTCTTCTTTTTATTCAGAAGATTCTTGTTTTCACTGTTACTATCTTCTGTAAAATTATTTTTTTTTGTCTCAATTTTTTCTTCTATCTTATTTGTTTTTTCTTCTTTATCTTCTTTTTCTTTCCTCACTTGCAAATTGTGATCAATGTTTTTTATATGGCCACTTATTTCTTTTATAAATATATTATCATCAATAAAAGTATTCATATGATCACAACCATTTTTTTCTTTTTCATCAAAACGTTTTGAATCAATATAATATCTACTGTTTGCTTCATTTAATTTGTTTTTTTTATACTTTTCTTGAGATGAAAATGAAATTATTTGATTAATTTTATCTTTTCTTAAGTTTAATTTAAAATTTCCATTGTCAGAATATGTTTCATTTAGTGAATCCTCTGAATTTTTTGGTTTATTATCTAAAATATTATCGTCTTCAAAACATTTCAGTATATGTTTTCTTATTTGTCTTCTAATATTTTCATAGTCATTTGATTGCTTATTATTTAATTCACCTAGTAAATCAAAATTATCAGTTCTATTTATTTCCTTTAATTCTATTTCAAATAAATTGTCGTTTTCACTTATTTTTTCACACCCTATTTTTACATAATTATTGTTCTCCTTAGTCTTATATAAGCGAACATTTTCATCTCTATTTATATTTATGGTAAAAAGTTTATCCATTAAGTGAAATTTTGATTACTATATACATTCATATATATATATATATATATTTATATATATATATTTTTTTTTTTTTTTTACTTTTTTTTTTTTTTATTATTAATATAATAAAACATAATGAAACAAATAAAATAATAAGGGGAAAAAAAGAAAAACAAAAAAAAAAAAAAAAAAAAATATATATATATTAAATATATTTTTTTATATTTAAAATTTTTTTTTATATTTTAACAAAATATAGCAAATAATTAAAAAGTAAAAAAACATTAAATTAATTGTTAAAATGAGTTACTTTTGTTCATTTTTCAAAGAAAGAAATAACCAAAAACTTTTTTTTTTTTCATCTTTTTTTTTATGAATTTAAAAAAAAATTAACAAATATTTGTGAACTTTTGTATTCAAAAAAAAGAATTAAATGACTGATTTAGTAAGGAAATAAAAAAAAATATTGTCATAAATAATTTTAATGAAAATTTGAAAAAAAAGAAAAAAAATCTATCATTTTATAAATAAAAAAAAAATTATATTTTTTAAGTTATAAATGATATATTTAAAACAGTTATCACATTTTTGGTATAAACATCAAGTATTTAAATTAAGAAAAACTTAAATTTTTTTCATTTTTATAAATTTATAGAAATATAGTTATTTTATATTTCTTGTTAAATTATAGATAACGAATCCCTTAATAAGACTTAACTTTTTTTAATCATTTATGTTAAAAACACAAATTTTTTTTTTTTTTTTAAAATGATACCACTTATTTAAAACATTTTACTGAAATTGCATAAAAAATAAACAAAAGGGATTGGCTATTAAAAATAATACTTTCAATTCATTGAATAGGGTTTTTATAATTAAAAACATGAGAAAAATTTATATTTAAAAAATTATATAGTGAATTTGTAAATTTAATTAATTTGTTACCTTTTAAAAAAAAAAAAAAGAAAATTAAATAATATATCTTATTAAAACACAAAAAATATATGTATATCTTTAAAAAAATTCTTAATTTTTGTATTAAGAGAGAATTTTAAGTTCGTAATACTTTCTATTATAAAATTTTATTTTTTATTTCTACAAATTATTTAAATTTTATATTTAGCTCTTAAGGATTTAATTATAAAAAAGAAAAAAAAAAAAAAATGAAAAAATGTATTTATTACAACTTTTTTCTAAACAAATAATTTCATTTATTTTAGTAGTTTAAGTAGAAAAAATATGTTCATAAAAGGAAAAACAAGAATCACTCAAGTTATTACGTATTTTTTTTATATATGTGTGCATTTTTTTTTGAAGGTATAAGTAATTAAAAATTGTGAAATCAATCTTACCATTTCTCAATAAATTTTTATCTTTATTAATGATATAAGAAAAAAAGGACTAAATAAAAAGTAATTCATTTTAAAGAAATTTAGTATTTCAAAAAAATTAACATATATAAATATATATATGGATATATGAAAATTTTTTTTGAGAAAATGTAACAAAATAAAAGTAATATAAGAAAAAAAAAAAAAAAAATAAATTATTAAATAAGATATGCGTTAAAAAATAACAAAAATAATACTATTAAGAAAACTAAAAAATATTAATATGAAAATATGTATTATTTAATAAATAAATTATTAACAATTCAGAGAAAAAAAAAAAAAAAAGAAAACTAAAAGATGTAATAATGTTGGATTACATGATAATTAATAACTTATAAATGTAGATATAAGAATCATATTTTTGATTCAATCATAATATTTTAAGTTAAATAGCTTTTTAAAAATAATTTTTAATATTTATATTTCAAAATATTTATATATATATACACACATTTATATTTATTTATCTTATATACTAATTAACAATGAATATTATTTTTTACACAGTTTTAATTTTAATATATATAATTAATATTAAAAAAACAGATGTTCAATGTGCAAAAATATATGATTTTAAGAAAATAAAAATTACATATTCATTTAACTCACTACGAGAATTTAAAAAAAAAAAAATAAATGATCTTAATGATGCATTTTATAAAAAAGGAAAATTTTTTCACATCCGAATTCCAAAGAAAACAATAAAGAAGATTAATTTGTATAGTAGAGATATATATAATGAAAAAATTATAAACTTTATAAAGAATAAAAAAAAAAATAAGCTATATTATTTATGCATACCTAATAATAATAAATTTGTATTAAAAAATAAAAATAAAAATAAAGTATTGCAATTGTTTTTTGAAAAAAAGAAGTTACTTGAACTATATTTGTATAAATTCAAATCATCATTACTATATAAATATAGGGACATAAAAATTATAACTAAAATTTTTTTATTTTCCTCTTTAATAATAACAACACTTAATATATTCGGTTTAAAACCAGAAGATATTGCATTACATAGTAAAAGAGTTATAAGGTCTTTTGAATTTTATAGAATCGTAACATCAGCATTGTTTTATGGGGATATATCATTATATGTTTTGACAAATATATATATGCTATATGTACAGAGTCAAGAACTAGAAAAATTGTTAGGATCATCAGAAACTCTCTCATTTTATTTATCACAAATAGTTATATTGTCTTTTATTTGTTCTTATTTAAAAAAGCCATTTTATTCAACGGCCATATTGAAATCTCTGTTATTTTTAAATTGTATGCTTAATCCATATCAAAAATCAAAATTAATTTTTGGCATAAGTATATACAATATATATTTGCCATATTTATCAATTTTAATTGATATTTTACATGCACAAAATTTAAAAGCTTCATTATCTGGAATATTAGGAGTTACAAGTGGATCAATTTACTATTTTTTAAATATTTATTTATATGAAAAATTCAATAAAAAATTTTTCAAAATTCCAATGTCTTTAAAAAATTATCTTGATTCATTAAATTCAGAAGAATTATTTTAATTAATTGCATTAATTATTCTTTATTAAAAAATAATTTTGAAAGGATATTAATCATATACATATATATACATGAATATTTTATTATTATTGAATTATTTTATACTATACTTTTTTTTTTTATTCCTTGTTTTTCTATTTAAACAATACTTAAATATTGAATTTAAATTTTTTTTTTTTTTTTTTTTTTTTTTTTTTTTTTATTATAATCACACATATTTTTTTATGTAATTATATTATTATTTTGTTTATATGAAATTATATATATGTTATTCAATATGATTCTTTTTTTGCGTTTATAAATGTATTATGAAATTTAAAAGGGACAAATAAAATCCTCTGTTTCCTCTCATTAACTTTGTTCTTAATATATATATTTATAGAAGAAGAATATATGTCTTTTTTGATATCTTGTATTTTTTTTTTAATTAAAAAACATAATCCCATTATGTTATTATAAAAAAAAACATTACCTATTATATTATTTAAAAAAGAATCATTATTTTCATTACTGTTCTCAATAAATATATTGTATTGATCTTGATAATTAATTATATTTTCTTGATTTTCTATAAGATTTTTTAGTAAAAAAAAAGAGGATTTTAATAGATGTTTATCATTGATTTCTTTTAAATATTTTTTATATATGAAATCATTGTACATTTTTTCACTTAAATTATCTAAATGATTAACATACAAATCATAATAATCATAATTAATGCAAAAGGATAATTCATATTTATTTATAAATATCTCATTTCTGATTCTATTAATGGATTCTTGTCCTACATAGCAACCTTTATCATTAGCTAAATAATTTAATTTATCATAATTCAAATCAAAAGGTGATAAATCTTTAAATATAAAGATATCTTTTGTGATTTTTGTACGTTTTCCAGTTTTTAGGTTGTTTTCAATCATTTTTATATCATTGTTGGTTTTATAATTGATATCATTCAATGTGCTATCTTTAAAAAATGTATGATCTAAATATAAATTTTCAATAATTCCTAAATTTAACTTAAAATATTCATAAATAAATGTACTTCTAAGTTCTAGTTTTTCTTGTTTTTGAAATTTACAAAATATACTATTAATTACATTATTCATTTTTTCATTAATAACCATATTCCTATTTTTCTTTGTATTTTCAATATCATTTATATTTTCATTATTATTTTTATTCTTATCAATATTCTTATCCTTGTTTTTTGTTTTATCAGTAATTTCATATATTCTATATCCTAATATATCACTTCTTTCATCTTTTGAAAAAAAAAAAAAACTTCCTTTACTTTCAAATGTATTTAACAAATCAATGCATGAGCTTGATATATTTTTATTATTATAATTGTGTAATAATGATATGCAAGGTAACAGTTGATAAATATTGATATTTTTCAATTCCTTAAAATAAACATCGCATGATAATTTTCGTTTTTCTAACACATCTAATAATCTCTTTAAAATTTGACTATTACAATCGATATAAAATAGGCTAAATGATTTTGTTTCATAAATATATTTTACATTATATATAAAACAATCAAATAAAATCTTTCCATTGTTTAATAAGAATAGGGAGGGTAAGCCTATAATTAATTCTTTATATTTTTTATTAGTGTAATTGACTTTATAAATATTTCTATCAAAATTATTAGCCAAAATATTTTTAGGAAAATTTTTGTTTAAAATAAATTCATCTTCCTTTATTATTTTACTTAAATCATTAGTTGTCAAACTTTGAAGAAATTTAAAAGAGTCATTTCCCCAAATTTGAATAAGCGTCCTATTCTTTAACTTACAAATAAAACTTTTATTCATTGAATTTTAAAATATATAAATTTATTCAAGTTCATATTTTTTATTATTTTTATATTTTTCATGCTTTTTATTTTATAAAAAATATATACACTAATTTTTTTATTAATTAAAAATTATAAATTTATAAGATTAAAGTTGAATATTAAAAAAAAAAAAAAATAAAAAAAATTTAACATAAAAAAATATAACGTATGTTTAAAAGTTCCTTTTTACATAAAATTTTGTGTTGTATTCAAAAAAAAAAAAAAAAAAAAAAAAAAAAAATAAAATAAAATAAAATAAAATAAATAAATAATAATAAAAAATTATGTTAAATAACACAATGATAATTAAAATAAAATTGGTCTTATTTATATATATATGTTTTTCGGGAAAAAAAATAGTATTAAATTTATAAAACATGGATAAAAATAAATGAGTATTAAAAAAAAAAATTAAAAGATAAAAAATGTGTATGTACTTATAAAATTTTTTTTTTATAATTCTTATTATACTACAAAAAAAAAAAAAAAAAAAAAAAAAAAAATTAATGGAAAAAATAAAATATTAAAAATATAATTATTTTTTAATTCTTTATGCCACCTATTTATTTCATTTCATCTATATTTATATTTTTGAGGAATTTATGTTTTCCATACACTTCATTTATTTTTTATTGCTATTTTATTTTCTTCCTTTTTTTTTTTTTTTCTCTTAGATATTTTATGAATATGTAAGTTATTTTTATTGGTATACATGTTTTTTTCTTTTTTTTCTACTTTTATCGATTTACATGTACTATTATTCAAAATGTGGGAACATGACGTGTTGTTATTTGAGCAATTAAAACAATAGTTTACAAACTTTCTGTTACAAGGGATAATAACAGAATTAATTATAGTTAACTTTTTCGATTTTTGAATAAAATTATTTAATAATTCAATAGTTAGTTTTTTAAAAAAAGGATTGTCTGAAATAACTATATTTTTTAAATAATTTAATTCATTCAAATGATTTAAAAAATCTGGTTTTATAATAAAATTATTTTGTATAAATAATAATTTTAAAGAAGTCATATATATTATATCTTTTTCAATATTTATTAACTTATTAGAATTTAATCTTAATTCTTGAACATTGCAGAAATGAAAACCAAAACAAAATTGTCTAATCTTATTAAAAGAAAGGGATATTTTTTTCAATTTTACCATTTGCTTTGTTGGTTTAGTAAATGTTTCAATATTATTGTTCTTTAAAATTAATGTTTCTAAGTTATTTAAATTTGATAAATTGGGAACTTTTTCTATTTCATTATATGCTAAAATTAATGTTCTTAGATTCTTTAAATGGCAAATATTATCTATTATTTTAATTTTATTATTTGATAAATTTAAATATATCAGGTTATTTATATTATCTAAAAAATTGACATTACATATCAAATTATTTTCTAATATTATTTTCTCTAAATTTAAATTCATTTCAATCATTTTTAAATCTTTTATTTTATTTTGACTTAAATCAATTTTATTTAAATTCTTCATTTGATATAATTCTTCACATTCTTCTATATTCTTATTTTTTAAAATCAATTCCTGGCAATTTGAAATATCTCCATTTTTAATAATAGATGAAATTTTTATTATAGTTAATTTTTTTATATTTTCATCTTTTGTTCTTTCTTCAACCTCATTTGTTTTGTTATTCATATTTATAATATTACAAAATAGGTAGTTTATCCTATCTTTTATATAATATGTTGAAACTTGGAATATAGTTTATTTTATTAAAAATTACCATATACTGAAGTGTTTCTTTTATTCTTATTTTAATTTTTTTTTTTTTTTTTTATAGAATATTTTATAAGTAATTAAACTTTCAAAAATAATAATTCAAAAGAAAGTTAAAAAATTTACATAAACTCAAATATATTTAACAAAAAGTAACAAAAAAAAAAATTAAGTTTTTCTTCTAGAAAATGTATGATTTTTTCTTTTTAATAATAAATGGAAAGTTTACAACATCTAAAGAAGAATCTTTTAAACTGTAAAATCTTAAATAAATATATTATTAAAAAAAAAAAAAAATATATATAAAAGGAATGTTAAAAAAATTCATCCTTTTAGAATATTAATTAAAGGAATAAACAATTTTTTTTTTAAATATATCATAATTCCATAATAAAAAAAAATAATGTAATTCTTAATGTTATTTTTAAAATAAATGATTTATAATTTTTATTAATTTATTTTTTGTTACGTTTTATAAAAATATAAAAAAATCTTAAAAGAACTAAAATATTTTCAGATGTTAAAAAAAAAATAAAAAAAAAAAAATGTATTTTGTTAATTACGAAAAAAATATAGCAAATTAAAAAACTACAAAATCTAAAAAAAAAAAAAAATGGAAATAGAAAAAAATAAAAAAAAAAAAAAAAAAAAAAAAAAAAAAAAAAAAAAAAAAAAAAAAAAAAAAAAAAAAAAAAAAAAAAAAAAAAAAAAAAAAAAAAAAAAAAAAAAAAGCGTCATAATATTCTTTTATTTTTTTTTTAAATTATATTTGTATTCTAGCATATGATACATAATGGTAACCTCCTTTAGAATGTTTATGCATAGTTTCAACAGACATTTTATGAGCCTTAGCTTTTGCAGGGTTTTCTTTCATTTCTTTCATTTTATGTTCTGCATTTTCTATAATTTTCTTTTTCATGCTATTCTTTCTCTTAAAAATATTTCTTAATTTGGTAATTCCTTTTAATGATAAGAATTTTTTCCACATATTTTTAAAAACATTTTTTAGGGCCATATCAATTCTTTGTAGAACTTTGAATTCTGATTTTAAAATATTCCATACAGCTAAACCAATCATAGGAGCAAATAAGTAGGGACCAATTGATGCAAAGAGTCCAACGGAGAAAACACTTTTCATAGCTGCTTCAGTTGAATTTGTTAATGTAGTTTTAACTGCTGATTGCAAACATATTTGTCTTGGTGGTGGATAAGTACTAGTATAACAACTAGCAGCTGGTCCCATTCCAATATCTTCAGCATGTTGTGTTATATCCATTGCGCTTAACATTGTATATGCAGATAAAGCCCCAAGTGTCATAAATGACATTATTTCTTTCATTCTACTTTTTTGTCTTTCTTTCTGCCATTTTCCAATAAAATGACCAAAATAAGGAGCTTGTACATAAAACATCTGACTTAAATAAGGTAATTGCATTTGCGTAAAAACTAATTTGGTCAACTTAAGTGAAAATGCAGAAGTCAACGATACACCATATTTCATGGATTTTAATTCTTTTTTCATAGATTTGGAAAGCATATTATCAAAATAATGTAAGGCGGCATCGCCCCCAAGTATCATTTTAAAATTGTGAACAAAATCTTTATCATCAATTTTATTACCAAAAGCATTCTTAGAAAACTTCTCTTCATAAGTTTTAAGGCTATCAGGATTTTTTAAATGTTGTAATGCAAATGTTGAAATAATTTTCCAAACAGAGGAACAATGATCAGCACACATGGAATTTTGAAATTCTTTAATTCTTTCATCATGAGGTAAAGTAGCATATTTTGGATTAATAGCCATCATACCTGGGTTTCTAGATACACTAAATGGTTCTCTTAAATGCTTATTCGTACTTATATCAACTATATGATCTACTATTTCAATAAATGCTTCATTAATTAACCAAGATCCTTCTTGATCATGCATTAATTTATGTAATTCACTTACTTTTTCTAATAAAATAAATGCTTTTTTTATATCAATAGCTGCCCCAAACCACAACGCATGTTCTACTTTAAAACCAGGTTTTCTTAAAAGCATATTTCCAAGAGATATTATTTTATTGAAAAATTTTCTAAATGCAGTTTGTTTAGTGGGTTTAAGAGTTCTTGAAAATATGATATTATCTTCAATGTTATTTTCTAATAGGAACTTGCTATCTTCTACCAGTTTATAAACAAAACCGGCATTGTTAGGAGAATTAGAATTCATATCCAACCATAAACCTAGAGCTCTTGTTAATTCTTTATTCAAATAAAAATCCCATTTATCATTTTCATTAAAAAATAATTTATCCTCTTTCTTTTCTCTTTCTTTTTCTTCTTGTTCTTCTATTTGTTTTTGTTCTTCTTCATTTTCTGTTGAATCATTATTTATACTTTCTTTTGAAGATTCCTTTAACTCTTTTTCAATGGAATTTTCCATCTTTTGATTTTCAATTTGTTTTCTTTTGTATTCTTCAAAACCTTCTGAGTACCATTTTGATATTAATTTATCAGCGTAGCTTGGAAATCCTCCTTTAGTAAATATCTGTTTAGCAAAATGGCTGTTTTTAGTTTGCTGAGAAAGTTTATCTTTTGATACTAGTTTAGCGTTTTGAATAATTTGCATAGTTGCTATGGTGTGTGTAGTAAAACGAATGGATGAAGTGATGTTTTCTAATAAATATGCAGGAATATGTTGTAACAATTTTATTTTCGCCAAAGTAGTAAGCAATTTTTTTTTTAGAATTCCTTTCTTTAAAGTTACCACTAGTCTTCGAAGTTTATGAGGAATAAATGCAGATGTTGAAGATGCAAACTTTTCAGAAAGGGTTGCAGCTAGCATTTTTTTTTTTTCATTGTAATAATGTAAAACAGGTTCTTTTACTGAAAGCACTGATAATATGAATAAATTAATGTAAAACAAATTTTCATTTCTCGCTATATTATTTAAATGTTCTATATAATTTCCTCTAACAATAAATTTCATTGGAGAATTGGTAGTTTCTTCTAACTCTTCTAGTAATTTTTTCATGGATTCTAAATATGATTTTGATGTTTTAAAATGTACGCCATTTAAATATAAATAATGACGAATGGAAGATGTATCATTCAAAAATAATTTCCTTATTGTTTCACTTTTAGTTAAAAAATTTGCATATCTATCAATTATTCCATAAAAAACTAATAATGCATTACTCTTTGTTTTGTAGCTTGAATCTAATTTAATTAACTTTTTTTTTAATTTTTCACCTCTTTTTATGAAATCGTTGTATATATATTTTATTTTATTTTTCGATTTTTTATTTTTTTCTCCTTTATTTATATATATAAGTTGCCTACTATCATACCAGAACAAGTACTTGTAAAATTCAGTATACTTATTCTGTTCCATTATAAGTTTTATATAAGCAGCATTTGGTTGACCCTTAGTAGAGTTATTTTCTATTTCGGCAAATATTCTTAACAAATCAAAAGCTCTTTTTAAATTTTTTTGATTTTCTTTTTCTCTGATGTCCGTTTTTTTAATTTGTTTTTTATGTAAGGTAGAATTTTCAAATTCGCACTTTAACATATTCGATGAATTTACTCTTGGACATACCTTTGAAAATATTCTTATTGCACTAATTGAAAAGGATAAGGAATTTTCATATCCTATAACATTATTATTAGTTAAGTTATTATGTAATTCTTGTATATTTATGAGTGAAATAGCATTTAGTATTAATTCTAATAAATCACATGTCATTTTTTTTTCACCAATGAAAGTAGTATGTCTTTTAGGCCTTGATTCAATGGGAATAAATGTTATATCTTTTTTAAAAAATTTTCCAGGTTTATAATAAACATTGCACATTTCATTATACATAAAAAAGGTGAAATCAGATTTAGCTAAGAGAAGTGTTTCTAATGAATAAAAGGATTTTATTCCTGAAACAAAAAAATCGTTAAATGAAAGATATGCCAAAGATAATAGTAGCATATGTGCTAGGAGAAAAATATTGTTCGATGATGCTATATACAATTCATAATTAAAACTAATGGAAGAAGATGCCAATTTTTTGTACTTTGTTCTTATTGGTTTTATAAGTTCCCCTAAAGCCAAATTATGATGGTACAATCTATCTAATTGATTTTTCCCTGGATTGTTCATAAATAAGTGACATAGGTATTGTTTCATAATACTGTTGTATTTTGCACTTAATGGATTCTTATTTTCATCTCGAAAAGAATTAGCTTCATCGGCATAGTCCTCATCTTCATATATTTGGTTTTTACTGGATGACTTTTTCTCATTTGTAGAATTCTGAATAATATGTAAAATGTTAAAAATTTTTGTTTTTCCCATTTTTTTACTTTTAATTAAATCATTTAACATTTCATTTCTTAATTCTTCTAATGCTCTAGAGAACTCAAAAGCCAAATCAAGATAAGATCCTGTCTTTTGCGATGGTACATTAAGATGACAGTAATTTTCCATTTCTCTAGAGAAATCATCTCCTATCATTTTGTTTAATTCTATTTCATTTGATGACAAAATTTCTTTATCTTCAAAATTCATATATGTTGAAAAATGATAGCTCACTTTTTCGTTTTTATATTTTGAATTTGCGTCATTTTCATCTTCTAATCCACCTTCTCCTTCCCTTCCATGAGAATTATACATCTTTTCTTTGATCAGCATATCTTGTCCATTGTCTACGTAATATCTATCTACTGTATCATCATCTGAATCTTCGGAATCAGATGAATTATATCCATCTTTATCTGTTTTATAATTTCCCTTTCCCTTTCCCTTTCCCTTTTGATCTTTATCTCTTGAATTGTTCCTTGAATATTCTCCTCTATTCAATTCGTCTTCAATTTCATTAGCACGCTTTTTAGCATAATCATTATTATGTCTTTCATAAATATTATTTTCATCTTCACTATTATCCTTATCTGTTTCAGATCCCTTTCTGTTCCTTTCTGATTCACTTTCCGATCCATTTTCTTTACTATTTGCGTCACTATTATATGAATTTTCATTTTCATTGTTTCTTGTAAATGAGCCTAATTTGGATTTTCCATTTTTATCTTCATTATCCTTTTCATGTGGCCCCTTTCTAGTTTCATATTCGCTCTCTTCATCATCATCACTATTATCAAGTTTTTCATATCCATTTTTGCGATTTCTTTGAGAAAATGTTTTGTATTTTTTTTTTTTATTCTTGGATTCTTCATTATGTTCATCATCACTATCATCAGTTGTATAATCATAAATTCTTTTATAAGGAAAATGTCCAGGTTTATCATTTCTTGCATTACTTCCATTACCATCAGCTCCGCGATGCATCCAATAGCTTGCTTCATCTCCATTTCCATTACCTCCTTCTCCATTGGATCCATATCCTCCACTTCCATCAGTTCCGTGATGCATCCTATAGTTTGCTTCATCTTCTTTTCCATTACCTCCTTCTCCATTGGATCCATATCCTCCACTTCTATCAGTTCCGTGATGCACATTATAGCTTGCATCATCTCCATTTCCATTACCTCCTCCATTGTTTCCATATCCTCCATTACCATCAGCTCCGCGATGCATCCAATAGCTTGCTTCATCTCCATTCCTATTGCCTCCTTCTCCATTGGATCCATATCCTCCACCTCCATCAGTTCCGTGATGCATCCTATAGTTTGCTTCATCTCCATTTCCATTACTATCTTCCCCATTACTTTCGCTTCCATTTGTTCCATGATGTACACTATAGTTTCCTCCTTCATTTTCATTTTTTTTTGGTGTATCTTTTTTTTTTTTTCCACCGATATAGGTCTTAAAATGTGATGTATATTTTCGTTTTCCTCCATCATCAGATTCACTATCAGATTCGCCACTAGATCCTCCACCAGACCTTCTACCAGATTCACTATCAGATTCATTATCAGATCCACTATATTGTCCATGTTCTCCTTCTGAATTATCAGAATGCGGTAATCTATGAATATATTTATATGTTGTATAACGATCTCCATTTCCTGTTGTATTCTCTCCTGTTTTATTTCCTTTATGTCTTGAAGAATTATCCATGTCATTTTTTCTTTCACGATTTATTCTTCTAGCTCGTTCTTCTTCCTCTTTTCTTAATTTTTCATATTCCTCCTCTAAACGCTTTTTTTGTTCTTCATTTTCAGAATTATTTCTTTTTTCTTCATCATCGGAACTATCCTGATAATAATATACTTTTCTACGAGACTTATCTCCATCTCCTTCCTTATTTTGCTTTTGTTCATCTCGCATATGTTTTTCATATCCACCATGGTTATCACTTTCACCTTCTGAATGTTCATTTGAACTTGATTGAGATCCTTTATGTACGCCCTTACTTATTCCTCCTTTACCTTCAATATTTTCTCCTGTTTCATGGGTATTTTCTTCCCCATTTTTTTTAGAACCAGGCATGTAAAAGATAACTTTCGTTTTTTTATTAGAATTATAAGTGGGGCTGTTGGACTTTTTTATTTCATTATTATTTGTAGATCTATTTTCCTCGTTTGAACTTATAAAATTAGTGTGTAAATATAGAAGTAAAATAAAAATGAAAATTTTTAACATTTTATTTTATAATTAAAAAAAAAACTACAATGAATAACAAAAATTAAAAAGATATCTAAAAATTAAAAAATTTTTATTAAAATATGAAAATTTACATTATTAAACTATATGAATTGCAAACATTATAATATCTGTCTCAACAATTAAAAAATATTAAGCTATTCTGAATAAAATTAAATTATTATATTGAGCAAGTATTTTATTTAATAATTGCCTATATCTATTTTTTATCATATTTAACAATTAAAAACAAGAAGAAAAGGTAAAAACAAAAAACTACAGATTAAATCTATATAAAAATTGATAAATTAAAAATAAAATACAAAATTTTTTTTTTTTTTTTTTTTTTTTGTTTATAATTAAGACAAAAAGAATAAAAGATAAGCTTCTATAAAAACAAAATAATGAAAATCTATGTAAATATTTAGAAGCAGCTAAAGTGAAACTATTCTGAATATTTTTCCATACATTATAAATTTAAGTATTGTAAAAAATACTTCAATACATAAAATATAACTACTCAAGAAATAAGCAGAGTAATTAAAAGAAAAAATAATTAAGAGAACATAGAAATAAAAAAAAAAAAAATTTTAAACGCTCCTATCTTTTTTTTTCCTTTTTTTTTTTTTTTATATAAACAAATATTTTCTAGACATATATTAAAAACTTCAATATTATTATCTTATGTTTTGTTCTATGTTAAAAGTTAAATGATTTAACATTGCACAGTGGCGCACAATTTTATTTTTGAAAATAAAAGAAATTATATAAATGTATAAACTGTATTTTTAATTACTATTACTACATGAAAGCCATTGTTTTTATTAATTTATGAAATATACTATATTGGTTTAAATCATACCAAAAAAAAAGTTAACAGTTTTTTAATATATGAAAAATGAGGAGTATAAATTAATGGAATTTTTAATTAAATTTTTTAGAATTAATAAAAAAGAATGTTTTTTTAAATAATAAAAAAATATACACATTTCTTTCTTTCTTTTAATTAATAATTCAGGAAAATGTGGATGTATATTTAAAAAAAATTTATTCATAATTCAAAATTAATTATTAAAATAAATAGAAGGTATCAACCTAAAATATATATTTTTTTTTTATGATATCCGATATACTTGAACTATGAGTTTTAAGGCATATATTTATCAAATATTATTTCAAATAAAATATTATTTAACAATTCAATTCAATTCAATTCTTAATTTATATATATAATTGTTTATCTTTATGTAGATTTATTTAATTTTATATTTGTTAGTTTTTCTTTTTATTTCAGAAAAAACGAATAAGATTTTTTTTATTTTACAAATGTAAAATATTTTATGTTTTAATAATATGTAACAATGCTACTTTTTTATTTGTTTAAAAAAATTAAATTATTCTTTTTAAAAATAATAAATATTAAAAACATTTTAAAACAAATATTTTCTATATGAAGAAATATAAAAATAAAATTTTTTTTTACTCCTTAAGTTTTATAATGTGGTATTTGAAAATTTCTTTTTATTCTATATTCAAAAAAAATAAAAAAAAAAATAATATATTATTTTCTTCATATTTATATATATATATATATATATATATATATATTTATAATATATATTTCTTTCAAAAATTAATTAAAAATTTAATTCTATCTCTATTGAAGTATTACTATCAAAATTATTTCTTATTCAAGTTTTTATTTATTTTTCATAATGTAAAAATGAATGTGTTGTTGATAAATATAAAAAAAATTAAGAAAATATTTAATTAAAAATATTTCAACTTTTCATTAAAAAATAATGTAAAAACAAATAAAAAATTACTTTTTTATATCTGTGCGAACTATTGTTTAATCTTTTTATTTTTATAAAAAGAATTTTTTAATATAAATTCGTTATTATATATATTCCTGCTTTTCTTATCTTTAATTTTTTCTGTTATTTTTAAAAATATTTTATTTAATGTTTTAATTAATTTTATAATAGTTTTTTTTTCTTTATTTTATTATTTAAAATATTTTAATTCATTTAAAAATAGATAAATTCTTATTTATTTATATATTTGTTTTTCAATCAACGGATAAAAGGCTTAAAAAAATTATTCTTTTTTTATCTTGAATTTAATAATGAAGCATAAGTCACACTTAAAGCAGAAAAATAAGCATTTTAAAAAATGTAAAAGCAAAAAAAAAAAAAAAAGTATAAATAATATACAGAAAAAAAAAAAGAAAGATATAAGTGAAAAATATAGTCATATTTTATATAGAAAACATCAATCTCATAATACAAAAACAGATAACATAAAAAATGAAAGAGAAGAAAAGTCAAAATATATACCATTTTATGATTCATTAAATATATGCATTGTAGGTTTTCATGAGGAAGCAGATGTATTGTCTTTTAAAAGAGAATTTATAAAATATTTGTATGAAAAAAATGAACATAATATATTAGAAGAAGATGTAAAACTATATAATGTATATACGATACATTCTGATAAAAAAAAAAAAAAGAGATCTTTAGTAATTTATGATGTACCTAGAGATATATACGGTATTATAGATGGAACAAAATGCGCGGATTTAATTTTGTGTATATTTAAAGATGCTTCTATTCAAAATTCTGCATTTGATGAATTAGGTTATGAATTATTATCAATTTTAAAAACACAAGGAGTTCCTTCAGTTATTGGTATAGGATACAATACTAGTGAATGCAACAAAAATTCACAGAGGTATGTTATGAGATATTTTAATTCAGAATTTACCTTAGATGACAAAATATTCTTTATTAATAGAAATAATAAAGATTACGATTTTCTAAAATTATATAACGAAATAATGAGTATGAAAATAAAAAAGGTATCTTATAGAGAAGGAAGAGGATATATGATAGTAGATTCCTATTCATATAATTCGGAAAATGATTCTATTTATTTAAAAGGGTTTGTTAAAGGTGTTGGATTTAACGTTTACAATCCTATACACATAACTAATATTGGTGATTATTATATAGATAATATTTATGTTATAGATGTTTTAACTCAAAGGAAAAATAATGAAAATGTAAATGCAAAAAATTCATTTCTTTTAAATCAGAATGATGAACAAAAAAATAGAAATAATTTTTTAGATAAGTTTCTTATTGATAATAAAGATATGAATCAAAATATTAACTATAATTATATCCTTGTTCAAGATAGCAAAAAAAATAATAATTTTAATGATGAAGAAGATGATTTTAGATGCATAAGACCATATAATATAGAAGAGAATAATTTGCTAGTTAAGAATTTAATGACTCTTCAGAACAAACATATGTCAGAGTCATTTCCTTCCAAAAATTTTGGTTATACTAATGATAATGCAGATAATAATAATCACATTGTGTATAAATATAATATAAATGGTGGCTTAAATAGTATAAATAATAATACAAATAATATATATAATAATGTGAATAATATAACAAATATGAGCAATATAAATAATATTAATGTGAATAATATTTGTAATAATATTAATAATACGAGTAATAATGTAAGCAATATGTATAACAATGGAATTACGAGTAATACATGGACATATATATCTAACGAAAAACGTGAAGTGAATGAAGATATTATTTGCTCATATGATAAAAATGATACAATAAATGAAAATAAAAATAATTTTTGCAGTTTTATAGATAATGAAGAGTCTTCAAGTAACAGTATTTTATCTGAGGAAAATAGTTCTTATGGAGATAATGAGGATATAAAAACAGAAGGTGAAATTGATGATGATTGTATTGAAAGAGACTCAGAAAATTATGATAATGTTTATTTGAGTAAAAATATAAGCGCCAGAGAACGATTTAAAAAATATAGAAGTTTGCAAAGTTTTAGAACGTCATATATAGATGTTTATGAGGATTTACCTATTGAATACTCTCGTATTTATGATTATGAAAGTTTTGAAAACTTAATTAAATATTCAAAGAGAAAGTATTTAGAAAATTGTAAAATTATAAACAATGAATTTACTCTAACAGATGCTTATTGCTTATTTATTATTAAGAATGACGGAAAATTGATTAATTTAATCAATTATAAGACAAAAAAATTACCTCTTGTTATATCAAGTTTATTACCATTTGAAAGAAAAGTAACAGTTGTAAATATGGAAATAACAAGGACTCCTTTTTATGCTCAAAAAGTAGAATCAAAGGAAGTTTTTGAAATTGTATGTGGTTTTAGACATTTCATGAGTTGTCCTATATTTAGTGAACAGCTAATTAAAGGAACACAATCAAAAGCAAAATATGAAAAATATTTGAAAAGTGGAAATAAGTATGTTGCTTCTATATATGGATTTACAACAGTAACAGCCTCTCCAGTTTTCATTATAAAAAAAAATATTCAAAGTAAATATAATAATTTAATAGATAATGAAATGTCTGTTAAAGAAAATTTTTCGCAGAATTACAATAATTGTGAAATGACTAAATTTGATATTTCGAATGATTTATATAACAAAAAAAATACTTTTTTAAATGATATAAGTAGTAGTACTATTGACCTAATTAAATCAAATGTATCTAATGATTATAACTCCGGTTCGATATTAATTGCTCATGGAAAGGTTATGAATTGTGATTGCAAGAGAATAATTATGAAGAGAATATGTCTATGTGGAAAAATTTTTAAAATTCATAAAAAAAAAGCTGTTATAAGGAATATGTTTTATAGTCCAAAAGACATAAACTATTTTAAGCCGGTTGAATTACATACAAAATTTGGGTTAACTGGAAAGATATTAGAATCATTAGGTACACATGGGAAAATGAAATGCTTATTTAACAATGTTTTAAAACAACATGATAAAGTATTTATTTTTTTATATAAAAGAGTTTATCCTGTATGGTTTCCTTTAACATGGGGTGGAGATCAAAATATAGGTCCTGATGATAAGCTACTACAGAAAAAACGAAGAATATAAAATTCTATATAAGTTTTTTTTTTTTTTTTTTTTCTGCTTTATATTTATAATAGTAGGAAAAAAAATAATTAAAATTGATAAACATTCATTGTTTGTTTCATTAAAAAATTCATAAAAAAAATTTAATTTTTTTTTAATATTTTTAAAACTTTTTTTTTATAACTCCCAACTTCATGTAAAAAAAATTAATAAGTTTCATAAGAGTAAAAAAAATTTATAAAATATTTTCAAAAGCATAAGAATATTTTTTATTAAAGTAAATAACATTTTTATGAGGTATTCATCATTATTAGAAGTAAAAAAAAAAAAAAAAAAGAGAAAGCTTCTAATATGTTTTTTGTAATAACTTTTTTAAATTTCTTTTGCTATATATACAATAATTTCTTATTTTTTGTTAAGTGAAATATAAAGTAAAAAAGTAAAATAATGAAATAAATGAAGAAATAAAACATACACACTTTGAAATATACTATAGTATTACTAATTTTTAATATTTACTTTTCAAGTTATTATTAATAGGATATAAAGGTTTTTTTATAGAAAAATTCAGGTTCTTTTTAGAAACTTTTTCTTTAGTTATTTTTTAAAACTTATAGAGAAATTGACATTTTTGTTTTTCAACTTTTTTTGATGGCTAAAGTGCATATTTTAGCAATATGTTGATATTTAAACAAAAAAATTAACAAAAAGCACATATAGTGTACTTAATGAATAAAAGTAAAAAAATGTGTATGAATAGATCATCAGTATGCAAAGGAAAATAGTTTTCTAATAAAAATAATATTAAAAAATTATTTCATTTTTTATATTTAAATTAAAAAAAAAAGTAAATATGTAAAATTAAGTATGGCATAAATTATTACATTAATAAATTTATGAATCTAAAAAAATATATTGATAATTAATGATTTAAATAAATAATAAAAATAAATAATACAAAAAGTAAAAAGATTTAAGAACAACTGTTATATATATATATTAAAAGAGATATTAGCACAAAAAAAAAAAAAAAAAAAAAAAGTTAAAACAAAATTTTTTTTTCTTTTTTTTTTTTTTTTTGTGTTGGAATCAAATTTTTTTAAAAAGAAGAATAAAAAAAATTAATTTTCTTGTATGAATATAAATTTTATGATTGTAAGTCCTACAGATATTTTTATTATTACTATTTTTCTTTATTCCTTTTATAATAATTCAATATTATCTGAGTAATTTTTGGGTGGGGAAATGTTTCTTGATGTGTTAAAGTTACTTTGATTTGATCTATTTCTGGCTATTTTAAAATCATTATTTTTTGATCTATTCCTTTCATTCGAGTAAGGCAAAAGGGTAGGAACATCTTCTTCATTGTCATCCTTTAAAAATTATATAATACAGAAAAATAATTTTTATTTATTTATTTTTTTTTTTTTTAATAATATAAAATAAAGATAAAAGTCAAAGAATTATAATAATAAAATAATTAACATGAAATACACAAAAATATATGGAGAAAAGAATCAAACAAGATATAAAGACGCAAAAAATGTAAAATAAAAAATATAAAAATTTCATACTTGTTCTGCATCTATAAATTCCATTTCTGGCTCAAATACATTCGTGTTTACATTTCCTCTTTTGGTTTTAATAACTGAGTATTTAACATGTTCAAATGTATCAAAACCTAATTAAAAAAAAAAAAAAAAAAAAAAAGTATTAATTCATAGTAATGTATAATATAATAAAAGAAAAATTTATATTTAGTTAAAAAAATTAAACTTATAAAATATTATAATTTAATGCAATTATTCCAAGATATATAAGTGTAAAAGGAAGGAATATATAATATATTTATATAAAAAATAACAACGAATTAAATTAAAATTAAGGAATGTAAAAATTTATATATATATTATACCATAATTGTAGAATAAATTTTTAAATTTAGGATTTCGGCATATATATGTAACAATAAGCATTATCATGGCCATAATAAATATTATGAATAATATTGATTTGGCACCTAAAAAGGATATAAAAAGAATAAAAAAATATATAAGATGAAAGGAAAATGAGAAAATTATATATATATATATATATATAATCCTTACTTCTGTTAAATGGAGCGTGTGCTGGACAAGGAACAGGAACTTTTTCAGGAACCCATCCATCAATGCATATATCACCAGGAACTTTTCTGTAAGCATCTGCATAAAAATACGAACTGCTTGTGCATCCTTCAATTGTTAGGGTTGGATCGTTAGGTTTACATTCATAACTTCCTATCTTTCTTGTAAAACCTGTTTCACATTCATAATCTTCTGGTGTACATTCACATGGTTTTTTATCAACAATTCTTTTTAAATCTTTTCCATTAAAACATTCAGATGTTTGCTTCCTTCTTGTATAAGTAACCTTTCTTCCTAATATACATTTATCAGAAAACTTTCCACTTGAAGGGGTCCAAGTTTCATAATCAGAAGAAACAGAATCAGCTGCCCATAAGCCTTTACATGGGGGTTGACCAAGAGCATTAAAATCAAGATGATATAAAACTCCTACATCATTTCTAGTACCATATACTAAAAATTCTACAGAAGATGAATTAGGTTCTGCAACAATATTATCAACATCAATAGAAAATTGCCCTAATTCAAAATCAAACCAACTTTGTCCTTCATTCCAACTAAATACGATTTGATTTGTTTTACGTAAATCATCAGCCATGACTATTAATCCACCATGATCCCCATACTCATAAATATATGGACCTTTATGAGCTTCAACCCATGTTACACCACCATCTCTTGATAAAAAAGTATTAACTTCATCGCTTTCATATCTCAAATGACTTCCTACATTACCTGTTCCCATGATTATACCAACAGCATTTTCAATGGAATAAAAAGGTGCATACTGATGATAATTAGTAATACCATGTAAATGCAAATAACAATTATCTTCACAATCATATTTATTTCCCCTACTATCAACTTTAGGTGCTTTTAAATAAGACCATGCACCTCCTTTATCAAAAGAAATTACAGTTCTAACTAAATCTTCATTTTTTCCCTTAGCTGCTTGTTTTTTTCTTTTTTCAACATTTGTTTCAGACATGCTGAAATCTTCTTCTAATTCAGATTTAAAATTCTTAAATCTTAAATCCTCTTCCTTTATGTCATCATGAACATCTAAAAAATTTGCTATATACACACCATCTAAACTTAATACTCTATCAAATTCACATTCTCCTGATGATGTTCTTATATTATTTGGTAATGATAAAGTATAATTTAATCCTGAAGCATCAGAAATGTAAACATTACCTGTATTGACATTATCTGAAGATAATCCATGATTTACATGTAACATTATAGCACCTTCTGATGTATCTAAAACTGTGTACGATTTTTCATGTATATTTTCTGGTAAATTAGCTTTGTTAAAGGTTTTTCCTCCATCAGTTGAGACCATCATATTAACAGTTTGCTTAATTACGTCATTTAATTTTGCAACAAAGATATATCCATTAGATATTAAAAATTTATTTCCTTGCTTCACTAAAACATCTACACTTTTTCCAAAATTGCTTGTGCATACAAAATCAACATCTTTAGACCATCCACTGAATCTTTGTTGATGTCCATTTCTGTTTTTGTGACGAGTATAATATATAGTATCTTCTAAATGTGATTCCTTATCTCCCCAATTAAATTGAACAACATAAATATCTATTAATTGAAATGTTCTACCTAAATCTTTTGTTAAAGATAATGTTTGCATGCATTCTCCACTTTTTTCTGTGCTTGAATAGCAAGCTAATGTCCATGATGAAACTAATGCCCAATGAGTTTTAGTACTATGAAATTGCCAAAAATTTATTTTATTTTGGTAATTTACTAAACGGAACGTTTCTCCTGAATCTTCTGAAATGAAATGATTTTTTTGATTACTTATAATTAATACTATGTTTTTGTTAACTGGATTAACCATAATAAGATCTACGACGATAGTTTCATTTGATTGATTTGTAATATCATTTCTTCTATTTGCACTTTCTGTTAAATTTCCTGTTATATTTGCCCATATTTTACCTCCATCTGCGCTTCTATACAATCTTCCTTTAACTGTTTTTACTAAAACTGTCATATGATTATGACCACACCACTGAACATCATCCACAGCACTATCAAAATTTATTTCACTCACTGAAACCTTTTTTTTTGTTATTTGACATTCTGTTAAATTTATTAAATAAAATATAAAAAAAAGGAAAAAAAATAGATTTTTATTTATACTTTTAAAAAAAAATTTCTTTTTCATTTTTGCTTTATTTGAATAATTTGTAGATAACAACTGGTTTTTTTCATTAATTTTTTTCATTATTTATTTATTCTAAGAAATAATAAAATTTCACAAATATTATTTCTCTTTTTTTTTAATTTCACATATGAAATTTTACGTATTTCCTTTTGTTATCAACGTTTAGTATTTTAATAAAATTTTATTAACAAAAAAAAAAAAAAAAAAAGATAAATGGAAAAATAAAAAAGATATATACATATATATATGTATATATATATATATCTTGAACATGTTAAAATTTTAAAACATAATAAAAGAAAATATATATATTAAAAAAAAAAAAAAAAAAAATGAAAAAAGGAAAACTTTGTTTTATATAATATTATTTTCATTTAATTATATAGTTAAAAGAATTTTAAAAAAATAAAATATATAAAATATTTTTATAATCAACATTTTACATTTTTTTTTCTATGTTTATGTAAAGCTATTTAATAGTTGCCTTAAAAAAATATAAAAAACAAAAAAAAAATTTATATATTTCAAGGTAAGAAATACTAAAAAGGTTTTCAATATATTACAGTAATTAAATAGCATATTAAGCATGATTAAGTTATAAATAAAAATTTTATATAAATAAAAAATAATACTTAAAGCTTATCTCCTTTTTTTTGCAACTTTTTTTATTTAAAACAAAACAAACTTAATTTTCATGAATATATTTTTTTAAAATTTTCCTGTATATCTAAAATAAAAAAAAATATATTTTTTAATCGAGAATATATAGTATATCAACTAGGTAAAAATAAAAATTAATTAATAGAAAAATGAATACCAATTGAAAAAAACTGTCTATAATGTTCATTTATATATCGTGTATATTATGTTGGTATTATATATGAGCCGATTTATATATTTATGTTAATAATTAATCCTACTTTTAAATATAGTTTAACTTAGAAATAAGCATAATTTAAAGAAGACAAAAAGAAAATGTTTGATTAAAATTAAAGATCAATGAATTACATTGTAATAATTATAAAATTATTCTCCTTTATTAAAATAGACATATATTTTTTTTATTAGCTTTACAATTAAAAGATAAATATATAGTTTATTAAAATTAAATATATATATATAAAGATTTATATAAAAAATAAAACATTAAAATAAATTAAATTTTTGACATATTAAATTTACTTAGATGAAAAGAAAACAAAAGTAGTTAAACAATTTACATGGGAATAAAAACACTAAATTGTATTTTGTTGAAACAAATTTTTTATAATAAATAGGATTCATGTTTTTCGATTACGTAAAAAATATTAGAACTTATACATAATTATGTTAAATTATTTTCCTCATATTTCATTTAATAATTTTAAGGAAAAAATATTTTTTTTAAAATATAAGAAATAGGAAATACAAAGTGATTATTTAATAGATAATGAACTTTAAAAAATATTGTTCAAGAAAATTAAAATATTGAGATTATAACCATTAGATATAATGCTTTTTTATAATAAATTTATATTTATTTATGGAAATATTAAAAGAAAAATATAAAAAAAAAATTTTCCTTTTTTTTTTTTTAATTAAATTAACAATAGATTCTTTTGTTACCTTCATTAGGTAAAAATATATGAAAAAAAATTATGTTAATATATTTTATTTTTTTTATTTATACCTTGAAATAACTTTTTTAATAAAAACATTTTTTTTTTCCCGTAAATGATAATTAATTTTATGTATTTTAAAATTTATAAAGTATAGAAAATACTAAAAATATAATAAAACTTTGATATTTTTTTCAAAATTTTGTATTGTAAGTTTTGATAAAAATCTACATGATCACATCTAAAATTAATTCCACCTAAATAATTATATGTATTCTTTTATTTTTTTTATTTTTCTTTTAATATATAATTTATTTTTGTTTAAATATATACCATGATGTTCATATAATTTAAGAATGAGCTCTATACAAAAAAAATTACATAGAAAATAATGAATATTTATGTAAATAATTAAATGTCTACATTTAATTTAATATAAAATTTTAATTATAGATAATCATTATTATATAAATAATATGCACATCAAGTAAGTTATTTTTTTTATAATACTTAAATTTCTTTTTGGGATATATTTTATGATATGTATAGTAACATTAAAAAAAAAAATCACACACACACACGCACACACATTCTCATAATAATATATTTTTTTTTTTTTCTCCAAAAATAAATCTTTATAATAAAATACTTTTTTAAAATATCAATATTATATGATCGAATTATATTAATTTATTTTTTCTTTTTATCATTTAAGTTTTTAAATATATTTTCCATATTATCGTTTTTCTTCGTTCTTATATTTATAATTTTCAAAGCATCATTTTTTGATACAATATAATTTTTTTACAATTCTATACATATTTTTATCTTATTTTTTATCCTTAATTTTCTTATTTATTTATCTATTTTAATGTATTTGTTTTTTTTTTTCTCTTTTTTTTTTTTTTTTTTTTTTTTGATCCTATGTGCATGAATGCGCATTAAAATTTTTTTACATTTTTAAATTTTGTTGAAAAAATATTGATATATCACTTTTATTAAACTTCATATATATTTATATATATTACCAATTTGACATTTTATTATTAATAATTTTTTTTTTTTTCTTTCTTTTGGTTTAATTTAATATATATTTTAATTGAGTGTTATTCATTTTACTTCAAAGTTTCAAATTTAGTTCATTACTGCAATCAACATATGTATAAATAATGAAACTTTTAAAAGAAGAAATTATAAAATGAATTTAATTTAAAGTATTATCTTTAATTTTTATCAATCATAATTGATATGCTTGCTTGATAAAGTTTTAAATATATATTTTTCATTATAATCGAATTTATAGATATGGTTAACCCATAAATTATTAAAATATTTATAGATTCTTTAAAAGCCACTTAATATATATACGGTATATATTTGCTTTATATATTTAAATAATTTATCAAAATACTAGAGAAAAAGAAATCAATTAGAAAATAATAAAAAAAATTATTCATTTTCTAACATTTTTTTTAAAATTTAATTCCTTGTAAATACATATTAAGCTATATAAGAATTAGTATTTATATCATAATAAATTCTTGTTTATAATTTTATTTTAGAGTTAGAATTAATTAAAACTAATAAAACTTAAAAGAATATTATATTTTTTTAATTATTGAAGTTTCATATAAACTTTGTCATGAATACTTAAAAACGGAATTATGGGGTAGGATACGAACTTTTATAAGAATATACACATATTTTATGATAAACAAATAAATGAATTTTTATAATAATTCCATAATGGTTTATTTAAATATTTCCTATGAAAAAATTTCTAATTTTTTTTTTCTTAATTATAAATTAAAAATAGGAACACACAAGGAATGTTATCTGAGAAGGAACAGAAAGATCTGCTACAAGCATCTAATTTTAGTGAAACTGACATTAAAAAAATGTATAAAAGATTCATTGAACTAGATACAAATAAAAATGGAGAATTAGATCCGAATGAATTATTCGATGTTCCTGAAATATGTGATGTAGAATAAAAAAAAAAAAAAAAAAATTTATTCTTGAATTTTTATAAAAATTACTATTATTTTTATTTTCTATAGAAGGTTTTATAAATATGTAATTTATGTACATATAATAAGATTTTTCTTCTTATAAATATAAGTAGATTTTTATTTTTACATCTTTTAGAATCCTTTGGTGAAAAGAGTTATATCAATATTTGATTCCAATTCAGATGGAAAGGTTTCCTTTGTTGAATTTTTAGTTGGAATAAGTATATGATAGATATTATATTTTATTAATTTTATATTATTAAATGTTTTTAAACAATACAATTTTACATATTTTTTTTTTTTTTTATATGCTTATTTTATATTTTATCTTTAACACATTTATGAATTTTTATTCTTAGCTAAACTAGCATCAAGCACTGATGATTTTCAAAAAAAAAAATTTGCTTTTGACGTTTATGATATTAACAAAGACGGGATGATTTCTAATGGAGAGTTATTTACTGTGATGAAAATGATGGTTGGAAATAATTTAAGTGACATACAAGTATATTTTTTTTAATAAAAAAGACAGAATTTTTATATGTAGAATATATTATATAAAATAATTTATGTATGATTTTTTATTTATTTTTCTTATCTATAGTTACAACAGTTAGTAGATAGAACTATTATACAAGCAGACAAGGATGGTGATGGAATGATTTCATTTGAAGAATTTAAAGATGTAATTATATATTTTCAATAATATATATATATATATATATATATATATATATATATATATATATATATATATATATATATATATGTATATATATTTTTATTATTAATATGTTTTTATGATTTTTTCTTTTTATTTTTTTCAGATGATATCACACATGGATGTTGGAAATAAATTGAAACTAGACTTATAAATTAATAATTATTTTTATTTGTTTAATAAATATAAAATACTTCATTTTTCTTATTTGTATAACATAAAAATTTTGATTAATATTTGTTTGTTTTTTTGCTTTTTTTTTTTTTTTTTTTTTAACAATATATTTCATGTTAATATTTTACTATAATAGAAGTTTATATAGCTGAAAAAAAAAAAAGTTACACTAAAGTATTAGAATAAATGATATATATATTTTACATTATTATATTTGTTTATAAGTATTATGTGCATTTATTTTAGATGATTTTTAGAATTAATTACAATATTCATAATTATTATTGATATCATTATTAAATATAATTATTGTTCTTACAAATATGATCATAACTAAAATCATAATTATTTTTTTTTAATTGTAAATATTATTATAGTTATTAACATTGTTATTAGCATGAATGTTTATTATTATTTTATTTTTCTGTATAGAATAATATTCATTAAAATTTTTTTAACATATTTGCAAAATTAATTAAAAATAAAAAAATACACTATTAAATATAGTTTCATAAAACATTTACACACTTTACTATATATATATAAATATATATTCATTTTTTTTACCGTTTATTATAAAAAAACTCCTGACCGACTGCCACTTGACCATCTATCGACAAAAAAAAAAAAAAAAAAAAAGATATAAAATAGACTAAAACAGCAATTCCATTTGTATTCAAGAAAAAATATAATATTGTCGAGCACTGCATAATTATTACTTTTTATTTTCTCAAAAAATAATAAAGGTAGAATATTCTTATTTTATATGAAATTATTCTATTCCTACCTTACTTTATTTCCTATATTCTCCATGATTTCAATTTTAATAAATTTTATTTTTAAGAGCATTTAATTTTTGTAAAATAAAATGATTTTTTATTTTAATTTTTATTATAAACATTGAAAATTTGCAATTTTTTTACATTTTTTTAAGATATTTTTTTTTTTTTTTTCATTATAGAGTAAGCATAATATGGAATTTCTTTATGTTATTTATCTTATATTAATTTTGATTATTCAATTATGTTATTCTCAAAATTATGATAAAGAAAATTTAAAAGTAACAGAAAAAAAATATGAAAATAAATATATGTATATATATATGTCTTATTCTTAATCTTTTATAATAATTAATTTAAATTGTTTACAATTATGAAACTAGTATATGCTTTTACAAAAAAGGAAAATTTTTTTTTTTTTTAGAAACTAACAGAATATCGCCAACAACATAGAAAAACAGTTGATGGTCGACTATGTGCAGCAGCTTTTGTACAAGATGATCAAACATATACTGATTGTACAAAAGCAACAGATCCTAATGGAATAACAGGAAAAGAATGGTGTTATGTAGAAGTTCAATTAATAGGAAAAGGTAATAGAGATTGGGATTATTGTAAAGGTGTAATTAATTATGATATTGTTCGCTCAAAAGCTAGAACTTTTTTTCAAGCGAAATCTAATGAACTAAGTAGTGCTGTGAATAAATTAGATGAAGAAAATAAAAAGCTAGGTAGTATATATGAAAAATACCAAGAGATATGTGGAACTACTTCTGAATTATTAAAGAAGAAAATTCATGAAATTAATGATATAGCTAAAAATTCAAGTAGAAATATTAATAAATTATTATTACTAGCATCTTCTATAAGTGATACTGAAACAAAAATGTATGAACTAATAGATGAAGTGGAAAAAAATAGAAAATCATTTCTTGAAAATAAAAGAAATTGTGGTATATTGAAAGGATATATTGTTGAGGAGAGAGCGAATGGACTAATAGGTAGTTACTATGATAATGCCTATTTTACAGGATATCCTACTTCAATTAATAATGATAAATATTTAAATTTTATATGGGATACAGGGGTTCCAGTAGAAAATATTCCTTATCAGCACTTTTCCATTAGGTGGGATGGATATTTAAAAATACCACAAACAGATAATTATGTTATTATAATTGAACATGATTGTGGTGTACGAATATTTCTTGATAATTCTCCCATAATTGTAGATAATATGCCACATCCTAAAGAAGATGAATCAGAAGAAAATAGGCCTATATCTATCCTTCCTATAGAAAAAATAAATGCAAATGTTCATAAAGTCAGTTCAGAAAAATTAGGGCTAATAGGAGGGAAGAAGTACAAATTTCGCGTTGAATATTTTCATTTAAGTACTATTAAATACGAAAATCCTGATATTGCTCATATAATTTTATATTGGAAATCTGATAATATAGCAGAAGAAATTATACCAACTAATTATTTCTTTCAAGGAAATGTAACTAGCCCTTTAAGAATTACAGAACTAAAAGGTGATGAATTTGAAATTATTCTGCTTGAAAATGGGACATATTCCTTTATGAATTCTTTAGATTATATAATTACAGATATTCCTACTATTCATGAAAAAGCAAAAGGTATTAGAACACGTTATGACTTTAGCAAAAATATTGTTAAATTTAAAATAAATGTATTTAGCACAGTTTTTATAGCAATACCACAGAAAAATGATATTCCATTTAATGAAGTATTTAAAAAAAAATTTGTAAATACAAAAGAAACCTTGTCCATATATCAAGTACAAAATACGAACACAAAAGAATCTAAACAAAACATATACAATATATATTCATCTGATTATCATGAAGGAGATGTAGTTATAACTTTTCCAAAATCAACACCTTTTATCATATTTGTTGAGCAAAAAGAATTAAGATCTACCAATAGTTGTAAGGGATATGTGCAAGCAGTTTCTTTAACAAATTCAGTTTATTTTGATTCCTGTTATAGTTCTTCTTACGAATCAGAAAAATTTGATTGTAATGCTGGTTTTAGTGGAAACAATGAAGAAAAAGAACATTCTACATGGAAAACATCTAAAAACAAATCATTAGGGCAATATATAAATATTAATTTTAAAAATGACATAGATATACACTCTTTTACTTTTAGAACATTAACTTCAACAGAGAATGTGGTTAAAGAAATTTCTTTATATTTTCCTAATTTAAAAAGTCCTGAAGTATTTTTAATATCTCCTGGTCATCATAATTATAATCTTAAAATACCCATAAAAACAAAAACAGTAAAAGCAGTCATATCGAAAGTAAACGATTCAAAAAGTCAGAGTGGAGGTAACATCACATTTTATGGTATCCCATGTATAGATTCGAAAAATCAGATAAAAATTTTAGAAGAAAAAAAACAATATGAAATTAATGTTTTTTTTAGAAGTAAGAATGTCAATATATTAAAACCCTTGAATTGGCTAATAGATAATGGGTTGAAAAAACAATCACATGGAGCTTTTAAATATGGATGGGAAAAATTGCCTACTCCTATAGGAATGGAACATTTAGATAAAAAAGATCTTTCTCATGCAGGAATTTCATTTCATCCTATTGAATGTAATAATGATTCATGTGATACTTTTAATAAATGGTCAATAGATTTGTTACATGAAGGAATGTATTATGTAACAATAGAAATTGGATCACCTACTGGAAGACAAGAATTAAATTCAATTAAAGTAAATGATCAAAATTTTATAAATGACATTTTTTTAAAGTCAAAACAGTATACAAAAGTTACTGGTGATGTTAACATAAATAAAAACAAAACTCTTGAAATTTCTACCAACACAAACACTGTAATACAGTCCCTACAAATTTTATTCCTCCACAAGTAAATAACAAACATATAAATTATGTTTTATATTTAATCAATAAGAAAAAAGAAAAAAAAAATTCTGATATTTATAAATTTGTGATTTTTTTTTTTTTTTTTTTTTTTTTTATTTATTAAAATTTTTTTTACTTTTTAGAAGCAATTAAAATTTATAGTCTTTTACTTTTTTTTTTTTTTTTATCATGAGTGATAAATATTTTTCATAATATTTATTTTCTTTTTTTTTGAACAATATTTTTAATTTCTTAACTTTATCTGAAATCAAATATTATTAAGTAGCAATTCTCTTCTTATTAAATATAAATTTTTTTTGTTAATTTGTACACTTATTTATTTTTTATTTTTTTTTTTTTGTTTTCCATATAATATAATGAATTTTTTCTACAAAATATTTTTTAATATATTTTTCCCATAATCATGGAATTGTTCTATATAAGTTATAACAAGTATGTTTAAATTCAAATACATAATATTTGAATATTACTATTTAAACATAAAATATATTAAATGGTGGTATACTTTAAACATTCTCGCAATTTTTTTTTAATATATCATTAATGGATATAAAATAATCATTTCATAATATGAATAATGATAAAATATATCTTGATTTTTAAAAGAAAAATATAGTTATAATTTATTTTTAAGAAATAGATTATCTGTAAGTTTATATAATTTTGAATTATTTTATTTTTTTCATAAGCTTACTAATTTATTATTTCTAATAATTTTAATAAACAAAAATAATAAAGAATAAAAGAAGCAAATATTTTTTTCTTATATGCTATTACTTGTTTACAATTATAAGAGTAAAATGAAATTAATAAATTTTTTTTTTCATTTCCTTTAAAATTTTTAGTTTTTTTAACTGAAGATATATATATATAATTACATACATACATGTTTTATTCTAGGATCCAAAAGCCATAAATTTCTTAAAAAATAAAAAATCAATTTTGATTATTCTTCATGTTATTTAAAATATATATAAAAGTAAAAATTAAAAATAAATTTTATTAAAGGTGCAATTTCTTTTTTTCAATAAAAAAATAAAGAAAAAATATATTATTATATATAAATAAGTTTAGAAAATTCAGAAAAAATAAAAAATGAAAATTTTTAAAAAGAATAATTTTAAATAATTCAATTTTTTTTTTTTTTTTTTTTTCATAAAATGATGAAAAAAGAATATTAAAATATTATATATAAGGATATAAATGTTACAATTAATTCTTTACAATTTCTAACAAATAAAAAAAAAAAATGGAAGTAAAGGATTATGAAAATTTAAAATTTTTTAATTATATTCCGATAAATAAAGAGTTAAAAAAATTATGCGTACCATGTCCTGAAACGGATGAATATGAAAGAAAATTAGATGAAGAAATGGAAGAACAATTAAAAAATGCTTTTCAAGGAAATATTCTTGATCAGATAAATGCAAAAAACATTAATGCTGATTTGAAAAGAGATTTAAGAAAAAAATTAAATATTTTATCTAGAAAAACAGATAAAGCTATTATTGAATTAATAAAAAGGAAAATAAATGAAAATAATGATATCCCAATGTCTAACGAAAATGATGAAAATACAAGCATAACACTAAATTTTGAAAAAAAAAATGATAACTTTGGTCATGTTTTATATCAAACACTTAACAAATTAGATGATATGGATAAGTCAGATTAAAAAAAAGTTACCTATTTTTTATAATTAATCTTAATTTTTTAAAAATCCATTTTTTTATTTTAAATATCTCCTTAATTTTTTTTGTATTTGTTTTTATTAAACTAAATTATAAATTACATTAATATCCTCATTAATTAACTACCAGTTTATTTAATCATATTCCACTTAAATTCTTTGTAACAGAACATTTATTTTATTTTTCCATTTATATTAATTTTTTTCATTATTTTATAAAATATATTTTTTTTTTAAGTTTCATCATTTTGAATTAAATTCAATTAAAAAAAAAAAAAAAAAAAAGTATAATTATATAAACATATATTATTATGATAAAATTTTAAGAAACTTAAAAATATGTTTTTACATAAAAAAAAAATAGCAATATATGAACTCTATATTAAAAATGGAAATCAAATATATATATAAAGGACAAATATTATTTAATCAAATTAAAAACATACAAATTGTATTTTTTAAGAATTATTATTCATACAATTACAAGCATTCAAATAAATCGTTAACGTAATTTAAAATCCAAAGTGGAAGATAGCATAATTCTTTGTATAAAGTTGAATCAATCATATGTTCTTCATCTATATTATTTATTATTTCATTATATTTTTTTTGCCATATTTCATATCTACATTTCTGAAGAGTGTTAGAAAATCTTTTATCTTTCTTAATTTTTTTATATGGGGTATATATTCTTTTAGGTTTAATATATTTAGGAACTCTGGTTACTAGTTCTCCAAGCTTGTGCTTATTATTTATGAAAATAGTAGGACAAAATAATAGTTGTGAATTAAAATTATTATCTTTTAATTCATTTTCCTTATTTGTGTAATTTTCTATATAATATTTATCTATTTTATTATCTGATATATTACTATTTGCTTCAAAATTTTCTTTGTGAAGTTTCTTTCTAACTGAATTGTTTCCTTTAATGTCCTCATCTAATATCATCTGTTCATTTAAATCATTTTTTATAATATATTCATCAGAGTATTTATTATGGTTGACCTTATTTTCATTATTATACATATTATTATCATTATTTTCATAATTTTTATTACCAATTACATTGTCATAATTATTAATATTATCTTCATTTTCTGATGAACAATTTTTTGTATGACTTTTTCTTTCACACGTTTCTATAGTTCTAACTTTTGATGTATTCGTATATTCAATATCATTTTTAGTATTTATTTTGATAAGTTTTTTTATTTCAACATTTTTCATTAAGTTATTATTTTCTCTTAAAGCGTTATTTTCATAGGAATAACTATCTCCTAATGAATTATTATTATCTAAATTATTTTTTACTAATTCTTTATTAATTTTAATTTTATGAGTTTGTTTGTTTTCACTCATATACAGGTCATAAAAAATAAAAGTTCTTTTTTCTTCGTTTTCATCAGAACAAGAACTATAATCAAATAATTTTCTTTTTTTTCTTTCTCTAAATTTATAACGGTTATTATTAGTGTACGTTTCCTTTTTAATAAATGAATTTATGAAATCATTAGTATAAAAATTTAATTCTTTTGATAAGTTAAAATTTTTTATAAATATCTCATATTTATCATTATTTTCATTTTGTGTATAACTAATTTTTTCTTCATTATATTTATTTATTATACAAAATAAATTGTATAAAAGTTTGAATGAATTAGGCAATTCAAACGGCATATAACATTCATTTTTAAAAAGGTTTTCCCTACTTAAAATTGCTAAAAGTTCAACTTTTGATTCTGCTAGGAAATTATTTGGATTATAACCAACATGAACATGTTCATTCAAAATTTCTGAGATATAGTAATTTTCTAAGTTTCCACTAAAATTATCATATGAATTTGAATTATCATGATTAATATTATTATTATTTAATTTAACATTTTTATCATTTAATAATCTCTGATCTGTATTTTCAATTTTATTAGAATTATTCTCATAAAACTGCTCTGTGCTCTTATCATTTATATATTTATTTTTATACAAGTTAAAATTTTTAAAATTTTCTTTGTTATTGTTACCTTCATCCATATCATCTATATCATCACCATATGTGTATGCAACATGAACATTCCATGTGTTTAATTCAATAAAAGAACTGTATCCACTGCAAATTAATTTTAATAAAATAAAAGAATTATACCACAACTCAACTTCTAATAAACACGTAGATTTTGATTTTATTAGCCATATACCTTTAATTCTATCTAATTTCTTTATTGATACCTCATAAATACTATCAGTACTTACAGTTTTTATATTTTTAATCATAGAACATTTTATTAAAAATATTTGTTCTTTAAAAGTATTGTTATTTTTTTGTCCATTATTAAATATATTATGATGACTCTCATTATTAATTGTGTTGTTAATTTCTTTCTTTTTATTTAAATCATCTTCACCATTGTTCAGATGTATTTCTTCATTTAAATTATTTTCCATATTAGTGAAAGAAAAATTTTCAGTTTCTTCGTTTTCTGAATTATTTTCGTTGTAATTATTGTTTTTCTTTTTAGATATCTCTGATTTATACGAATTTTTTTCCATATTTTTTATTGTAATTATGTTATCATAGAGTAAATCAAAATTGCTTAATTGGCATCTTACTATAACAATTTTTGCATTTCTAATTGATAATGGATTAAGGGAAAATTCTTTGATAATGATGTCTGAAACATTATTTACATTTGAATGCAAATTTAAGTTAACTTCTTTTGATAAAAAAGATTTTTGATAATTTATTAAACAACTATAAGAATTTTTATTTGCAAATTTTTTTTTTGAAGGATAATAACTAGCTGGTACTATATAAAAACTAGAACCAAGACAAAAATGAAAATCAGCTTTTTGAGAATGTTTGATAGAATTATGATGAAAAAAATCTTCATAGGAATTGTTCCAATCTAATAGAACATCAGTACATATTCCTACTGGTGGAAAAGAACATAAAAAACATAAAGAACCTGTAGGTTTAAAACTTATAGTAGGTATAACAAAATCTCTTAAATACCTTCTACCACAAAAATCACATCTCTCAATGAAAATGTTTCCATGTATTTCTGCTATTTTTGAAAATTTTGTACCACATCGATAATGTAGTGAGTCTATATTTTGAGTTATTAAAAATTTTATAATATTTTTATTCATTAATTCTTTTATCATAATATGTGTTTTAGATGGTAAAGCTAAATGAAGATCTATAACTTTTTTTTTCCTTTTCCCAAATATTACAAACTTCTCCGAGCTTAAAAAATTTGTTACATTTGATTCGTTATCGTCATTATGAACTTTTTTTATTTTAATTTTCTCTTCATCAGAACTTCCTTTATTTTTGTTAAATTTTTCTAATGGATCTTCTTTCTTAATATTTAATATAGTCTCTTTTAATTGTGTATTTTTTGAATTTTCACATAAATTATTTATATTACAATTTTCATTATGTCTTTTTTTACTAATCAGATTATCATTATTTAATAAAAGTTTACTATTATTATTTAACAAATTTTCAGCGTTGTCTTGTACGTTTGTAAAACTAATGTTTTCATCTAAATTATCTTCTGAATCTTTTTCACATTTAATATTTGTATCTAATTTTTTTTTTTTTTCATTTTTAATAAAATTAATATCACTTTTTTCTTTTTTATTAATTGAATAATTTATGGATGAATTACTTGAACTATCATATTTTACTTCTAAACATTTCTTTTTTTGTTTTTGTTTTTTTTTTTTATTTTTTACTTCTTTAAGAAATTCATTTGTCCATATTCCTGTAGGACCTCTAAAATCTTGTAGACCACAACTCGTTGATATACCAGCACCTGCGTGCACAACTATATAGTTACTAGTTTTTATTTTTTCAATTAACTCTTTTATTTTTTTTTTTTCTTCTTCAACATCTTCAAAGTATTCTTTTTCGCCTAGTGGCCCTTTATACTCATTTTTTGACAATCGCAAAGCATAATTCATACAACTCATTTTACAAAAAAAAAAAAAAAAAAAAAAAAAC